>NC_135804.1:58738793-59043153 GCF_964213995.1 Mustelus asterias | reverse complement strand
TGCCTGACAGTCCCCAACTCAAATGGAGAAACTCTCAGTTTTAGTCTCCCAGTATGCGTCACACCAAAGCTATACATGGGTTTGCTTTTGGAATGCCTGCTGTTATTGAACAAGTCACTACCAGACATTTCTGAACATGAAATTCATAATGTTTTGACTAAAAGTAAGTGATATTGCACTTAGATTACCAAGTTGCTTGAGATTATTAATTTCCTTTCAATTACAAACTAACACAGGAGAAAGACACTAAAAGAACACATGGCCCTTAAATCTCAAGCTTTTGGGCCTCCACATCACCCAGGCTAGCATTTGACTGCATTTTAAATGTTCCAAAATCTTCATGACCATTGTATGACAAATTAATTTAAATATTAATAATTTTTGATCAAGACTTTTTCTTCCAACCTGCTTTAAATGTAGTGATTGCTGATTTAAATTTACGTTGTTCAATCCTACTGCCCTGACTCACCTTGGACTGGTTTCTTTATCATTTGACAGTTCAAATATCCTCATCAAGTTCACTACTTAAAGTCATACCTGACATCAGAGGTACCCCAGGCAGACACACGATTGCAATACTGAGGGACTGCTGCATCATGATAGGGGGTTCTCTTTCCACTGAGTCCAACTGCCTTTTCAGCTGGACGTAAAAGATCACATTGCACAACTTTGAAAAATATCAAGGAAGTTCTCCCTAGTGTCCCAGTCAATATTTATCCCTCAATCAAAATTGCCAAATAAGATTTCTGGCCATTATCACTGCTATTTTTGGGAGTTTCTGTGCCCAGATTGGCTGCCGAGTTTCCTAAATTACACGAGTGATTAGCCTTAAGAATTACTTCATTAACTGTAAAGTGCGTTAGGGTGTCCTGAGATGTTGAAAGGCGCCCTATAAATGCAAATTATTTATTTTTCGAACTTCAAATTGAACTTCAGTAAACAAGGAGCATACCTCTTCATCTTCTTCCTTTGCGATGTATGAAGTAATGCCACCAAATTCATCATTCCAGTCTGAAACAGAGGAAAAAGATATATTTGATTTTCCTAATCCGCTTCCTTTCTGTTGCCTGCTGATAAAATATTTTCCTCTTCCACACACAGGTCAGCCTTTGTCAGCGTTCTTTCTGGTTGTATCACAGCTTGGTATGGTTCCTGCTCTGCCCAAGACCGCAAGGAACTACAAAAGGTCGTGAATGTAGCCCAATTCATCACACAAACCAGCCTCCCATTCATTGAAGTCTACACTTCCCACTGCCTCGGCATAGCAGTCAGCAGTTAAGGACACCACGCACCCTGGACATTCTCTCTTCCACCTTCTTACGTTGGGAAAAAGATACAAAAGTCTGAGGTCACGTACCAACCGACTCAAGGACAGCTTCTTCCCTGCTGCTATCAGACTTTTGAATGGACTTACCTTGCATTAAGTTGATCTTTCTCTACACCCTCGCTATGACTGTAACACTACATTCTGCACTCTCTCATTTCCTTCTCTATGAACAATATGTTTTGTCTGTATAGCGTGCAAGAAACAATACTTTTCACTGTGTGTTAATACATGTCACAATAATAAATCAAATCAAAATCAAACAAGGACATCCCATGATAATTAGATGGAATACTAGGCGGGAAATGCAGGCCCATAAGATTTATTCACATTTCCATTACTTTCACTATTAAGCACATCACAACAATGCAAATAACCCTTTTTTCCTAGAACAATATATTGTGGAACCAACTAAGGAAAAAGTTATTTTAGATCTAGTATTGTGCAATAAGGCAGGTTTAATTGGCAAAAGATTATCTGGAAAAATGTGATCATGATAAAATTAAATTCCAGATTAAGTTTGAAAGAACCATTCTCCAGTCCCAATCAAGAATCATAGGCAGAATTTTACCATCCCGTTGCACCCATTTTCGGGTGCAAAAAAGTGCTAAAGTCGGGCGTGAGGGTTAGTGACGACGTAAGTGCCTACCGTCGTTTGGCTCCGTGCTGCTCATAGGGGGTCCTTTCGTGGCGGCCATGTGGCGTTTCGGGTTGGGAAGGGGTCTGCGAGTGTGTGTGTGTGTGGGGGGGTGGGGGGGGGCTTTGCTGATCACGGTGTCCGATGTCCGATTTTCAGCATGGACCCGGGTCTCAGCACTGATTTTGGGCCTTGGGGGATGCTGCTGGGTCCTAGTGCATGCAACACTGTTCCAGGTTTTGCTGGGGGGGGTGCTGGAAAACCTTTGAAGTGGCAGTGCTGCAGCCTCAGGACTTTTCAAGCAGCAGTGTATGTGGTCACCACTGCATGAGCTCTGGATGTGTGTTACTGGGAGAAGGATGGAGGGGGCTGTGTTGCTGAGGAGGTTTGTGGGGGGAGAATGGGGGGTCTGTGTAGCTGGGGGGACTTTGGGAGGGAATGGGGTGGTTGTGTTGTTGGGGGGTCTGTGGGGTGGGGGGGCGGTGGTGGACAGTATGGGCAGTGTGTGTTGCTGGGCTAGGGGTAATCAGCGTTCCTTAACTTCTCCATCTGTCTCTCCTCTTCTCCAAATCTGCACCCCCGCCTCCTTCAGACTGACAAGATGGCTTTTGCAATGCAACCAATTGATCTTGCTGTTTTTTTGGTTGCTGCTGGAGCTGGAGGAGGAAGAGCAGGAGGATGAATTGCAGGCAGAGGAGGCCCAGGCCTTACCACTCGCAGGAGTAGAGGGCGACAGCAACTGGACTCAGGATGTGGCCCAGAGGGAAGGGGTGCAGGAGAAGGAGGGAGTGGAGACCCCAACAGTTCTGCACACGACTGTCGTCTGAACAAATGTCAGACATTGCCTGCCGCTGATGGCTCCAGCTCCGAAAGGAGACAGTGCAAAACCTGTGTCACTTGTTGCAGGACCTGGCACCTCGGGGTGGGGGGGAGGGGGGCACCCACTCTCGATGACTGTGAAATTGACGGCCGCATTAAATTTTTATGCTACCAGGTCCTTCCAGACCACCAGTGAAGATGTACGTGGCATTTCCCAGTCAGCCGTCCTCCATCTGTGTGAAGGAGGTCATGGATGCCCTGTATGCACGGGCTGGCCAGTATATCAAATTTCACCTGGACCAGGCCCAACAGGAAGCCCGGACTGCAGGATTCACAGCCATTGCGGGGATGTAATGTGCAGGGGGCTATAGACTGCACACACATTGCCTTCTAGGCCCCACTTCAGAATCCACGACGATTCATGAATAGAAAGGGATTCCATTCCCTAAATGTGCAATTGGTTTGTGACCAAAAGATGAACATCATGCACATCTGAAATAGAAATAGAAACCCTACAATGCAGAAAGAGGCCATCTGGCCCATCGAGTCTGCACCGACCACAATCCCACCCAGGCCCTACCCCCATATCCCTACACATTTACCCGCTAATCCCTCTAACCTACAGATCTCAGGACACTAAGGGGCAATTTTTTAGCATGGCCAATCAACCTAACCCGCACATCTTTGGACTGTAGGAGGAAACCGGAGCACCTGGAGGAAACCCACGCAGACACGAGGAGAATGTGCAAACTCCACACAGACAGTGACCCAAACCGGGAATCAAACCCAGGTCCCTGGAGCTGTGAAGCAGCAGTGCTAACCACTGTGCTGCCGTGCTGTCCCAGACACTGCGCCAGACACCCTGGCAGCGTGCATGATAGCTTCATATTGAGGAGCTCAGACATACTGGAGATCTTTGAGGAGCCCAGGCTGCAGGGATGGCTCATGGGTGAGAGCGAGTACCCACTTCGGACTTGGCTGATGACACCTGTGTGGAGGCCTGAGACTGATGCGGAGACCCGGTATAATGAGGCTCACGTTGCCATCTGTTCAATAGTGGAGAAGTGCATAGGGCTCCTCAAAATGTGGTTCAGGTGCCTGGACCACTCTGGCGGGGCCCCACAATATAGCCCCCTGATTTCTTCCCGCATTGTAGTGGAGTGCTGTGCCCTTCACAACCTGGCACAACAGCGAGGAGACCCTTTTGAAGGAGGAGCAGGATGTGGAGGCCGATCGACCAGATGTCGCTGGGGAGGAGAACGCCCAGCAGGATGAAGAGGAGGAATAGGAGGAGGAAGAGAAGGACAAGGCTGAGCAACACCACCCAGGCGCTGGAGGGCTGACAGCAAGGGTCAGGCACACAATGGCTGCGAGGGAGGCTCTGATCACCAGGCGCTTTGCTCACTAGGGGCCTGTGTTTCTGCACATGGATTCCATCCCCCCTCCTCCACAAAGTCCTACTATCTCCTGCAACATTGTAACACCAGAATGGTGGGCCTGGGTAGGAGGGTGGTGACAACGCACCATTATGATGATGTCCTGGTGCAATCTAGTCTGACTCCTACCTGATCTCCGCATGCACGCTGACACCTGGACCCACATCTGTGTAGTGGATAAGGGATCTGTAAACCCCCATACGGGGCCCCGGGGTCACTGGGGTGGAGGAGGGGAGATAATCTCTCATAGGTTCTGGGATACCAATGCCTGCATTTTCTCAGTGAAACAGCACTGAGGGGCCTCCCCAACTGACATCAACATGAAGCATCACTCCAGCAACCCTCAAGGGAGGAGGATTCCTATAAGAGACAAATCTGAGACAAATTAGTCACAGTTGGTGAAAAAACATTTATTGTTGACAACAAAAGTGTCTAAATAATAAGTACCAATATAAAAACATGTGAACAGAAAACATTAAAGTGCTTAAATATCTATCTAACTAGTGGTGCCCTTCACCTGTGCCATCTTAGTGCAACTACAACTTCCTAACATTGCGTGGCCTACCATTATGTCTTGGTGCCCCCCAGAATATACATCGGAGGTGGAGGGGGCCAGCTGCTTACCACGCCCCTTGGCCTGTGATGCGCTTCCTCTGAAGGGCCTGGACCTAGAGGGCCTGGCCGGCTCCCAGATGTCTGGGATGTAGTCACGACACCCTCTTCATCCCACTGCGCCTCAGATGCCCCGGTGTCAGGAAGAGGGGAGTCAGAAGGTGTAGCCACAGCCAGTCTCCTGGCTGGAAGGCCTGGGCTCGAGTCCTTCCTGCTCCCTGTGGGCCCCTGGGTCACTACATGGGATGGAGGTGCTTCTGCAGTGAGCTCCAGAAGCTCCAGCGTCAGCCAGCCCTACCAGTCCTGGAAGACCATCTGCATTTTACCCCTGGTGGTCGAGCCCTCTGTGATCACCACCTGAGTTGGGAGCCACCTATCAATCGTGGCAGCAAGTGCCCTCTGAGACTGGGCCACGCTCTGCAGCCACTCAGCCTTGGCCCTCTGTGATTGGGTCATGTTCTCAAGTGCTGCTGCCATAGCCCGCTGTGTCTCAGCGCTGTCCCGCTGGGTCTCGTGCAAACTCCCAAGCCTCTCAGTCATGGGCCGCAGAACCTTGAGAAGCCTGTTGAGTCTCTCAGCTGTGGCTCACTGTGACTCAGCCGTGGCCCTCTGGGACTCCGCTGTGGCCTGCTGTGACTTGGCCATCGCTTGGAACCTGCCACTCATGGCGAGGATTCTCTGTCTCAGGCTTTTCACCGCAGGTGCAGTGTTAGCCTGGGAACCAAGCAAGACAGGCAATAACTGGTCAACCTGAAAGCTTTGGGACTCCTCCCAGCAGCCTCGCAGTTGGTCCAGTGTGGCCGTCAGCCCCTTCTGCATTCCCTGGCTCTGTTGCTGCATCTCCAGCAGCTGAGAAAGAAGTGATCTCAGAGGCCCAGCATGTAGTCTGGGGCCAGCTGAGTCCTTACCTCCGGCAGGCCCCCTGTGCCAGAGGCCTCCGACGTTCCCTCCTCCACCCGATGTACATTATTAGATGTATTGTGCTCACCAGAGAGTGATCCAGAAGCCTCACCACTAACTGGACCAGCCGAAGTGAGAGTATCTGGGAAGCTGAGTTGTGAGGTGGAAGCTGACGCCAAAAAGGTGCCACCCTCGGAGGTCCCTTCACCTGCATCCTCTGAGGACTCACCCGAGGTGTCAGGAGCAGGATGGGTGGGACCGCAGTGGGGGCCGTGATGCCAGATGGCATCATGCTGCTCCTGAATATGGGAGAAAATGTATGCCCCTGGTAATCTGTACACCCATTTTGTTTCCTTTTATTTAGCTGGTTTTAGTTACACACTCATTTTTCTTTTGCTTTTACGTTAGCTCTTTTCAGCATTCTGCCATTCACACCTCCAATAGACACCATTTTTAAAAAACTTGTTCCATTATCACTCCCTCGGTCATTCTGACCACACCCCTGCTGCTCAAGTATTCTGCCACCTCCAGCCAGACCTGCTTAGTTTGGCCAAGTAGCCTTGTACTGCTAACTCTTTGGGCATTTTATCTCTTCTGTTTTCCAACCTATCATAGACTATCAGTTTTGTTATTTTTCTACCTCCCCTCTTTCACTCATTTTAAACCCATTACATTTCTAGTGTTTCCCAGTTCAAGTGAAAAGTCACTGACCTGAGAATGTTAACTTTATCTCTCTCCACAGATGAAACTGACTTGCTGAATATTTACTGCATTTTCTTTATTAGTTTTTCAGCATCTTCAGAATTTGGTTTTTGATGCTCTTTCCTAATGAGTTGCACATTCACCAATTATAGAAATCACACAGCTGATGAAGGCCACTTGAACCACCTCAATTCATAGATTCATTCCTGAGATGATGGGACTGACGCATGAGGAGGGATTGAGTCGGTTAGGGTTGTAATCACTGGAGTTCAGAAGAATGAGGGGAATTTTCATAGAAACATTTAAAATTCTATCAGGACTCGACACAGTAGAAGCAAGAAGGACATTCCTCATGGTGAGGGTGTCCAGAATCAGGGTCACAGTCTGAGGATACAGGGTAAACCATTTAGGACAGAGATGAGGAGAAATCTTTTCACCCAGAGAGTGGTGAGCCTGTGGAATTTGCTACCACAGAAAGTAGTTGAGGCCAAAACATTGAATGTTTTCAAGAAGCAGTTAGATAGAGCACTTGAGGTGAAGGGGATCGAAGGATATGGCGGGGGCGGGGGGGGGGGGGGGGGGGGGGGGGGGGGGGTGGGATCAGGCTATTGAGTTGGATGATCAGCAATGAATGGCGGTGCAGGCTCAAATGACCGAATAGCCTCCTCCTGCTCCTATTTTCTATGTTTCTATGATGCTAAATTTTTTCCAGTTCAGCATTCAATACTTTCTTAAAATTATCCAGAGTTTTCAATTCCATTTCCCTGTGACATATGTTGTCACTTTGCAAGAGTAAGATGCTCCTGAAATCAGTCCTAAATTTGTATCACATTTGTTGCTTTGATATTGAAAACATTGAGACGATTATAATCACATTAAATATATGGCTGGTCTGAGTACTGTTCACTTTTCTCTTAATGGTAATGTTGATTTAAATCCTGAGTCACAATTTGTTATATTCTTCTATCCAGTAGTCAAGGAGCTCATGTAACACAGGATTTATATTGAGTACATTGATGAGGGCTTTTGGTTCAGTCCGAGTTTCACTATGTTCATTCACATATTGAAATTGCACAGACACATCTGATTCATAAAGAATGTAAAGTTTGCAAATAATAACAACCAGTCATACAAAATCTAAGGTAAATATGCACGTTAAACCAACAGAAAATGCAAATCTATAGATGGGTCAATTGAAATATAATAAAATCCACATGGATCAGCAGTACCTCAAGAGAAGTGGAATGGACTATTGATTATTCTTTAATTCAATTTGTCTCTACTTTTGCCAATTTTATTCCACCTCTCACAATTCAAATATCCTTCTTTACAACTCCCTAAGTGGGTTAAGAATTCACTTCTGTCAGAATAAAACTGTCAGCTCATACCTTCACATCCACAGCACAACAGCAGATCCAGAGCAAACTCCGAATTTTCTACATTGGTATCATGAATAAGTGTGTAGAATCCATTTCTCCAGTGTCGCAATTCCCCTCGGCAAACAGGAACACTAGGATCTGTGATGAACAAACATAATGAAAGTATATTCGCAGTCTTTAACCTATTGCTTTTGAGTTTCTGAAGAACTAAACATTGCTTTGGCCTGTTATTTTTAATTATAGTGTCTTGTCTCCTTTTTTATGTAGCTTCATTGGAACATTCAACAATTGACATTCAGGTGACTTGTCTCAGTGGTACTCAAGCATACATAAGTGACCTAGAGCAACATATTCCAGATCATTTGTTTAATTCCAGAACGCTAGTGTGGGACTCCACTTTCTCACCCCCAAACTGAATTTCGAATTCTATCATACTATGGTCACTGCTCCCTAGAGGATCATTAACTTTGCATTATATACAAATTCTAACCAAGCCAACACAATAAATTAGCAGACAGGATGTCTGCCCTAACGAGCTATGGACAAAGGCAGCGGTTTGTGACTCCTAGGCCCTGATTTTACCGGCACTGCCTCCCGAAATCCAGGTGAGCGAGGCTCGCAGAACGGCATTCCCTGTTGGCCTTACGAGACTTGGGCGGCCGTGCCAGCAAAATCAGGGCCCAAATTTCCATTGTGGTGCTAATGGCCTCATTTTACCTGCACCAAAACATTATGGGTTCCAACCAGAGGCTTCATTAGCCAAACAATTCAACCCAAAATCATCCTGCCAGGTGACCTAGACTTGAACTGTCTTAATTCATGTAGTTATACAGCTTTTGAATTTTATCTAGTTATTTCTTGACCTCAGAATAGAAGCAGGACTCCATGCAAGCAACTTATCTCTGTCAGCTATTTACCATCTAACAGGTTGGAGCAGGGTCATCCTGACTCGAAACAGTGGCTCTTTTCTCTCTCCACAGATGCTAACAGATGTGCTGAGATCTTCCAGCGTTTTCTGTTTTTGTTCCAATTCATCTCTACGTGCCTTCTTCCATCGTGAAAGTCCTCCCTTCTGGGAAGACATATGACCTACAACAGTCAGCCTGCTATCCTCTGAAGGAATACACCATTAGACGTTTGATTCTGGATTCTGCACTCACCTATAACCATACCTCTAATTTTATCTGGGTCTTGCACTGTACCCCTTTCTTTCCCTTATCCCTCCTTTATTGTACGAGTACAAAAGGGATGGACATTTTAAAACCCTTTTCTCATGTCTTGTGTGTGTATATAAAATAAACTAACCTTCTTATTTTATCTCATCTTGATTTTGCTGCGAGATTATTAATAGAGGATTCGCAGGTTCCAAAATGAGGGGTTGGGGAAAATACGCTGCCATTTATAAAGAGGAAAACAAAAACAACGGGGACAAATCTCCCATCCCGCTACGCTGGTTTTTTAGCGCAGCAGCCCAGGAGATTCAAGCGCCAACCAATTGCGCAATTTGTGCAGGGCGTCCAGCCCTGAGTGCATCTCCCAGCGCCGGATTTCTGACGCCATCAGCTCCGTGCCAGAAATCAGTGCAGAGCTGCATTAGAAATTCACACAGTCATTCCAATATCATTTGAATATAATTAGCGGGCCTGGGACTGAAGTCTCTGGGTCCGCTAGCCTCCCCCACCCCGCCCAGAGTATTTCACTCCAGCAGGCTTTACAGTAGCTCCCCACTAACAAGGAGTTGGCAGCCCAGCCCCGCTGGAGTGAAGGAGGGGGTGCAATCGAGGCCGCCCAGAGGGTCAGGTGCTGGGACATTGGTACCTTGGCAGTGTCAGCTTGGGCCCCCTGGCATTGCCCAAGGGGCAAAGTGACAATGCCCAGGGGGCGTCTTGGAACTTCCAACTGGGCATAGAGTAGTGCCTAGGGGGTGAGCATAATGGGGGACGGGGTCTCTGGGGGGAGGGGGGGGTCCCCGCTGCCACTCTGCAGTCAGGATCAGCGGAGGAGGGAGGAAGGCCATTGATCAGGGCTGACCATCAGGGTGGAGTGGGCGGGAGATCCAGGAGACCAGTGATCGGGCCATGGGGGGTGGGGTGGAGGAGGGGGGGTTGAGAGGGCCAGTTTGTGGGATTGCGGGGCTGGTCAGCAATCGGGAGGCTGGCAGACAGGGGCAACTGCGCATGTGCTGATCTCAGCAGTGGCCTGCTCAGCGCTGTGCTGCCAGCCTCCTCCTCGGGCTAGGCCTTGCCCACAGCTTTTCAACAGGATTCATGCTAGTGCTCTCTGCAGTGCAGTGTGTGGGAGATTCTTTTCTAAACTGCCACTGAAAAATCTAGCGTGATTTACTCCAGTTTTTACACAAATTCAACACTTTGAATTTTTTGGGGAGAATTGCCCCCAACTTTTCTTTTCCAGATGGGTAGTGAGAGAAGAAATCAGGTCTGTTTAAATTAATCCCTCTCTTGTCTGTAACAATTAATATGATGGTTTTACTAGTCTCATTTCCAAATCAGTTCTGAACTCCTAAAAACAATCGTTCACTTAGAGTTTTGGACTCGTTTTCTGTGAAGTTTACCTTTGGGACTCTCTCCTGGCATCTCAACTTCCTTTGGTCCAACCTTATCTCCCTTTCTTCTCCGATCATCTTCTGTTGAATCAGCTTTGCTTCCTTTTGCAGTGCTAGAACATGCTTGTTCGTGGCCATCAGACTCCTCCTCTTCATCCTCCTGTTCATCCTCATCATCATTACTATCTGAGGATGCGAGGAAATGGAGTTTTAAGCCAGTAAAATTGGATAGAAGCAGGAACATGGCCTCAGAATGAAACAGCTCCATACACTTGGCAAGAATATCAGGGAGGCCATCTTTCTCTGCTTGATCATAGCATCTATAAAACAAAGAGGTAATATCACAGTGCCAGTCACATACCAGAAAAATAAATCGACCAGATACAGATATCTCAATACTAACAACTTTTGTCATTTATTTCAGTGGAACAGTGGGAACGTCATATCTCTGAAGTCTGCAACAGACTTCAAAATCAGCAGGGCTTCGGATATATCTCAGTACTAAAATAATCTGTTTAATAACATAGCCTGCTGATGTTGAGTCAAGTACACTGAGGCAGAGAATGCAGGCTGAGGCTGGGTCTCCAGTTGACATCTAATGAGGATGGGAATAAGGCACCAACCAGACTATGAACATGGCAGATTATAGTTTGGAGGAAGTTAGATTCAAGTTAGGAGGAGAAGGTTGCCTCCAGTGTCAGGATGGAGTTGGAATGTTGCTGTAAGATCAAATGTGGACATTCCGAGGGTTCATGTGATTGGTCCCTGTTAATCACATAACTTATAACACCTATATGACTATCATATACCAAATGGCAAGGTCCACAGGAACTCAAACATGAGCCAATGCAGCCACATATTCACAAAGTGATACGATTTAAACAATAAAAAGATGAAGAGATGAAAAATTTCCCCACCATAACCCAACTGCTTTAAACAGAGGTTTGAGTTTGCTTCCCATAGGATATGTTAAAGGGACAAAATGTTTTTGGAGAGAAGCAGTGTGTTATAGCAACAATGCATGTTGTCACTGAGCAAAGATAAAGATGCTCAGCTTACAGAGCTCATCATCCATATTGTTGCGTAAAATGAAAAAGAGGCTCAGAGGCAGGCCCATTATACAACCCACTAAATCTGCTGGCCATCTCTTTTGCATGTGGAAGAGAAAGGATTTGATAGAAAAGCTGAAAAAATAGTTGTGTTTCCCTAAAACAACAAAGTTTATGTATCATAAAAGCAAAATACTGCAGATGCCGGAGTCTGAAACAAAAACAGAAAATGCTGGAAAATCTCAGCAGGTCTGACAGCATCAGTAGGGAGATAATAGAGGCAACGTTTCCAGTCTAGATGTCCTTTCATCAGCTCTGATGAAGGGTCATCTAGACTCAAAATGTTGGCTCTAATCTCTCCCCACAGACGCTGTCAGACCTGCTGAGATTTTCCAAAGTTCATGTAACATTGTCATTCTGTTCCAGGTTTAGGCTTCTTGGATTTTTTAAGCATGATGTATAGTTACAGAAATTCCCTGCTGCATCTTCTCTGTAGGTGCTACTTGTAGGCAAAGTAGGTGCTACTTGTAGGCAAACTTGTAGGCAAATGTAGGCAAAGAGACATAGATAGGATGCAAAGCTGGGCTGAAAAATGGCAAATGGAATTTAAACCTGATAAATGTGAGGTGATTCATTTTGGTAGGACTAATTTAAATGTGGATTACAGGGTCAAAGGTAGGGTTCTGAAGACTGTGGAGGAACAGAGAGATCTTGGGGTTCATATCCACAGATCTCTAAAGGTTGCCACTCAAGTGGATAGAGCTGTGAAGAAGGCCTATAGTGTGTTAGCTTTTATTAATAGGGGGCTGGAGTTTAAGAGCCGTGGGGTTATGCTGCAACTGTACAGGACCTTGGAGAGACCACATTTGGAATATTGTGTGCAGTTCTGGTCACCTCACTATAAGGATGTGGAAGCGCTGGAAAGAGTGCAGAGGAGATTTACCAGGATGCTGCCTGGTTTGGAGGGTAGCTCTTATGAGGAAAGGTTGAGGGAGCTAGGGCTGTTCTCTCTGGAGCGGAGGAGACTGAGGGGAGACTTAATCGAGGTTTATAAAATGATGAAGGGGATAGATAGAGTGAACGTTCAAAGACTATTTCCTCGGGTGGATGGAGCTATTACAAGGGGGCATAACTATAGGGTTTGTGGTGGGAGATACAGGAAGGATATCAGAGGTAGGTTCTTTACGCAGAGAGTGGTTGGGGTGTGGAATGGACTGCCTGCAGTGATAGTGGAGTCAGACACTTTAGGAACATTTAAGCAGTTATTGGATAGGCACATGGAGCACACCAGGATGATAGGGAGTGGGATAGCTTGATCTTGGTTTCAGATAAAGCTCGGCACAACATTGTGGGCCGAAGGGCCTGTTCTGTGCTGTACTGTTCTATGTTCTATGTTCTACTTCACAATGCATACTGCTGGTTAAATATACAGCTCTAATATCTATAGGCTTCAATTTTTTCAGAGTTCTGATATCCATCTACCTCTTGTTGGCAGGCCCTCTTCTCTTCCATTTAATCTCAGGGTTGCGTAAAGCCTCACAAACCAGCTCAAACTTTTCTTTCTGCACAAGTGGAAGAAAATGTAGGTGTTAATGTTAGAGTCCAGTATGCCAGCAGAGCAAAGGCAATTCTATTTGCATGGTAGAAAAAACAATTTACTCCATCTAATAGTACATGGTTCATATGTTTGCTGGTACCAACTGAATACGCATTACATAGCTGCATGGCTCACATACATCTTGGTGTTAGCTCATTTGCATGTACAGTACACATGAAGTAAAATAAGTGACTCCAATATGGGACCATGTAGCATGTGCCTTGATGTTAAGTCTTCATCATTTACAGATAAAATGGAATGTTGTGCTCCTAATACAGTACAGTT
This sequence comes from Mustelus asterias, assembly GCF_964213995.1. Taxonomy (NCBI): domain Eukaryota; kingdom Metazoa; phylum Chordata; class Chondrichthyes; order Carcharhiniformes; family Triakidae; genus Mustelus; species Mustelus asterias. The sequence continues at coordinate 59,029,850 of NC_135804.1, read as the reverse complement.
CATGTCTCAGAAATAAGTTCTGTACAAGTATAATCTAAGCTAGTATATGAGAAGCTATAGAAGCCCAGTCACTAATATGTTTAATGCAACAAGGTGCAAGACAGGTTATTTAAGTTTCTTTGTTTCTTGCCAAGATCCAACCAAATTTTTCTAACCTTTTAGGTTGAAGCGAACGATGCAGTTTGGATTTTTACCAGTACTGAGGCATGGTTTTAGTCAGTGAAGAATGGAGTGAAACGGGCCTGTGCCCTAGCCCCCATTCTGTTTGGTGCCCTCTAAATGCTCCTGACTTTCATCTTCTCTTCAGAAATGGAAGGCATCTACTTCTACACTAGATCAGATGACAATGTACAATCTATCAAGACGATAGAAAAAAAACGCAGTGCCAAAGGAATGAGAAAACAAAAGAGTTTCAGGCCTAGTTTTTGGGCGAGTTTGAAAGTGCAATCTTATGACACTCTGTCACTTCTTTGGAAAGAAGTACAACTCTCACCAGAGGGAAAGGGCGGAGCCCAAGCTCACTGGGGAAGCCGGCTGCAGACTGCTCAGGGCGCCATCGCGCAGGCATCCCAATCTTGCAGTGAACCGGGCCATCTCCTGCCACCCACCATGGACATCACCATCACCTCCTCACCCCCCACTGATCGCTCCATGCCAGTCCCTCCTCCCTCCCCAATAATCACCTCAATCCACGGAGCACCCCCATGATCACATCCTGTCTTCACGGTCCCCCTCGCGCCGATCACCCTCGGTGCATAGACACCTCTTCCCACTGATCACCCTTGTCTGCAGACCTCCTCCCCCCCCACCTATCACCATCTCTGCAGAGCTCCCCCCTTGCAAAACTCTCTCTCTTCACCACCCTGCCTCACCATGGGCACTGCCCAACCATCTCAACAGCTTTAATGGCTTCCAATCTCCCCCGGCGTGACCATCACGTTTGGTCCCATTGGTGGCGGCCAGCAGTGATTCTCACTGATGAGAGCTCTCGCCAACAATGGTGGTGGTGGGCGGGGGGGGGGGGGCGAGAGAGACACCCAGGAGGCCAGAAACGGCCATACCGGATATGTTAATGACATGTCATTAATATTTAAACTGGCTTCGTGCCCCTTTTGGGTGCAAGCCAATTGCACTGGCAAAACAGAGCCAGAAAGATAGCTTTCAGCACAGGACTAGTTCATGCCCAGCGTGAAAGCCTCATGTGCTATCTTCCCAGCTTGCTGCACCAATCACCCCCAGTGTGTTGGATCGGGAAGGTCTTCTACTCTGATGATGCTGCACGAGTCACCCACACTGAAACTCAGCTACCCAGACTCATAGACTGTGTCTGCCAGTCTGTAAATTGTTCTCCTTGACTATAAGCATCAAGAAAACCGTGGTCATGGAATAAGGTATTGCATCCCCATCCCTGATCACTCTAAATAACACCCCACTGGAATTGGTTAGCAAATTCTGTTCACTTGGTCCACAGTGACAGACAATTTGTTCTTTGATGCAGAGCTTGAAATATGAATAGGGGAAGCAGCTATCACCTTTGGCCAACACAAAACGTGCAAGGGAAATACAAGAAGCTGATCCTTCGGACCAAGCTGATGGTTTATAAAGCCTATGTTCTCAGCACCTGTGAAGCATGGGCATCTTAAAGCTACCAGGAAGATAAGCTCAATAATTTCCATCTTTGTTGCCTGCGGCAAAATCATGAATGTAACAGTCCTCTCAAAGGCAGAGCTCCTAAATGTGTTGGTATTAATCAATCAAAGGTAGCTTTGGTAAATTGGCCATGTCCGCGGATGACGGACAGTTGCATATCCACAGATAGATAGCCGAAGCAATACAACTTATGGGCACCCAAGGCTCTGCATTAAGGCAGCTGGCACACATGACATAAAGGCCCTAAGCAGGGACTACAATACCTGGGAGTGGGTAGCTAGTGAAAGAGAGAAATAATGATATCTCCTGTGGGCTAGCATCCACTATTAAAACAACCATGATGACTATTGGCTGCAGCAACTTGGCATTAGGTGTGAACAATGAAAACAACAATCCCCATCACTTGGCAGCATGATGCAAGGTGCTTGTTGACAGAATCCTTGTCACTCGAGGATTGGGCTTCACAGCATGAGCAAAAGTGCACCAAATGAAGACACACCCCCATATTGCTGTGTTCCATCACTCGTGGATGGAAGGGTGCCAATACAAATTTCTCAGGCAAGCTTTTCAAAAGTTTCCACAAGCAGAAAAAAAATTACAAGCTAAAACTAGCCTCCATTACTTAGGCCAGGACCAATGGTCATGCTAAACTCCTTACTGAAGCTGGATGCCCACTCCAAGTCCTAGCAATCCAAAAAGTGGAAATGTTCACAATACTTTTTTCAAAAAATTGCCTAAACTAGTGCTCAGATTTATTACAGCGTCAGCCTTGGCTCACGCTTAGCATGCTCACCTGAATGAGAAAGTTTCAAGACATGAGCACATAATCTAAGCTGACAGTCTGATGTGGTATTGACAGAGCTTTGCAGTGTGCTGTCTTTCAGATGAAACATTAAATCAAGGCCCCATCTTCCCAGCCAAGTGGGTGGAAGAAAAAGGGCGGCACGGTAGCACAGTGGTTAGCACTGCTGCTTCACAGCTCCAGGGACCTGGGTTCGATTCCCGGCTTGGGTCACTGTCTGTGTGGAGTTTGCACATTCTTCTCGTGTCTGCGTGGGTTTCCTCTGGGTGCTCTGGTTTCCTCCCACAGTCCGAAGATGTGTGGGTTAGGTTGATTGGCCCTGATAAAATTGCGCCTTAGTGTCCTGAGATGCAGACTCGATGGGCCGAATGGCCTGTTTCTGCACTGTAGGGATTCTATGATAAGAACAGCAGAGGGGTTCTCATGGTATCCTGGTTAAAATTTGTCCATTGAACAGCATTACAACGTGGATTATCTTGTCATTACCCCGTTACTGTTTCTGCAAGTTTGCTGTGTGCAAATTGGCTGCCAAGTTTCATTATATAACGAGTACAATTCAAAAGTACTTCACTGGTTGTAAAGCACTTTGGGACTTCCTTGGATCATGAAAGTCACTGTGTAAACGCAAGTTCTTTCGAACTTACTTTATTCAAAGAAGCAGAAGAACATGAAAAATCATAACCAGAACATTCAGTTGTTTGCTACACTTCTAACAAAGATAACAGTTTAAAGAAGTTTTCTGTTCTTTAAACTTGTCATTAACTTAATATTGTTATAGACACCTTGTCGGTGTCAATCACTCCTGTATGTGGCCTGATTATCATATTTTTAGTGAGTTGACTATTCAATATCCATTTATATGGTAGCAAGGCTCAGAGTTGTAACAATAAAACCCTCTGCGTCTTTTACATTTGTATTTCTTCAATCTTTCTGAAGGTGGACTGAGGGTTAAACTAGGTGAATTCCTAATCTTACCTGCACAATTCAGAAAAGTAGATTGTATGAAGCAATAGGTTGCATTCTTTAAATCACACAACACAAATTCACATAATGATATTAAAGAAATGAATGCTATTCTACATTGGTGGGTCTTTTAGCTTAATCTAAACAGAATAAGCCATCTACATTCTACCCTATAATCCTGGCACAGGGCTCCTTTCGCTCAAGTATGTCAATCTCAGTTTAGCTGCCTTGATAGTTAGCTTCCAAGTGCCAGACTCGCTTTCAGGGTCTATGTTTCTTTTCTTTCAAAACTGTCTGACTCTTGTGGCAATTATGATATGGAGATGCCGGAGTTGAACAGGGGTAGGCACAGTAAGAAGTCTCACAACACCAGGTTAAAGTCCAACAGGTTTATTTGGGATCATGAGCTTTTGGAGCGCTGCTCCTTTATTAGGTGATGAAGGAGCAGCGCTCCGAAAGCTCATGATACCAAATAAACCTGTTGGACTTTAACCTGGTGTTGTGAGACGACTTCTTGTGGCAATTGTTAGCCAGAAAATGACAGCCTTCTCCTTTCCCACAAGAGCTGAATTCACCATCATGTATTACATCTGTATGTGATAAACATCACGAAAAAATTAGCAGTGAATAAAAGAGGACACTTCATACCAACATTTTGAAGGAGGAAATTTTCCAGAAAACCATATTTGTATCATCAAACATATTTACATATTGGACTAATTGGCACCACTCATAACGGGCCAACAATGCAGAGGGGCACCCCCGGATGGATATTCGATCGGGTCCCCCCCTGCACAGCTGAGAGACTCACGAATTTCAAAAACTACGGAAGATCCCTAATCTGCCTAGCAACAGCGCGCAGCTGCATTTTAAACTGGCCAAGGACGATCAAGATCCCTACGAAACGAGACATAGAGTGGGCTATCAAAACCAAGCTATCACTGAAATATTACCAATTCGGCCAAGGCAGACATAAAAATCTGATAAACTAAGATACAAGAATAAAAGATTAGAATGAAATACTCCAGACATCCAACAGGACAGGATGACATTAACACTCAATCTCACAAGCAGGAAACACAGACACGAAACAATAAGATCAATTCAGATAAGAGGACACATAGAGAAGATAATGGGAAACGCATTTAGACACCGGGGCAGGACCAAGTAATCCCATTAACACGAACACACACCATACAAATGCTAATCGATGAAACTTCCTAGGGACTTTTTAAACTGACAGACCACTTTATACATATTGTAAAAATGCATAATCAAATGTTCCCGCTTGAATTTGAAACTCTATAAAGATACACCGCTGATGTGATTTAATTGAGATCAACGTGGCCAAGCCACTGTTTCTGAGCTGGCTACGGGGGTCTCCCTGGGATCCCAGTAATTGTACAATAAAGACACGCTTTGAACCTTGATTTGCGACTCAACTTCTATTCTGCACTGGTAAGGGATATTTCCCTACAACAATTTGAACAAAGAAATTGATACACGTCATGGGCCTTCCCATTGCTGTTCTCATTGAAACACATCCAATCCCTGTTCGTGTTCCACAAACATTTTTTGAAAAGGGCTCTTGCCATTCAACTGAACTAATCCCCGACTGAGTTTTCACCTTGAAAAAGTTCTTTAGAAGTATCTCAGATTTCTCCTCAAACTCATCCTGGACATGAACTTGAGTTGAAACATCCAAGTAAATTGGATTGATCCAGTCATAAAGAATTTCTTCCTGAAACATGATAAAAAGAAACAAATGTATTTCATCTGATTAGAACAATCTTAGTATTCAAGTGACACCAAAGTATCAGCTTCCTGCTCTGTTCTAGGTATGGGACTGGTTCTGCGCTCTAATTCAGTATTTAAAGTTACAGTTTACTTATTAGTCACAAGTAGGTTTTACATTAACACTGCAATGAAGTTACTGTAAAAATCCCCTAGTCGCCACACTCCAGCGCCTTTTTGGGTACAGTGAGGGAGAAATAATCATAGCCAATGCACCTAACCATCACGTTTTCGGACTGTGGAAGGAAACCAGAGCTCCCAGAGGAAACCCACGCAGACACAAGGAGAACTTGCAGACTCCACATAGTGACCCAATGCAGGAATCGAACCCAGGTCCCTGGCACTGTGAGGCATCAGTGTTAAACACTGTGCCACCGTGCCGCCTACTTGCTACTAGTTTTGGAATTCTCCACCCCTCTACTTGTTCTACTTCATTTAAGATACTTCTTAAAATATATCTCTTTGACTGAGCTCTTGTTCATCTGTCCCAATGTCTCATTACACAGCTTACAATCTAATTTTGTTACCTAATGTTTCTGTGAAGAACCTTGGAGCATTTTATTATGTTAATGGAAGTCCTTGTTACTGGATGTACTTTCTGCAACTACATGATAGCCTACTCCTGGTAACGTTGGAAAATGTTTACTTAGAGAAAACAAAATAACACAGCAATAAGACTTGGTACTAAAAATGTTTTAATTATCTGATTAGACTGTATCCTGTTACTGAAATAATGGGCTGGATTTAATGGAGACTACCGGGGTCTCACCCACCGGCTGGCGAGCCAGTGAGAACCCAGCGTCACCTCTTATAGCACCATGTTCTCACTTTGCTGTGTAATTTATTTTTTTTGGAAAATGAAACATATTTCTTACCAGGAGTAAGCTATGGTGTAGTGGCAGAAAGAGCATCCGGCAGCGACAGATGAGGCCTTTCAGTAACCTCAATTGACGGCAGGGTAGCAAAACCAGCTACAAGCCTTCCCACAGACTTACTCTGGGTGAATGCAGAAAGAAAATGGGGTCCCCCACCAAACTCAGCTTGTGGGAGGGCATTAAATTCTGGTCAATCATGCAATGGCTTCTTGTGGTGGAAGTTAGTATCGCACCACGCTGTAGTCAGTTCTGGCTACAGCTCAGGGAATGGAATGAACAGACCTGTTTGTAGGCTAATGGCTAGGATGCAGTATTTAGAGGATGTTTAGTCATAAAATGATCTTTGGCACAGGAATTCCACCTTCTTTCTTCGCAAAAAGGGTTACATTGAATAGTAAAATATAGTATTTAATATAGTTTTGTGTGATATTGATCTTCAGTGAATCTTCAAATTATTAACATAATACAAAAATCAACAAGTACCCTAGGATCATATGTGAAACATGCTACTCAAGATCAAGCTGCATCACAAGCTCAAAAATTGAAACTTGTAATTCACAAAAAGATAATTAGCTTTACAGGATGAAATTATGAGGACAGGTTGCATAAATATGTCTTGTAGTCCCTGGAGAATAAAAGATTGAAGGGTAACCTGATTGAGATGCTTGAAATGTTAAACAAACAGAATAGGAATGAAACAAAACAAGTATTTCCTTTGTGAGGGAAATCAGGAAGCGGGGTAGTGGGGGTATGTGGGGACATAATCCTTAAATTAGAGCTGGTCTATTTAGAAAACAAGAAGCAATTTTCACCCAAAGGGGAGGTGGTATTATCAGTGGTATTATCGCTAGACTATTAATCCAGAAACTCAGCTCATGTTCTGGGGACCAGGGTTCGAATCCCGCCTCGGCGGGTGGTGGAATTTGAATTCAATAAAAAATATCTAGAATTAAGAATCTACTGATGACCATGAAACCATTGTCGATTGTCGGAAAAACCCATCTGGGTCACTCATGTCCTTTAGGGAAGGAAATCTGCTGTCCTTATCCGATCTGGCCTACATGTGACTCCAGAGCCACAGCAATGTGGTTGACTCTCAACTACCCTCGGGCAACAAGGGATGGGGAATAAATGCTGGCCAGGCAGCATTGCCCATGTCCTACGAATGAATTTTAAAAAAACACAAAGGGAAATGAAATTCTGGAACTCTCTCCATCAAAAGGATATGTTGTTGATGGGTAAATTGTAATTTTAAAGACAAAGATATATTCTTGTTAGGCAAGGGTATCAAGATATTTTATAATGCTAAAGCTGCTGTAAAAATACAAGTTGTTGGTGTTATTGTTATGAGTTATTGGAATGGCAGAACAAGATCAAGAGGCTACAGATGGCCTATTGTTATTCTAATTTTTTAGAAATGTACTTTTGGTGAACTTTACATTGATTTCATTGATTTGGATAACCACCATTGCCATCAAGCACTCACAGATAAGATATAACTCAGGTTAGACACAGAGCAAAACTTCCTTTCTCTGGTCAACAACTCCACTCTGGAAGATCAACCTGTACTGTATCATTTATGATTCTTTCCATTTCCAATGCCAGCCATTTTTGTGGCCTTTCTGATGAATGCCAATTTGTCACAAATGATGTGCATATTGATACTGTACTTTACAGCCTAAGCTCATTTCATATATTAAACAGCAGAAAAGAAGAGCCCTCTTTTGTCCCATCTGTCTTGGACTGGATAGAAACCCAGGTCTTAGAAGTGAAAGGATTATATGAGATTTCACAACAGCACTCAGTTCCCATCCCCAAAAGCTAGTGGTTAATGATCTTAATCTAATCAAAACTTTGGTAAGCTAATTGTGGCCAAGATGGTAGGATCTGAGCTTACATCACTTGCAAAATATGGTAATCGAGGAGGAAAAGATTCAATGTAGCGAGGTGGCCTCTCCAATGATGGCCCATGGAACCAGCCACTGACAGAAAGACGACATTTCCCCTCCGACAGAACTTCGGACACCTGAATAGGGTAAGTATGCAGAGCAGCATTAAGCATTGAATTCAGTCAGAGAATAAGCTATTTGTTGCTTTATTAAATCACATTCCAATGATAAATGTCTTTATAAATAGCAAACACCCACTCATAAAAAAAACAAAGAATAGCAATGCCTAATATATCCTGCTACGTGGCACAGAAACCAAATCAATTCATAAGGTGCAGATACCACTTAATTTTTCAGCGCTATTTACAGAATATTCTGAATTTCTGTACCTGATGATAAGAAACAGGGGAAACCTCAAAGAAAACTAATGTGTTCCATGATGGAGTTAGAGACTTGGCAATCTGCTGAGGCTGATAATGTTCTGTAAAAGACAATTAAGTTAGTTACATATTCATGAGTTTCAGAGTCATGCATGTAGGATAAATATATGTAGTTTCTATTTATAAACTGCAATATTAAATTGTGTTCATTTCATATTAAAATCATCAAATTAAAACTACTACCATCCCACATCCAAATTTGCCCCAACCTTGAACTACAGATTGCAAGTGAAAGAAACCTAACCAGCTGCATTTTTCAGCTATATTGCATTATTGAGATTCAAATTGGACAGAGCTCTGAGCTAGTTTTTCACCCTTCCTACATTGAAAAGAGCAGACCTTAATCTTTCAAACCTCAGCTGGGTTAATAGTAGGACAGAACTAAAAGAAAAAGAGGCTTCTGACACAATCCCCTGCATTACAGACAGCGGCATTCTAATTTTCTACACGAGATTCCCTGACATCCAACAAGCAGTTTGTGTTTCCTCATTTTAATTTGGTCTGCCACAATAGTAACTTTAATTCTGAGTTCCACCATTAGACATTGGCCAGACCGTCAAGAGCCACTTACCCAGCTGTGGCCTCACTGTTTGCAAACACCCACATCCTACCAATAGTATTAATGCACAGTGCTAGCATGTACACGGATGCATTGTGGTAACACAATAGTTAGCCTAGTATCTAATAGTATACCAGGATGTTCATAATGTTAATTGTCAAGAATTGTAGCTTCATGTTTGGCACAAAACTAATGCCCACAACTATGCTGAGTGTCAGAACAACACCTTCTGGATAGAAGCACTGAGTCACGGCGAATACGGTTATATATAGTTAATCCTACTCACCATCTGTTACATAAAGGTCCAAAGTGCCACCATCACCAGCTCCCCACTCAGGAACAAGATACAGGATGAATGCTATTCTCCGCCCTTCTAACTCATCATCATGACAGAGTAACACATCTGCAACAGCATTGGTTTAAATTTTAGTACAGCTTAAGTATTTCATTTTCAGTTTAGCAATTTTGACTGGTTAATTTGTGCATTTTTAAAAATGTATTCCTCCAGGGCTCTACTGATGGCTTAGTGAGTAACATCCAAAATCTTGTACGCCAAGCTACGCAGGCAAAGGAAGTCCTACAATCCATCACTGATCTGTACTGAGTTTGCTGATCCTGGCAAATGTTGTCGTAGGCAGACAAAAACAAATTGGCCTTTGCATATAATTCAATGGCCCGTGCTGCAGAGTGAACATGCAAAAGCACATTCAACTGTGATGGGCCAATGATCAAATACCCTGTTAATACTATGCATCCTGCCTCACGTGAGGAGAAACCTTTTGTGCAAAGCACTGGACAGTTGTCAGCACTCATGTAACACCTTTAGCAGGATAAAGAATGCTTCTTGATCAGCCTTCGCAAGATTTCCCTGGAGAAATATCTTTCCATGGAAAGAAATTACAACATGCTGCTGTGCAGAGGGACCTGGGGGTCCTTGTGCATGAGACGCAAAAACCCAGTCTGCAGGTGCAACAGGTGATCAAGAAGGCAAATGGGATGTTGGCCTATATCGCAAGGGGGATAGAATATAAAAGCAGAGAAGTCTTGCTGCATCTGTACAGGGCATTGGTGAGGCCGCAGCTGGAATACTGTGTGCAGTATTGGTCCCCTTATTTGCGGAAGGATATATTGGCCTTGGAGGGAGTGCAGAGAAGGTTCACCAGGTTGATACCGGAGATGAGGGGTTGATTATGAGGAGAGACTGAGCAGATTGGGTTTGTATTCATTGGAATTTAGAAGGCTGAGGGGGGATCTTATAGAGACCTATAAGATAATGAAGGGGCTGGATAGGTTAGAGATGGAGAGATTCTTTCCACTTAGAAAGGAAACTAGAACTAGAGGGCACAGCCTCAAAATAAAGGGGGGTCAGTTTAGGACAGAGTTGAGGAGGAACTTCTACTCTCAGAGGGTGGTGAATCTCTGGAATTCTCTGCCCACTGAAGTGGTGGAGGCTACCTCGTTGAATATGTTTAAATCACGGATAGATGGATTCCTGATCGGTAAGGGAATTAGGGGTTATAGGGATCAGGCGGGTAAGTGGAACTGATCCACTTCAGATCAGCCATGATCTTATTGAATGGTGGGGCAGGCTTGAGGGGCTAGATGGCCTACTCCTGCTCCTATTTCTTAGGTTCTTATGTAAACATGGTTTTCCTAACCCTCATCAGCATAAACTCTCTTTACCTGGCAGCACTTTTATCTATGATTTAAATTATAAGAATAAGTCGCACTCTTTACAAAATTCATGCTGATATTCCAGTATAGCTTTGCAATGGTGCTGCATTGTCAAAAGTATATTCCTCTAGCAAAACTTCAAACAGAGGTCTGGCTCTGGGTTTAACGGACAACAAAACAGAGAGTACGCACAGTGTCCTGGTCAGCTATTCCCACTTAACCAACACCAAAACCAAACTCACCAGTCATTCATCTCACTGGTATGTGTAAAATAGTTATTGCATTTACATGCATGGAAATTCACTGCACTTTAAAGGTAAGTCATTCCGTGCAAATTATTTTGTGACATTTACGAGGGACATGATAGAGAGCTGTATAAATCAAGACCATGGCTGCGATTCTCCCATCCCGACCTGCTAATTTTTTGGCAGGTCTGGCTGGGAGAATCACGTGTGCACCGATTTGTCGGATTCGTGTATGCATTCCCGACATGCGCGCATCTCCCAGCGACGGATATTTGCCGCATTCGGGACCACGCTGGAAACTGGCGGGAACAGCAGATAAGTTATTTTAATCTTATTTGAATGTAATTTTAATGTGATTATTGGGCCCAGGACTTAAGTCTCTGGGCCTGACAACATCTCCCATCTCGCCAGTCAAATTTCAATCGGGTGGGGTTTAGAGTCGCTCCCCACTTTCGGGGAACTAGCGGGAGACCAGGCTGGAGTGAAGGGGGAGCAAGCGGGGTCCCCCAAGGGAGTTGGACGGATGGGGTGTTGGTGCCCCGGACATGGACACCCTACCAGTGCCAGCCTTTGCCCCCGGCACTGCCCAAGGGGCAAAGAGCCCATGCCCAGGGGACACCTTGGCACTGCCCACTGGGCATGGAGCAATGCCAAGGGGACAAGGCCTAGGGGCAATCAGTGGCGGTGGGAGTTCTCGCTGCCACTCTGGATGGGGATTGGTCGGGATTGGAGAGAGGTCAGCGATCGAGGCAGGCTGGGGGCGGGCCTGGAGATCGGGCGCTCCAGGCCAGGGGAGGGTCAGGGCTGGCCCGGGAATGCTTGTGGGGGCCACGATCGGGCTGTGGGGAGGAGGAGGGGGGGGGATGGAGGGGCAGCACTGCAGGGGTTCCTCAACCGCTGGCCAGCAAACAGGAGGTTGACAGTTTGGGGCCTCTGTACATGCGCAGAGGCCCGGAACTGTCAGACTCTGGCGTGAATAGGCCCTACCCCCCGAGCTTTTAATGATATTCACGATTGTGACCTCTGCAGTGCACAGAGTGTGGGAGATTCGAGTTTGAACTCCCACTGAAAAAATAATCCTGATTTACACGAGTTTTCCCACGAATTCAGCACTTAGAACTTTTTTTGGGAGAATCGCTCTTCATATCTCTCGAAAAGTTTTCTCAATCCTCTGGAATTCAGTTATTTATAACCATCAGGAACACATTAAAACTGCATCAGATGTGGACTGTACTTTTCTTTAAACACATCTAATACATTAAACATAGCATCCAAAATAAACTAGGAAAACAATTATAATATTAAAGACCACCTTTACAGCTAAGACAAATCAATTCATTGTCTGCAATATTTTTTGGGTTAACATAAGAATATCATCTATTATCTTTTGTGTATACCATAGTTTTCATACACCAGATATGCAGCATTCCCCGGGTATTTGACATTGCAAGTGTGATATCTGATATCATGATGAAGTATCTCTAACGTAACACTGTTTGTACAATAATGTCCCCTATGGCTACCATGATGCCTGTGAAATGTCACATATGTAATCGCTCCAATATAAAACAAGTGCCAGGGTGACATCACATGTGCAATAACACCAGTATAATACAGTACATACTGTACCCCAATAAAATGGTACGCATGCAATATATCCAATGCATAAACGTTTTTGAATTAATGTTGTATACCTGTGTATTCATATTTAGCACAGGACAAATCCACTGTACTTTCCAGTTTTACACCAGCAATATCTGACAACCATGTACGAAAGTCTTCAAAGAGAACCTTCCTGGAAAGAGAAAATCAAGTGAATGATTGAATCATAGTTAACCAAAATTAGATTACAAATTCTACAAAATTTAAACGGGGAGAAACATTCTACAGAACTGTAGATACCGTCTATAATTGAAGTATTTTACTTCACTGCATACCTAATTAAGAACAAAGGCTTACACCAATATTGATACCTCAGTGAAGGATGATACAATGCCTTTTACAAACAAGAATACTGTGCAGCAAATTTTAAGTTCAGCCAAGTTCCCGACTTGCATCCCCATAAATGAAGGGCAAAGTTTTTACAGCACATAAACGTTAGCAAATCTTGAATGAATATTGTGCAAAGTGGTCAAACTAAGCATTCATTCCATTTAAAGAGGCAGTAATTTTATGATCCCAATGAACAGAACTGAAGTTTCAAATATGAACAATTTGGAAAGTGATTGATAATGCGCACATTTACCCTGCTGGTCAGAGAGCTATCCTACACCATCTACAATTCCCTATCTTGCCAAACCAAGAACAAATTCACTTGGTATGAAGCTGTCTGTATTGTGCCATCTTTCTTTCTCAATGATCTTAAATTAACCAGCAGTTAGCATCACATCATGTGCTACATTTTCTCCCTGCTGAATACATCAGACAGGGCCAAGAAGTGGACAAAGATGGCTAATGAAAGCTGCTGCTGCACATTTGGATGAAATATAATAGAAATAAGAGGGTCCATGAAGGAACAAATGAAGAGGAGGATCTATCAATCATTAAAAGTATTGGATATGCTCCCTCATTCTTGTCAAATTGCTCAAAATAATGGACAGAATCTTCCAGTGGTTGTTTATTTTCAGATGTTGGGACCATTTCTGGGTCATGACCCCCTCATGGATCTGCAGTGCTCAGTCCAGAGTGATTTACCAGGAGATGTCCTCCTCATTGTCTGCAGGCTCCTGCAGGCTGACAGGTTCCTGAGGCAACAGGCCCAATTAGACAGCCTGCAGCTTTGGAAGGCCAGAAGGCCCAGTGGGAGAGGTGGTTGCTCCTCAGGTAAAAAGGTGAACTTGAAGACACCTCAAAATACAGGCATCCTTGGAAGCACTACTAGGTGAGTAGATGCTGCATATGTTCACCCTCCTCCCCTCGGAAACGTTGGCTCATTGACTTGATGTCCTAATTTCCAAGTTTCTTCCCAGTGCCACCTTCAAACCTTCTTGCACGGAACCACCACAATTTTGCCCAATGTGTCAGAGAATGTGCTGTGGAAAAGTCATTCATGAATACTTCTTTATGTTCTGATAATATGACAGGTAATGGCAGCGAAATACAAATGTTATAGTCATTAAAATACTGGTCAGTACTCACAGACTAAGTGGAAAGGATTTTCTTTTGCATTACCTTGTATTATGGACAGTTTACTCACTGAAAGTGTTGGAGGAACACAATACAACACGGCAGTGAGACCATCAGTGAATGTTTCAAAAAGGAAATATGATTCAGGGTCTGTCAGCAAACATTTGGAGAGATCATGATAAAATGTATGAGGCTTGACCAGAGCCACAATCACTATCAGTAAGGGGAACAGTGGCAAGTGGTCACATCACTGGACTAATCTAGATGCCGGCGTTGGACTGGGGTGAACACAGTAAGAGTTTTAACAACACCAGGTTAAAGTCCAACAGGTTTATTTGGTAGCAAACACCATTAGCTTTCGGAGCGCTGCTCCTTCATCAGATGGAGTGGAAATATCCACTCCATCTGACGAAGGAGCAGCGCTCCGAAAGCTAATGGTGTTTGCTAACAAATAAACCTGTTGGACTTTAACCTGGTGTTGTTAAAACTCTTACCTAATCCAGAGACCCAGACTAATACTCAGTGGACATAGCTTTAAATCCCAGCACAGCAGTTGATGGAATTTATATTCAGTTAATAAACTGGAATGCAAAGCTAGTTGGTGCCCACACCAATTGTCATTGAATGTTGTAAAAACTCATCTGTTCACTAATGCCCTTTAGCAGAAGGAAATCTGATGTCATTACCTGGTCTGACCTACATGTGACTCCAGATCCACAGGAATATGCTGACTCTTAAATGCCCCTAAAATGGCCTAGCAAGCTAGTTAGTTCAAGGACGATTAAGGATGGACATTAACTTCTGGCCTTTCTATCCAAATCCACATCCCATAAAAGAATAAAGAAAAAAATACTAACAGCAATAAGGGCAAGGGTTAAACGAACCTGCATGATGGAGAAGAATTTAATTATAATCAGTCTCAGACACAGAAAGTACTAGAATGAGAGCAAACAAAAGGAGAAAACTTTTCCTTTAAAAAAGCAGGAAATAGTTACGTGAGATTCCCCAAGTTTGCACAGAAGTAAATGTCAGCCTGCAGAAGTCATGAACTTAATAAAAACAACAATAAATATGCTTCCGCACAGCAAGATGGCTTAGTTGAGTTCAATTTTAAAAGTTGAGTTCATTTTCTGCCAGTGAATCTTGCAACTAGCTTATTTCTATTACATTTCACCCAAGTGTGCAGCAGCAGCTTGCTCGCAAAGATGTCCACCTCAGCTGCTCAACATACACAAAGCACACTCGAAAAAACTCAACTAAAAATCAGTGCTGCAACAAATGAAACATGCATGAAAACACAACATTTTTCAGTCCAATAATCCGGTTCAAATTATGCCCTGAGCAAGCTCAGAGAAGATGGGTTCACACAAACTCACCTTAATGTTGAGATATGATATCCTTTTTCCTTTCGCAGGTCATCAGACTGTGAAGGGAAAAAACACAATATTTATACTTAGAACCTCAATGTGTTAGCTCTGCCTAAAAATATACCTTTCCCTCATTAGCTCCATTTGATTACTGATGTCTAGAAACTCAATTATTTCTGAATATCACCCTCTGTCAGCTCAGTGTAAATATTTATTTCCATAATTACACCTTACCAGAGCTATAGATTTCATGCATCACAAAATGGAAGTTGGTTATTTTTTCCCCACTCCGTCTCTGTTGACTACATCAATAAATACTCAGACATTAAAAGATGCGCGCCATCTATGACCTATCCCAAGAGACTTAAATTGACATTTGCAATTGTAAGTGGATTGACAAATAATTTACTTGTCCTATATCATTCTGGAAGGGCTCCTTCACACTGGATCACCTTATCCGGTGGCATCACCTCACCTGACATCTTTTCAGGATTGCTCCTGCACTAGGATCACCTCAAGCTGTGTCCTTCCAAGAATTCTGCCGCATAAGAGCCTTCCTACATTACAACAGTGACAATATTTCAAAATTGCTTTAATGGCAGTGAAAGATTTTGGGGTGTTCTGGGATGTGAAAAGGCATCACAAATGCAAGTTAACTTTTTCCCTCTTTCATCTAACTCCAGTGTGCCCATTCCTCTCTGTTGCACAGTGATTCTCTTGCCCTACATTTCTCCAGCATATCTGATCCATTTGCTGTACACAAATCCCCAAAGACTACACCATTCAAAAATACCTGTTTGCATTTGTAGCATGATATGCGATCCTTTCATTCAATACAGTTTACAAACAATAGAACCAACAATTTTATTGATGTGCAGCTAGCAAAATTTCCTGTTATCTCTCCCCACACAAACCTTCCCTTTAGTACTCGAGTACTCACATGGTGAGGGTCAGCAAGGGGTATGAGGGCTGGGATAAGGGGCTGAAGCTCTTGGAAGATTGGAAAGCGGCCAGTCAGATAATCCAAGGCCAGAGAAATAATTCCAGTGTCAGTTTAGATCAGTTGTTGGGCTTCAGTTTCTCACCTGCTTGAATTTATACAGATCATTTGATTTTTCATGAAAGTTCAGCTGTAGAAGCTCATTCTGAAGTCCTTTCAGGAATGTTTGACTCTGGATAAAATTTGATATCAAACAGTGTGTGAACGGCTGATTGCCCACCAGCAAATCTTTCTCTGTAGAGGAAAGAGGAAAAGCACTGTTATTACCTTGGCAAGGAGCACTTCTTCTACAATAAATTAGACACAGAATATTTTGCTTACCATTCCACATCTTTGCAAGAGTGAAAAGGGAGTTGAATTGTCAGATTCTAAAAACTACAAAGAAGAAATATCTGTATATTGCTACACCGATTAAAGAAAAGTTCTCTCATTTACGCTACCTGGTTTAGTCTGGAATTCTTCTGACCAGATAACAATTCAGAATGTACAGAGCTGTATTTTTGACCAATAATGTTTGAATGTATAGATTGTGCAAATCAGTCCATTCACAGCGTCTTTGCATTTGAATCAAAATGCTGAAGTTTAGACATATATTTAAGAGGTCTTATAGAATTCCTGTGCAATTTCAAAATTGCTTTAGTGGCAGTGAAAGACTTTGGGATGTTCTGGGGTATGAAAAGACATCACATAAATGCAAGTGAACTTTTTCCTTCTTTCATTGTACTCCAGTGTGCCCATTCCTCTCTGCTGCAGTGATTCTCTTGCCCTACATTTCTTCAGTATATCTGGTCCATTTGCTGTACAGAAATTCCCTAAGACTACACCATTCACAAGTGCCTGTTGCATTTGCACCATGATGCCCGATCCTTTCAGTCAATACAGTTTACAAACAATAGAACCAACAATTTTATTGATGTGCAGCTAGCAAAATTTCCTGTTATCTCTCCCCACACAAATGATCTTCATAGCATAGTTACTATTGTTATGTAGTCAAACAACATTTCCCACCATAAGCTCTCAAAAAGATTGCAGAGATGAACGGCCAGTTAAATTTGTTTTTAGTGGAGTTGGTTGAGGGATAAATATTGATCAGAATACTAGAAGAACTCCACTACTCTACTTCAAACAGATCTTTTACTTCCACCTGCACAACGAAGTGAAGTTTTGGTTTAATGATCCAGATTTCATGATCAGCGGTGAAGCAATGATGCTCACCATTGACCTCAAAAAGAGCGACTTACAAAGACTACCCACTGCTGTGGTGTGAATTCCTGTTTTGCCGACCTCTGTCTGAATCTGATACTAAGTCAAGAGTATCTCCAGAGATTCCAACATTAGTGATTTCATTAAGTAGGGTAAGTGTAAGTATCCAATCATAGTGGATACTGTGATTGGATACTTACACTTACCACAGTGGATAGATACTGTGATTGGATACTTATCACAAATAGCAAACTAGGGAGTAAAATGCAGTGACCAAAGCTTTACCGAGGGCAAAATAAATGATTGGAACATAGGCATAGGATTAAGATAGAAACCGAAATATAATCAACTTCTTCAATTTAAAATTATATTAATCATAAAAAAGAAATTTAACATTCCATAAATATAAAATCAGTTTCCACATTGTTCAGCAGTAATTTTGAACTTAAAAAAACCATAGAACCTCCAGTTACACTTCATTCAACAAGGTGTAAAAGATTTTTGCAGCAAGATGAATCCCAAAGAAGTACAAATCTGTCGATTCAGCGATTTATATTTGATTACAGGCTCGGGAACTTCAACAGCGCACTCTATGGGTAAGTATGGAATCGGTAACAGCAACTCTTGGATTTCCACATATAACTAACTACACACATACGGATGTCAAACATTGCCATTAATTTCAGAGACATGGTTTTTGTTAATGTTGACAGTTTAGTTGCCACTACTATCCCAAAAATCGGGCCAAACGTGCCTTCTGAAAGACGGCACTCCGCCAATGCAGCGCTTCCTCGCTCCCGCACGGATTTGCCAGTAGATTATGCGCTCCTTGATCGCCTGATTAACACAAGAGCCCAACAACTGATCTAAACTGACACTGGAATTATTTCTCCGGCCTTGGATTATCTGACTGGCCGCTTTCCAATCTTCCAAGAGCTTCAGCCCCTTATCCCAGCCCCCGTACCCCTTGCTGACCCTCACCATGTGAGTACTCGAGCCCCCTGCTCCAGGCCTCGCTCACTCGCTCCTTCGCTTCCAGCAGCAGCGGGTTGAGTTCTGCAAGCTCCTGCTGCTTTAGCGATCTCTTCCCATCAATCCCACTCTCCGGATCACTCCGTAACCTCTTGGAGCTCATTCCTACCCCGGAGCAGCCGTTCCAAACCCTGTCACCGCCAGCCGCTGCCTCACCTGGAACTACATTTCCCGGCAACACCCGGCTCACCACTGAAACTCCCGCAACAGCGCCATCTAAAGAAAAGCAAAGAATGTCGGGAAGAGGCATGAAGATGGAGAGAGGTCTACAATTCTTGAACTCAATGTTCAATCCTGAGTGCAGTGGAGTGCTTAGTTGGAAGATGTGATGCTCCTCCTCCAGCTTTCTCTTCTTCTGCTGTTTTCGCTGCTCGAAATGCAATCTCCTCCACATTGGGGAAACTAAACACAGCCTGGGTGACTGCAGGACACCTTTTTTGCTCAATCCGCAAGCATGACCCCCAACCTGCCTGTTGTTCACCATTGCAACTCAGCTCCTTGCTCTCATGCCCACTTGTCCGTCATTGGTCTGCTGCAATGCTCCAGTGAGGCCCAATGCAAGCTGGAGGAGCAGCATCTCAGGGTTCAACATTGAGCTCAACTTTAGACTGTGACCTTTTTTCATTCATTTGTGGGACATAGACGTCACTGGCTGAGACAGTAATTATTGCCCATCCCTAGTCGCCCTTGATCTGAGTGGCTTGCTAGGACATTTCAGAAGGCAGCTAAGAGTGAACCACATTGCTGTGGCTCTGGAGCCAGACCAGTAAGGATGGCAGATTTCCTTCCCTAAAGGACATGAGTGGGTTTTTCCGATAATAGGCTATGGTTTCATGATCATTGGTAGATTCTTAATTCCAGATATCTTTTATTGAATTCAAATTCCATCATCTGCTGTGGCAGGATTCGAATCTCGATCCCCAGGACATTAGCTGAGTTTCTAGATTAATAGTCTAGCAATAATATCACTAGGCCATCTCCTCCACCTTAATCTCTTTTTTTCATCCCATATATCTCAATACAAAATGACTCTGTTCCCCCATTCCCCAGGCCTTCCGTCTCTTGTTCTTAAATTTGCGACATTTTTGTTGCAATCTCTCCCAGCTCTCACCCATCACTGTTCTAGCTGTTCCACTCCTCTTTTACAGTATAATATCCAACACATTTTCCCTCCCTTTTAGTTCTGAAGAAGAGTCAAAAAGACTTGAAACGTTAATTCAGTTTTATCTCCCTATGGATGTGACAGAACTACGAGTTTTTCTGACAGCACGGTAGCACAGTGGTTAGCACTGCTGCTTCACAGCTCCAGGGATCTGGGTTCGATTCCCAGCTTGGGTCACTGTCTGTGTGGAGTTTGCACATTCTCCTCGTGTCTGCGTGGGTTTCCTCTGGGTGCTCCGGTTTCCTCCCACAGTCCAAAGATGTGTGGGTTAGGTTGATTGGCCCTGATAAAATTGCGCCTTAGTGTCCTGAGATGCGTAGGTTAGAGGGATTAGCGGGTAAATGTGTAGGGATATGGGGGTAGGGCCTGGGTGGGATTGTGGTCGGTGCAGACTCCATGGACCAGATGGCCTCTTTCTGCACTGTAGGGTTTCTATGAAATGTTGTCTGAATTCCAGCATTTGCAGTATTTTGCTTTTATTTTAGCACCACCTAAAGTTCAGACTGGGGCAGTGCTGCCAGAGTTGGAGATCACGAATAATCACTGCAATGGCAACTGCGCCATTCCTCACTAAGACACAGGAATGATGAGATGGTGCACCCCCAGTGTTCGCAAACGAGACTGCAGCCACCTATTTGCCCTTTGCTACGATTAACAACGATGTGGTGATGCCGGCATTGGACTGGGGTAGGCACAGTATGAAGCCTCACGACACCAGGTTAAAGTCCAACAGGTTTATTTGATAGCACAAGCTTTCGGCGTGTCGCTCCTTCTTCAGATGAGTGAAGAGTTGTGTTCACAAACAGGGCATACATAGACACAAACTCAATTTACAAGATAATGGTTGGAATGTGAGTCTTTACAGTAATCAAGTCTTTACAGGTACAGACAATGTGAGTGGAGAGAGGGTTAAGCACAGGTGAAAGAGGTGTGATTTGTTTCCAGCCAGGACAGTTAGTGAGATTTTGCAAGCCCAGGCAAGTCGTGGGGGTTACAGATAGTGTGACATGAACCCAAGATCCCAGTTGAGGCCGTCCTCATGTGTGTGGAACTTGGCTATCAGTTTTTGCTCGGCGATTCAGCTGTGTCGTGAAGGCCACCTTGGAGAATGCTTACCCTAAGATCAGAGGCTGAATGCCCGTGACTGCTGAAGTGTTCCCCGACAGGAAGAGAACACTCCTGCCTGGTGATTGTGGAGCAGTGTTCACTCATCCATTGTCATAGTGTCTCCATGGTCTCGCCAATATACCATGCCTTGTGACATCCTTTCCTGCAGCATATCAGGTAGACAATGTTGGCCGAGTCGCAAGAGTATGTACCGTGTACCTGGTGGATGGTGTTCTCACGTGAGATGATGGCATCCATGTCAATGATCCAGCGCGTCTTGTGTTTGCTGTTGGCCTCTTGGGGTTGGAACACAATGAGACAGCCAATGAACAGGCGACAGAGAGATCCGCGGTGCAGCAACCGAAGAGTTGAATTGGACTCCTCTGGAAGGCCGCTGCCCTCAACTCAACATGTATGCCCAAGCTGTCAAGAGGTGCATCAATACGAGATTCATCAGCCGCACTCATAAAACAGCCCCGAACGTCACCCAAGCACAACACAATGCCATCCACGCTCTCAAGACCAACTACAACATTGACATCAGGCCAGCAGATAAAGGAAGAGCCACTGTCATACTGAACAGAATGGATTACTGCAAAGAAGTGTACCGACAACTGAACAACAAGGAACACTACAGACAGTTACCGGCAGATTCGATCAAAGAACACACCCGTCAACTCAAGACTGATCAAGACCTTTGATCTGGACCTTCAGAGCACCCTCCATGCTCTCATCCCATGTACTCCCCACACTGGAGATCTCTACTGCCTCCCAAAGATACAGAAGGCTAACACACCTGGCCGTCCCATTGTATCAGGCAATGGGACCCTGTGTGAGAACCTCTCCAACTGCATCGAGGGCATCCTGAAACCCATTGTACAAAGAACGCCCAGCTTCTGTCATGACACTACGGACTTCCTACGGAAACTCAGCACACATGGAGCAGTTCAACCAGGAGCACTCCTCGTCACAATGGATGTCTCGGCACTCTACACCAGCATCCCCCACAATGACGGCATTGCTGCAACTGCCTCAGTACTCAACACTGACAACTGCCAATCTCCAGATGCAATTCTACAACTCATCCGTTTCATCCTGTACCACAACATCTTCACCTTCAACAACCAGTTCTTCATCCAGTCACACGGAATAGCCATGGGGACCAAATTCACACCTCAATATGCCAACATCTTCATGCTCAGGTTTGAAAAAGACTTCTTCACCGCACAGGACCTTCAACTGATGCTATACACTAGATACATCGATGACATTTTCTTCCTTTGGACTCATGGCGAACAATCACTGAAACAACTATATGATGACATCAGCAAGTTCCATCCCACCATCAGACTCACCATGGATTACTCTCCGGAATCGGTTGCATTCTTGGTCACACACACCTCCATCAAGGATGGTCACCTCAGCACTTCACTTTACCCCAAGCCCACGGATAACCTCACGATTCTCCACTTCTCCAGCTTCCACCCTAAACACGTTAAAGAAGCCATTCCCTATGAACAAACTCTCCACATACACAGGATCTGCTCAGATGAGGAGGATCACAACAGACACCTACAGATGCTGAAAGATACCCTCATAAGAACAGGATATGGTGCTCGGCTCATCGATTGACAATTCCGATGCGCCACAGCGAAAAACCGCACCGACCTCCTCAGAAGATAAACGCAGGACACGGCAGACAGAGTACCCTTCGTCGTCCAGTACTTCCCCGGAGCAGAGAAGCTACAACATCTTCTCCAGAGCCTTCAATATGGCATCGATGAAGATGAACATCTCGCCAAGGCCATCACCTCACCCCCACTTCTTGCCTTCAAACAACCGCACAACCTCAAACAGACCATTGTCTGCAGCAAACTACCCAGCCTTCAGGAGAACAGTGACCACGACACCACACAACCCTGCCACAGCAACCTCTGCAAGACGTGCCAGATCATCGACACCGATGCCATCACCTCACATGAGAACACCATCCACCAGGTACACAGTACATACTCTTGCGACTCAGCCAACGTTGCCTGCCTGATACGTTGCAGGAAAGGATGTCCTGAGTACATTGGCGAGACCATGCAGATGCTACGACAATGGATGAATGAACACCGCTCGATAATCACCAGGCAGGAGTGTTCTCTTCCTGTCAGGGAACACTTCAGCAGTCACGGGCATTCAGCCTTTGATCTTCAGGTAAGCGTTCTCCAAGGTGGCCTTCACGACACACGACAACGCTGAATCGCCGAGCAAAAACTGATAGCCAAGTTCTGCCCACATGAGGACGGCCTCAACCGGGATCTTGGGTTCATGTCACACTATCTGTAACCCCCACGACTTGCCTGGGCTTGCAAAATCTCTCTAACTGTCCTGGCTGGAGACAATTCACACCTCTTTCACCTTTGCTTAACCCTCTCTCCACTCACATTGTCTGTACCTGTAAAGACTTGATTACCTGTAAAGATTTGCATTCCAACCATTTTCTTGTAAATTGAGTTTGTGTCTATATATGCCCTGTTTGTGAACACAACTCTTCACTCACCTGAAGAAGGAGCGGCTTGTGCTACCAAATAAACCTGTTGGACTTTAGCTGGAGTTGTGAGACTTCTTACTGTACTATTAACAATAGCAGCAGAAGATTGCAGAACTGAGATATGTTGCCGATGCTTTTGGTCTTGCATTCAGGAAAACACAATTTCAGATAATCAGTCAAGCACATAATGTGGCTTATTTATGGCTGCCAAAGGTGAAATAGTTTCATATGCAAGAACACATTTGCTGCAAACAAAAGGAATATGTTCAAGCCTTGCACCTTTTTTGAATTTCCCAGGCGAGTGTATTGCTTAAGGATCTGGGAATGCATATTCAGAAATCTTTAAAGGTGGCAAAAAAATGATATGGTGATTAAGAAAGCATATGGGATGCTTAGTTTGTATATAAGATCATGAAATTAAAAAAAACAAGAAATCATATTACACCTTTTAGAATCACTGATTATACATCAGCTTGATTACTGAGTACAATTCTGGGCACCACACTTTAGGAAGGAGAGGATGTAGAGGAGGTTTGCTACAATGATGCAAGGGATGAGAGGCTTTAGTTATGCAGAGAGAATGCAGAACCTTAGAATAGAGAAGGTTAAGAGGAGATCTAATTGATATACTCAAAAATGGCAGGGTTTTGATTGAGAAAGTAGAGAGAAACTGTATACTCTGGCACATGAGTCAATGACCAGTGGTAATAGATTTAAGATAACTGGCAAAAACTAGAGGGAAAATGAGGAAAACACTTTTTTTCAAACACAAAATTTAAACTTAACATCAGGACTAATTTCTAGATAAATTAGTTCTTTAATCTAGTAACTAAAAGCTGCTCTTTTTGATTGGGTGCAGTTGAGTTGCATTTGTGAAACAGGAGTCAGCTAAGTCACTCAGCTGAAGCTGGTTAACTGAACAACTGGTTTAATTTAGTTTCAAAATCATTGTTTTTGGGGTCTATAAAAATGGAGGTAACCTCAATGCTGCTTGGTAAAATGAGAGTGATTTGGATGGACAGAGAATGCGAAGCTGAAAGAATGAGTGTGGAGCTCAGTCTAGGCAGGAGTGGAATGTAGCAAAGCTTCATAAACTCAGAGAGAGTAGGGAACTGAGTGGTGGGTGAGGCTGAGTAATTGTTACTAGATTATAATACTTACCTTTTCAGCAGCATGGTAAATTAGTGATAGTGCAGGGACATACATTGGCATTCCAAGTTAACATCAGAGTTCAGAAAGTATTGTGGAACCAATGGTAACTATATAAATTGTAAGTCATTGTTTAAGCAAGGGTCGGGACTTTGTGTTTTAAGTTCCCTAAATATGAAGGGTTTAGTTAAGGCAGGAGAGCTCAAAATTGTGGTCTGCTACTTCTGTTCTATGAGGGATGTCGGGCACATTTCCAGTGCCTGGGACCAACATGTGTGCACGAAGTGTGTCCAGCTACAGCTCCTGGAAGCTTGGGTTTCAGAGCAGGAACATCGGCTGGGGACACTGTTGAGTATCTGTGAGTCTGAGAACATCATGAATAGCATGTTTATGGAGGTAGTCACAATGCAGCTGGAGGACTTGAGGGAAGAAGGGAATGAGGGACTACCAGGCAATCCAAGAGACACAGCCAGGTATTTCAGGAGTCCCCTTAAGGTCATGGTACATGTTGATGCCAATGATACAGGTAGAAAGAGGACTGAAGTCTTGTGTTTTTTTTAAACCGGGAGTTAGGTAGTAGGCTAAAAAGCAGGACTTGTTGGGTTGTAATTTCTGGGTTACTCCGAGTAGCACATGCTAGCAAGCTCAAAAATAGGAGAATAGCACAGATGAATGCATGGTTTAAGAGTTGGTGCAGGAGGGAGGGTATTAGATTCCTCGATCACTGGGACCATTTCTGGAGAAGATGGGACCTGTACAAATGAGATGGTCTACATTTGAACCAGAGCACAATTACTAACATCCTTGTCGGTGGGTTTGTTAGTGCTGTTGGGAGGAGTTTAATCTAATTTGGCATTGGGAGGGGACACAGACTGTTAGCAGAATAGGGAAACAGCATAATACAGTAAAACAATCAAGTCAGAGAGAGTAGAACTGTATTAAGCTTCAAGGAAGTAAGGCAAGGCTAAATGGCCTCTACTTTAATGTCACGAGTATTACAGGTGATTTAAGGGTGAGGATTGACACGTGGAATTGTATTATAGTAGCGATCACATCTAGTAGTAGATGTGGTTCCGGGAAGGGCAGTATTGGCAGCTCAAAATTCCAAGATATAGACTATTTAGGGGAGGGGGTAAAAGAGAATTATTAGTTAAGGAATCAGTTACTGCAGTAAGAAGAGATGATAACTTGGAGGGGGCATCGAAAGAGGCTTTGTGGGTAGAGCATAAGAATAAAAAAGGGGCAGCCACGTTACTAGGTGTTCATTATAGACCCCCAGATTGGCAGCGAGAAATTGAGGAGCAAATATGTGCACAATTCACAGAGGTGTGTAAAAACAGTAAATATTTTGGATTGGGGGAAGAGTGGGTTTAGTAAGAAGAGGTAGGATCGGGCCAAGGCAGATTGGAAACAGCTACTTGCAGGGGCATCTACAGAAGAGCAGTGGGAGGGCATTCAAAAAGGAAATGGGGAGGGCACAAACCTAACATGTTCCTTCTAGGATGATGGAAGGAGTAATGAGCCCAGAGAACCATGGATGACCAGAGGTATTCATGGTATGATGAGAAGGAAAAGAGGCTTTTGGCAGGTACAAGGGGAGCAAATCAGTGGAAGCATTAGTGAAGTACAGAAAGTGCAGGGTGGTGCTCAACAAGGCAAAGAGTGGATATGAGAAAAATCTGCCTGGTAAAGGTAGGGAATATCCCAACATATTCTATAAATATATCAATGGAAGAGGATATCCAGGGAAAGAGTGGGGACCAAGGGGGCAATCTGTAGGAGGAGCCAGAGGACATTGGGAAAGTGTTGAACAAATACTACTTCACATTTGACTTCACGCAAGAGAATGAGGGTGACGGTATGGGACTCCAGGAGAGAGACTGCAAGGTTCTTGAGCAAACTAACATAGGGAGTGACAAGATTTTGGAGTTGTTGGCAGGCTTAAAAATGTACAAATCTTCAGTTCTGGGTGAATGTTGTCCCAGGCTGCTGTGGGAGGAGATTACAGGGGCTCTGACTCAAATATTTAATTCCCCTCTGAGCTGTGGGTGAGGTGCCAGAGGACTGGAGAATAGCTAATGTTGTTCTACTATTGAAGAAGGGTTGTAGAGATAGGCCAGGGAACTACAGACCAGTGAGTCTCTTGTCAATTGTAGGGAAACTATTGGAGAAAATCCTGAAGGAGAGAATCTATCTCCACTTGGTGAGGAAAGGTTTGATCAGGAATAGTCATCATGGCTTTGGCAGAGGGAGGTCTTGCCTAAAAAGTTTGATTGAATTTTTTGAAGTGACCAGGTGTAGATGAGGGTAGTGCAGTTGATGTAGTCGATATGGATTTCAGCAAAGCCTTTGACAAGACCCACATAGAAGACTTATAAAGAAGACAAATGCACATGGGATGCAAAGTAATTTTGAGGAGGTGGATTCAAAATTGGCTTAGTTGTAGGAAACAGAGCGTGAAGACAGAAGCCTGCTTTCGTGACTAGATGCCAGTGTCCAGTGGCATGCCACAGGGATCTGTGATGGGTCTCCTATTAGTCATCATTTGTATAAATGAGATAGATGACTATGTGGGGGATAGGATTAGTAAGCCTGTGGATGACACAAAGATGGCCAGGTGGTTAACAGTGCGATTCAGTGTCTTGGACTACAGGAAGATGTAGACAGATGGGCAGATAAGTGGCACATGGACTTTAACCCTGAAAAGCATGAAGTGATACACTTTGGAGAGAGTAATTTGACATGGAAGTATTTAATGAACAGCATGACACTAGGGTGTTCTGAGGAACAAAGGGACCTTGGTGTGTTTGTCCATAGCTCTCAGAAGGACAAGTTAGTTGTGTGGTGAGAAAGACATATCTATGCCTTTATCAATTGAGACATAGATTACAAAAGCAAGGTGATCATGTTGGAGCTGTATGAGGCCACAGCTGGAGTGCTCTGTGCAGTTCTGGTCGCCACAATGTGGGGAGGGTGTGATTGCACTGGATGAGGTGCAGAGGGTATTCACCAGGGTGCTGCTTTGGATAGAACATTTATGAAGTGAGGTTGGATAGACTTGGGTTGTTTTCGGTGGAGCAGGGAAGACTGAGAAGTGACCTGATCAAGGAGTACAAGAAGTCTGAATCTTTTTATTTGGAGTGGCACAGTGATTAGCACTGCTGCTTCACAGCACCAGAGACCAGAGTTCGGCCTCGGGTGAATGTCTGTGTGGAGTTCTCCCCTGTCCACGTGGGTTTCCTCTGGGTGCTCTGTTTTCCTCTCTCAGCCAAATGTTGTGTGGGTTACGTTGATTAGCTATGCTAAATTGCCCTGTAGTGTCAGGGGGATTAACAGGATAAATATGTGGGATTACGGGGGTCGGGTCTGGATGGGATTGTTGTCGGTGCATGCTCAATGGTTTGAATGGCCTTTTGCACTGTAGGAATTCTATGATAAGATTATGAGGGACATGGACAGAGGGATAGGGAGCAGCTATTTCAAGAGTCAGTCACGAGGGGAGACCAGTTCGAGGTTTAGGGGGGATATGAAGAAAAGTTGTTTTTTAGCCAAAGGGTGGTGATAATCTGGAATATGCTGCCTGGGAAGGTGGTGGATGCAGGTTGCCTCACATCCTTTAAAAAGTACCTGGATGAGCACTTGGCACATCATAACATTCAAAGCCAAGTGCTGGTAAATGGGATTAGCGTTAGGTAGTTTAGGTGGTTCTTGTCAGTGCAGACTTGATGGGCTGAAAGGCCCTCATGACTAACCCTAAGGGGAACAGCTGCCCGCTATCACTCTGTCCATGCCCCTCATAATCTTATCATAGAATTCCTACAGTGCAGAAGGAGGTGGTTCTTGCATGTCTATGCAGACTCGATGGGCTGAAGGGCCTCTTCTGCACTGTATGATTCTTTTAACACCTGCAATGTGTTACCTAAAAGGTGGTGGAATCAAGATTCTATAATTTTCTTTATTAGTGTCACAAGTAGGCTTGCATTAACACTGCATTGAAGATACTGTGAAAATCCCCTAGTCGCCATGCTCTGGCGCCTGTTCAGGTACACTGAGGGAGAATTTAGCATTGCCAGTGCACCTAGCCAGCACATATATCAGACTGTGGATAGAAATCGGAGCATGCGGAAGAAACCCATGCAGAGAATGTCCAGTATCCGCACACAGTGACCCAAGCCAGGAATCAAAACTGGGTCCTTGGCGCTGTGAGACAACAGTGCTAAAGACTGTGCCACCGTGCTATCCTAACTTTAAGAACATAAGAAAGAACATAAGAACATAAGAAATAGGAGCAGGAGTAGGCCATCTAGCCCCTCGAGCCTGCCCCGCCATTCAATAAGATCATGGCTGATCTGACGTGGATCAGTACCACTTACCCGCCTGATCCCCATAACCCTTAATTCCCTTACCGATCAGGAATCCATCCATCCGCGCTTTAAACATATTCAGCGAGGTAGCCTCCACCACCTCAGTGGGCAGAGAATTCCAGAGATTCACCACCCTCTGGGAGAAGAAGTTCCTCCTCAACTCTGTCTTAAACCGACCCCCCTTTATTTTGAGGCTGTGTCCTCTAGTTTTAACTTCCTTACTAAGTGGAAAGAATCTCTCCGCCTCCACCCTATCCAGCCCCCGCATTATCTTATAAGTCTCCATAAGATCCCCCCTCATCCTTCTAAACTCCAACGAGTACAAACCCAATCTCCTCAGCCTCTCCTCATAATCCAAACCCCTCATCTCCGGTATCAACCTGGTGAACCTTCTCTGCACTCCCTCCAATGCCAATATATCCTTCCTCATATAAGGGGACCAATACTGCACACAGTATTCCAGCTGCGGCCTCACCAATGCCCTGTACAGGTGCATCAAGACATCCCTGCTTTTATATTCTATCCCCTTCGCAATATAGGCCAACATCCCATTTGCCTTCTTGATCACCTGTTGTACCTGCAGACTGGGCTTTTGCGTCTAAAACTTTAAATGGCAATTAACCACATCCTTGAAAAGGACTAATCTGCCAAGTAATTAAGAGAAAACTGGGGTGTAGGACTAAATTGGACAACCCTTCAGGTTAAATGATATCCTTCTGTGCTGTAAATTCAAATCTATGATTTGCAAACAACTTTTAATGATACTGACTTTTTTTCAGTGGCATGTTATTTATTTCAGCAGGGATACGAAAATACCTAACCAGTAACTTCCTGTCACACTGCTCATTACCTAACAATTAGCTTCCTGTCACACCAGTCATTCTGATTTGGATTTAGTTGAGTACTGCACCACCCCAAAATGAGGAGCCAATCACTTAGGATTGAGACTAAAAGAAATTTCTTCAAAGTGTTGGGAATCTTTGGAATTCTCCATCCAAAAGGGTTGTGGGTGTGGTTGAATGCATTTTAGACTGGGATAGACAGATTTTTGGTGTCTCAGGGAATTAAGGGGGATACGAGGAGTGGGTTATAGAATGCAGTTGAAGCCCAAAATTAGTTGTGATTGTATTGAATGGCAGAGCAGGCTAGATGGGCCATGTGGTCTACTCCTGCTTCTGTTTTTTTTAAATATATGTTCTTGTGTTACAGAAATAAAATGATGAGCAAAACGTAATAAACTTTAATCCAGTGTTGTGAGCAATATCAGCTTTTTTAATGGCAAATCAGCAGCTGTTCATCAAATCCTGTTTAAATTGACTAATAAAGAAGTTACACCAGAGGTTAGCCAGTATGTTAGATCACAGTCAGTAACTATTCGCACCTCTAGGTCCTAATAAAAGATTAATGTTCTTATCACTTTCTCTTCAGAATAGTAGTAATAATAGAATATAAATATCAGAAGTCACTGATTCATTTAGTAATGAATATTAATGATTATGATTCTCCATAATTAAGCGTGAACTAGAGAGCCGCACTTATGATAAAAATGAACTTTTAGACAGAGCAACCACTTCCTTATTCGTCAACTTTTGCATGTTTTGAATGTGCATTACATAGTGATTCACACGGGTTTGATTGTCCTGGACTTATAGCCAGAGATCCATGTATTTTAACTTGTTATACTCCCAACTTCCAGATTTTTGTTTTTTTTAATTCAAGGTCTTCCAAAAAAAGGAACTTTTCTGTTGCTCCATGATTGAGTTCTAACCATTTTAAAAATCTACAAAGTTAAACATAATTATAAATCAATATACAATTTAATCTCCTAATTATGATAAAAGATCTAGTTCATTCTACTGAATTTAATGTTCATAAGATATAGGAGCAGAGTTAGGCCATTTGACCCATCGAATCCGCTCCGCCATTCAATCATAGTTGATATGCTCCTCATCCCCCATTTTTCTGCCTTCTCCCCATAATCTTTCAACCCATTACCAATTTAAAAATCTATCTAACTCCTCCTTAAATTTACTCACTGTCCCAGAATCCACTGCACTTTGGGGTTGTGAATTCCACAGTTCCACAACCCTTTGGGAGAAATAGTTTCTCCTCAACTCTGTTTTACATTTGCTACCCCTTATCCTTAGATTATGACCTCTCATGCTAGAATGCCTCACCAGCGGAAACATTGCTCCACATCTACTTTATCCATGCCTTTTATCATCATGTATACCTCAATTTGATCTCCCCTCATTCTTCTAAATGCCAGAGAGTATAGGCCTAAACTGTTCAATCTCTCTTCATACGACAAACCTCTCATCTCCGGAATCAATCTAGTGAACCCCTTAATGTCAATTAAACAAAACTCTCTGCTTTTAAACTGACTACTGTATTAAGGTCAGTTGTAGTTAAATAGTTTAGGATTCACTACATCTATATATTAAAAATACATGTAAGAAGGATAAAGCGAGACCGCCTTGTGATTTGTAACATTTGAAGACTTCAAAGCAACCTGATTGATTCTTTCCTTACAGACCTGGGTATGAATCCAGCCAGACTGATGAGAAGAAAATCTCTTCATTTTTGACTTGTTTAAATACAAGCAACAGAGACAAAAGATCCATTCACCTAGTCTTGATATATCTACATTGTTATATTTAATATTATGATTTTAACTCTACCTTTCCTCCTTCCTAAAGCAGTTTGTTTTAATCAAATTCACTGAGCAACTTTTTAAAAAACAGAAACCTTCAAACAGTTCCTTGAGTTTTGCTGACAACTGTATTTTAACTTTTGTTAGGATGCAACGTTTCACTATCTAAACTTCTAAGTGTTTGTACTCATGCTTATATTTTTCTTTGTTCAATTCAATGCTCCTTTAATGGCCAATGCCTGGCACTTGTATAGCCACTTGCCAAAAGCCTAAGCCTGGATGTTGTTCAGGTCTTCCTGATTGCAGACACAAATTTCTCCAGTACCTGAGGAGTTGTGGAGAGAGAAAAATAGCGTTAATGGCGATTTGATGGTTTTCATTGCTGCTGGAAGATGTTACAAATGACTTGAAACTGTGAAACGAATTAATGTTTGCATGACTGGGTAGCTGCAGTGAAAGATTCTGATTCAGTGGGCAGAATTTTACAACCTCATCGTGCCCGTTTTGCAGAGGGGAAAAAAATCAAAAAGTTGGGAATGGTGCCTGTTTCCCTGCCCATTCCTATTTTACCAAGAAGAAAAAATTGGCGCAATCAGGACCCCGCCCAAAACAGTTGAAATGTCAATTTGCATTTTTTTTGCATTCATAGCAATGCATTTAGTGAGCTTCATGCCCAATCGTCCCTGCTCACCTGCCTTTACAACCTCGTTCACCGCAGCTGGGTTGGACAGGCAAACACCAAGTATAAAAGTCGCATTCAGGTGCTTGAGCAGAGGGTGAGTGAGGAGGTAAGTCTCTGCTTTTAAACTGCTCGGTGCTGCTTCGGGGAGTTGTTTCATGGCAGCCATGTTGCATTTTGGATTGGGGGGCCCACGAGTGTGTGGGGGCTCCAACTTCGGCTTCTCAGGATGGACCCAGGTCAGAGTACTGATCTCGGGTCTTCGCGCAGACTCTGGGTCCTAGTGGTGGCAGCAGCAAACACTTGCTAGTGGGGGATGGGCTGGAAACTCTCTGAAGTGGCATTGCTGCAGCCTCAGGACTTGTCAAGCAGCACTGTCTGTGGCCACTGCTGCATGGGTTCTGGGTGTGTGCTTGTGATTGGTGGGGGGGAGTTTTGTTGCTTTCCTGGGGGGCTGCAGAGGTGTACGGGGAGCCTGTGTTGTTTGGGGTCTGTGGGGGGTATGGGGAATATGTGTCGCTGGGCTGGGGCAAGCAGAGTTCTTCAACCTCTCCATCTGTCTCCCCCCTTCCCCAAATCCCAGCCCCCTGCTCCACTCTTCAGATTGAGATGGTTTTTGCAGCGCAACCCATTGATCTTTCTGTTCTTTTGGATGTTGCTGGAGCTGAGAAGGAGCATGAGGATGAATTGCAGGCACAGGAGTCCCAGGCCTTACCACTTGCAGTAGAGGGAGATAGCTGCAGGAGGTGGCCGCCATTTATCCTGGAGGGGGGAGGAGGGGCAGAGGCAGGAGAAGGAGGGAATGGAGACCATGGCAGTTTCACACACAAGTGCCCATCACGTGCCACTGAGGCTTTGAGACAGTGCGACACCTGTGCTATTTTCGAAACACCCACTTCTGGTGGCTGTGAATGGCCTTAAACTTTTACACCACCAGGTCTTTTCAGACCGCCAGTGGAGACCTTTGTGGCATTTCCCAATCATCCACCCACAAGTGTGTGAAGGAGGTTATGGATGCCCTGTATACCCGGGCTGGCCAGTACATTAAATTTGACCAGGTCCTGCAGGGTCCGTGGCCATCGCGAGGATGCCAAATGTGCAGGGGGATGGCTGCACCCACATCGCCCTCAAGGCCCTGGTGAAAAATCCAGGAAGATTCATGAATAGAATTATTGAAATGTACAGTTGGTGTGTGACCATCAGCTGAACATCATGCACGTCTGTGCCAGACACCCTGGCAGCGTGCATGACAGTTTTATATTGAGGAGTTCTGATGTCCCAGAGGTCTTTGAGGAGGAACCCAGGGTGCAGGGATGGCTCATGGGGGACATGGGTACCCACTTTGGACTTGGCTGATTCCAGTGCGGAGGCCTGAGACTGATGAGGAGACTCAATATAATGAGACCCACTGTTCAATAGTGGAGCGGTGCACAGGGCTCCTCAAAATGCAATTCATGTGCATGGACTGCTCTGGTGGGGCCCTCCAATATAACCCCCCTAATATCATCCTGCATTGTGGTCATGTGCTGTGCCCTACACAATCTGGCACAGCAACAAGGAGACCTTTTGGAGGTGGAAGATGTGGAGGCCGACCAGCTAGGTATCATTGGGGAGGAGACCACGCGGCAAGAGGAGGATGACGACACCACCCAGGTGCTGGAGGACTGGTGGCAGCAAGGGTCACTAATGGTCCGCATTCCCTCCTCTCCCATAAGCTCCAGTGCCTGCTTCTCAAAGGAGGTGAGGGCTGAATCTTGGGCACATCACCCTCTCCTGGCGATTATGGGCATTCTTCTCCTGAGAGGACAGAAGGAGCCATGTAAAATCTGATGGCATGAGTCCTGCAGGGTATCGGAGGATGGCATTCATAGGACAAGGGTTGTGATACTCTTGGGAGGGAGGAGGAAGGTGCTTGGGGATAGTCAGGGGCTGGAAGCATGCTGGGTGTGGGTGGTCTGGGGTCATTTTTGGCGGGAAGATGTTGGATGAGGTTAAACACCCACCCTTGCTGCCTGGATTAGGTCATTCAGTTTTTTGTGGAATTGCTTCCCAGTTCTCCTGGCCAGTGCCCTCGCACTAACGCTGGCTGCCATCACATCCCAGGCTGCGTTTCCACTCCATTTACTTGGAACAGTGTCCTGCTGGGGAGGAAGAGGGTATGCCACCTAGCCTCCACCGCCTCCAGCAACCCGGCCAGATTTGCTTCAGAAAAATGGGGAGCTGTCTTCCTGGAGGCCATTTCTTCCTGCACTGTCTGCTCATTCTTGGGGGATTTTTAATGGAGCTTTCCCTTTTTAGGGCAGATCAGCTGCAGGCAGTTTGGGAAAGTCATGCACCCGTTGGAGCATTCCAGTGAGTTTAATGCAGTTTGCCTTGTTACCATGGAAGGGAAACCAAGTCTGCACTTGCAGATGTGTTCATGGAGGTGGGAGGGGGGATGTGGGATTTGTGGCTCTGATGATCGGGGTAGGGGAGAGAGGGGGTCATGACAGTCAGCCATCGGGGCTGAGTGGGGTGATGAGGGATCACGTGCAAGGGGGTCCAGCAGGGATTGGAGGGGTAAGGGGGTCAATAACATTGGGGGGGTGGTCCCCAACGTCCATGATGGGGAGGAGGAGGTTGTATCTGGCCTGGGGATGTTGTGCCAGGAGAGCTGCATTATTTTTTTGCTTTTTCTGTGCATACGCAGTTTGTGGCTCCAACCTGAGCGCAGGCTGTCTGGTGAAATAAGCCCTGCCCACTGCCTCTAGTGGCTAGATGCGGTCTAGCCCACTTTTTCAAAGACCGAGTGCATAAGATTGGGTGTGAAAACTCACCCAAAAAACGGTTCAGGAATGCTCCCATTTTCAAGCTAGCTGGACACTTAGAAAAATTCTCATAAAATTCTGCCCAGCATTATGAATGTTTGGTTGTACTTCCCGTGGTACAAATGATATGCCTGCCCATCTTTCTAGTAAAAGCTGTCTGTGCCTCTTTAACTCAATTTGCTCCAGGGGGGCTTGAAGGCTGGTGTGGTGCTTAATCCAGAAGGACCTACTGGAGACAAAGGTAGACATGTAGTGAAGTTGTCTGACAGTCAGTCGCTGCACCATGCACTGCTCCTTACTTCCAGCATGAAGGACAAAAAGGTAAGAATGTAGGTTGAAGTATCTTTTATGAAGGTTGTCATTCCTAATTTCATCTATTGCAGCCAATTGTATTTATGTCATGGCATCTGTGCCAATGAATACTCAATTCTGCAAATGAGTTAACCATGGAAAACCGCAAACTTCTCCTGACAGCTGTTTCACTGGCTTGAGGGAGTTTACAGGTTATTTTGAACCTTACTGAACTTTCTCATCCACTATTCTACAGCAATTAGGTTTAACAAAATTTAAATACCATCACAGTAATTGGCACAACTTAAATCAAGAATGAAATCTCAAGTATAAAACTAAAAACTGATCACTGTTGCCTTCTGGTTCACTAGTGTTCTTTAGGGGAAGAAATCTGCACCCTTACCTGGGGTGGCACAGTGATTAATATTTCTGCCTCACAGACCCAGGGATTCAAGTTCAATTCCGGCCTCTGGTGACTGTCTGTGTGGAGTTTGTAAGTTCTTCCCATGTCTGCGTGGATTTCCTCCCACACTCCAAAGATGTGCAGGTTAGGTTGATTGACCATGCTAAATTGCCCCTTAATATCAGGGGGATTAACTGGGTAAATATTAATTAACTGGTGGGATTATGGGGATAGGGTGTGAGTGGGATTGTTGTCGGTGCAGGCTCAATGGGCCAAATGGCCTCCCTCTGTACTGGAAGGATTCTATGATTCTGTGAACTGGCCTACATGTGACTCCAGACCCACAGCAACGTGGTTGACTCTTAAAGGCCTTGCAAACCACTGAGCCTAAGGGCAATTAGGGAAGGGCAAGAAATGCTGGCCTAGCCAACGATGCCCACATCCCATGAAAAAATTTAAAAAACAAATATAAACTTAGAAATCTTATCCTTTTTATCTCTATTTTCCATTCCTCCTTCCCTCGTAAAATGCTGCCTATGGGTGCCAGCAATAACTCTTGAGGTGTAAACATAGTCAAGGAGCGTCTATCCCATTGGTTAATGGTGAAGCCTCAGCTGATTCAAATCTGACCTCAACTACCTAAAGCCTCCGAGCTGCAGGAAACCCCGCTTCAGGTAGAAAAGCAGCACTCCCAATCTGTGGTGTTACTTTCTGGATAATCGAGCTCAAGGTAACCTCAACTTGAGGTGATGTTGTGCTCCTTACTGTTTGATCTTTGGGCACTGCCTTTATTAACGTCACTGGAACAACCCATCAAAAGGAAAAACTCACTCAAGGTCAGCAATAAAACTGATTATTGTAAAGACTATCAAATATTTGTTTATGCTCAAAATGCAAATTACTTTAAAAATAGTACTCCTACTAAGCTTTACTATAATTTAACTGTAGGGGAAATTGAGTGATACTGCTCCTAGCAGAGAGTCATACTCAAAGGGAGCATGAACTGAATAATCTTGCAGTTAAACTATATCCAACATGAACTCCACTCGAGAGCTGTGTACTAGGAGCACAGGATTACTGAACATATCCGAATGTATCTGAAGACAGATCAATCAGAACAATATTTAATGATGTCATGGTGCCCTCAATTATATCATAATACTGAGAAAATATTCTTGCTTGATGGCCTCACCAATATGGTAGACATGCCAATCATGTGATTTCTTTCCATACTAATTATAACATTGGCCAAGTGACGTAAGTAAAGGAAGCATCAGCACCATCCAATTTATATGTTTCAGTTTGCTTTTCATGTGATTAATAAATCTTTAACGATCGCATCCTGTTTGGGTGCCTTTTTCTGTACTAGGTTACAACACCATCATGTCAGCTCAGGCACCAGATGGAAATGGAGATAAAATTCTTCATCTTTTGAATTCTCTACCCCAGAAGGTTCAGTCATTGAGTATATTCAAGACTAAGCTTGATGGATTCCTTCAGTGCTTAACAAAATCTAAGGATATGATGATGGAGCAGGAGTGTGGAGCTGAATGTAGAATGATAACCATCATATTCTTGAGTGATAAAGCAGATACGAAGGACCTTAGGGCCTACTCTTGCTCCTATATCTAGTATTCTTATTATGTTGACCAAGGGTGAAACCTTTTAAGGATGCTATCCTTCCTAGTACACAATAGTGACTTCCAACTTTCTGACAAATATTAAAATATGAAGAGGATCCATCATGCACCGGACATGTATTAAAATGATAATAGCTAAAGAAAGACATAAAAAATGGATGAAAGTCATCTTTAACTAGGTGCAACATTATGGGCCTGATTTTACCAAAACTTCGCACCCGTTTTCGGGCGCGAAATCATGGTAAAGTTGGGCATCGGGCCTTTAACGTGATCTGCACCCGAATCCGAGCAGATCACGGCTTTACCGACACCCGATTCGGGCGCAGGTCCGGCCCGCGCCCTAATCGGGCATTTGCATACATTTAAATCAACTGAATGAACCGCGCGCCCAACTCTACCCCTGTAAAGGGATACACCATCACTGGTACACTACCAGCCACAGCCATCTCTCCCACTCTCTTGCCCCTGCAGGGAAGAGTAATCTGTGGCTGGTAGTGTACCCGTGATGGTGTATCCCTTTACAGGCCCAGCTTGGTCCTTCTCCAGTGTCTCCTCTTGGACTTGTACTGATCTTGTAGCCAGTTTTCATGCGGATCCACTGTGGAATTGGCCGGTTCTGCTTCATCTTCTTAGCGAGGAATCGCTTCATCCTTGAAGGTTTTGTGGGATGGCATGGCCGCACGTCCACTCCGGCAGGAGGGATCGGCCGCAGACTGGCAGCGGAACCCCCCTGACCAGAGGATGATACGTCACAACCCCACTCCTTCCCCCCCCCCCCAGAGGATGAGACGTCATACCCCCTCCCCTCCCACCCACCACCCCCTCCCAGAGGATAAGATGTCACACCCCCTCTCCTTCCCGCCCCCCAGGGGATGATCGGCCACACCCCCTCCCCCCCAACCAGTGGATGACCGTCAGAGAGCCGCTCTCTCCGCTTTCTGCTTCTTCTTTCTTTCGCACCCGGGCACGCTCTGTCAGATTTTTTTCGAACTGCGCATGCGCAGCTCAGAGCTCTGATCGGCCCGCCAGCGCTAAGCCCCGCCCACAGCGCAAATTGGACCGGAGCCGGCAAAACGCGTATGGGCGCGCTGGAAAGTGGATTCCAGACACAGATCTATTTGACACCCGGATTCGGCACTTAGACTCAAAATGGTAAAATTCCCCCCTATATCCCATCCGATTTATCAGTGGGTGTGTGACAAGCGGTTGATACTATCGCACATTTTACACGCGCCCCAAAGTTGAATATCAAGCCAGAATTGCAGGAGCACAGAGATCTCAGAGGCTTGTGGGTTGCAAGATAGAGTTGAATGAGGACTGGCAAGATGAAAAATTTTAATCCAAGGCATTCCCAGAGTAGTGACTCATATCCAGCAGCATAGTGGTTAGAACTGCTACCCCACAGCACCTGTGACCCTCATTCGATTCCAGCCTTGGGTGACATTAGTACATTCTCCCTGTGTCTCTGTGGGCTTTCTCCGGGTGCTGATTTCCTCCCCCACATGAAAGATGTGCAGGTTAAGTGGATTATCCACGCTAAATGATCTGTGAAAAATATCAAGCTCCAAAATAATTGTTTTCCCCCCAACCATTCACCTCATCCCCAATCTTAGAAGTGCACCCCATATTGTGCTAGAGTATTTTCCCAACCCGAATACTCAGCCCCAGCATAATATGCTCTCAAATAAGATTTTAAAAATTAAGCAAAGAAACTCTCTCTAAAAGGATTCACATATTCCCCATATCCACTCTAACCGGGCCTTTCAGTATTCTGTAAGTTTCAGTGAGATCTCCCATCATCCTTCTAAATTCCATCAAGTACAGAGGTAGAGTCCTCAAACGCTCGTCATTCGTCAAGCTTTTCATTCTCGTAAACCTCCTCTGGACCTCCTCCAGGCCAGCACATCCTTCCTTAGATACGGACCGAAAATTGCTCCCAGATATTGCTCCAAATGTGGTATGACCAAAGCCTTATAAAGCCTCAGCAGTACATCCCAGTATTAATTTTGTATGAAATAAGTGGAGCAACAACATTCCTAGTACCACTGAAACCTGAACAGCAACAGGGAGCCAACAGTACTGTTTTATCGTAGTCACTAGCCAGCAATCCACATGAGAGAATAGGCATTTCTAGATTTAAAAACATAAACAATATCCATCTAGTTTTTCTTCCAGCATGTTTGTTTAGCAGAGTTAGTAGTGGTTTAAGATTAAGCGTTAGTTTGATAGAATTTGTGTTCGTGTCTTAGGGTTCGCGGTTAATGTTAGGGGTTGGGCTAGTGGTTGAAGTTAAGGGTTAGAGTTTCGGGTTAGACACCGCGATTTACACGGCCATTGTCACAAGAAGCGTCTTTATAAATCTGATCTGAAGAAAGATATGGGTTTACTCAAACCACATCACTTGCACGTGATGTCATCAGCCTCTGACATATTTCTCCTCTGGCCTTTTATAAAATCACTCAGTCCGAGCTACCTGATGTTCTTTGCTTGCTTACATCCATTCATCTTCCATTGTCTGACATGCTTCCATGTATACTGATCCTGGGGATTGCATACACAGGTACCTTAATATTTAGTAGACAGAGAGAACAAATATTTGTATAGTGATATTTGATCAATTGATTTATCTCCATTTATGGTTCTTTATTGTTCTTTTTAATTTCGTTTCTATCTTTATCTGTACAATGAGATGTTTATTTTTTTGTGTTTATATTGCTTTCTGATAGTTGTTGGGAATTCCACAATCGGCCAAATCCCGCCACTCAAAGTTGCTCTCAGCGGAACAAACATTACTTTCTATTGCACACTCCCATTCTTCCAAGAGGAATCAGACGTCATGGTTCACTGGTGGCGACATGATGAGGACGAGTTTTCGGACGATGGGGAATCGAACAACAGACAATATAAGCTTTTGAAAAAAGGGAGGGCCGTCCTCCATCTTGTGAATGTGAGTTTCAAAGATTCTGGCCGCTATTACTGCTCCGTGTACTGTG
Source organism: Mustelus asterias (assembly GCF_964213995.1). Lineage (NCBI taxonomy): Eukaryota > Metazoa > Chordata > Chondrichthyes > Carcharhiniformes > Triakidae > Mustelus > Mustelus asterias. The sequence goes on along the minus strand of NC_135804.1, from coordinate 58,989,444 downwards.
GGGGAAAAATGATTGGGAATGGAACTGGCTCGGAGCTCCGTGTGTTCGGTGAGTTCCTGATGCGGATGGTGCCGGTGTCAGTTGTGCAATGGATATTTGCTAAAATACCAAAGAGGTGGGGAAGGGTGTGGGAATGGAATACCTGTCCACTTTTGTGTATCCAGCGTCAACCTCAAGATACTCGAGGGGTGAGATCGTCGATTTACGGAGAGGCGTTTCTACATGTGTTCAGCGCAATGTGGTCAATTATACTATTTCCCTGCAGAATACAGGGGAGAAGATTTTCTTCCCTCCGTGGCAATGTGTAGAACCTGACTTTGTGGGGCTGTGCAGAAAGGTTGACAGCAAGTTGGTGATTACAACTTCGGTGGAAGATTAAGTCAGAGCTCTGACGAAGGGTTATCCTGACTCGAAACGTTGGCTCTATTCTCTCTCCACAGATACTGTCAGGCCTGCTGAGATTTTCCAGCATTTTCTGTTTGTGTTGATGCACACAAAATCGATGTGTGCTAAATATGGTCTGATATTTGGATGAAATATTTCCTCTCGTTGTTTCTGTTCAAATATTTGTTGAGCAAGTTCCTATAATTTTGCAGGAAGCATAAACCGTAGCGAATTTCCGCTGCGGAAGAGCATTAGATGGGTCACTCCAATTCAGTTAGATTTGGCATGAAAGTTTGTTCTCGAGATAGTAAGTCTTTCTTTTGGAGCAACGTTATGATTTCAAAACCACAAGGACTTTTACAAATAGACTTACAATATCATTGCACAAAGCAACTACAGGGATCCTTTATTACGGTTCCTCTCAACACTTACACGGGGGAATTCTCCCGCTCAACTCCTCTAACCTCGGCCTCGAGGATCTGAGGTTTGTCTTGAGCCCATGCGGCTCTTCTAGCGAAAGTTCTGGAGGGTCAATGAAGATCACGATGTCTGGAAATGAATAGAGTTTATTAAAGTATTGCAATGTAACTATTAGAACTAAAATAAGCCTCATCTGTTCTGACAGGAATGTCTAAATAGCTGAAGGGAGGGCAGGATTGGTACGACATTGGGTGCATTTTCAGAAACAGTGATGCGAACAGAATATATTGACTGTTTTAAAGGGAACTGGACAAATATGTCAATGTGACTAACTGGATTATTGTGGCAGAACAGAAACCAGAATATTGAGCAAAATGCATTTCTGCATCATTGTAAAGTGGTGTGACTCGAAAGCCAGACAAACATAATTCGCTAACCAGAGGACGCAGATTTAAGCTAATTGCCAAAAGGGTAAGGGGGAGAAGAGAAATTGTATTGCGCGGCAGATTCTAGGGTTTGAAAGTCATTAGCTGGTAGCAAGGCGAGTACTTAGTAATTCTGAAGGGAAGGTTAGATATATACTTAAAGTGGAAACTTTGGTCAGAAGAAGGTTCACTGGAGTGGCCTAACTCTTTCGTGGAGCTAACACAGATACGATGGCCAGAATAGCTTCTTTCTGCACTCCTTGACTCTCTGATCATATACATTACCACTTTTTTAATGTTTCCATTAAGGACGCCAGGTAATTTCTTGCTTCACGTTTAATAATATTTTAAAACATTCCAATGACACATGGTATTAAACGGCCCCGTCTTAAATTCGTGTTCTGAATAGAAATAATGTAAAAATTAACTTTTCAATCAATAAAGAATGTTCTTTTTCCTCCCAAGTTCGGCCCATTCCTCTGACAATCAGCTTGGTTGAGTCCAAAATCCGTCCATCTACTCCCCCGATTCTCCTGTGTAAAACAACTAAGTTTTACCCTGGAGATCTCAATGTGACTTGGTATAAGGACGACGCAAAAATTGAAACTGGGATCAATACTACCAAAGAGCGAACCACGGTGGGGACGTATGAAGTTTTCAGCACTCTCAAAGATATGGCGCCAACCCGCAGCAGAGCGACATACAGCTGCCAAGTGTCTCATGTTTCTCTTCAAACTCCAGCTAAAGTCAATTATAACTTGGAAGGTACCGTTCATTCATTCAATTCAGAAAAGTTATCCCGTTTGTCATTTTGCCGAAGACACAAACACATCGATAAACACGTTAACATTTGATCAATTCATTTTTTACAGTGAGGATTCATTGTTCAGATTGTGAATTGTTTCATGTGTTGGCATTTTATTTTGAATATTTAAAAAAAGAGATTTACATGATTACATGATCCCATCAGTCTCTGGGTTTTTCTTGCTGGTTGAATTGAACTTAACACCCCTGGATCTTACATTTTCGATCGTCTTTTGCAGGTGCTGCTGAAGTCACAAATTTCTTGTTGCTGTGTCGACATTTAGCGGTTTTATTGATAATAATGGCGCTCGTGGTCATCGTTGGGAATTATTTTAAACTGAGGTACTGTCAAAGGCAGTGCCGGATTTAGGCATAAGCTAAACAAGCTACAGCTTAGGGCCTCACAATCCGCAGGGGCCTCACAAAATTTCGGAAGGTTTACAATGAAGAGAACATTTAAGAGCGGATACCAGAAAAGAAAAAGAAAGCACCAGCTTGAAGAGCAACTCAAAAAATTACCAAAAGTTGACAGTTTTCATTATTACTTATATTAATAAAAGTGATCCTGATTACTTCTTTTGTCAGCATTTTGCATATATATTAATGTATCTTAAAATTATTTTAATTACCTTTAAGTATTGTTTCCAGGGTATACTATATTATAATCTATGAGAGAGATCAAGCCAGCCAAATGATAAATATATAATCAGTAAATGCATTCATTTGAAAATAATTTGTATTTTTCACTTTAAATACCTTGCTATTAAATAATTAAAAGGCATAATTATGTTTTCAATTTTTTTGTGGCGACGCAAGGTCCTGTTTTGGTACGCAACATTGTGAGATCTTTTGGTGTAACTTTTTAACAAGGGGCCTCCAAGCTTTATATAGCTTAGGGCCTCACCAAGTCTAAATCCGGCACTGGTGAAAGGTGAGATACACCATTATTACCAGAAGGCATTGTCGTTTTGCAAAGAAAACACTGGTGTAAGTCAGCAAATAACTCCGCATCAATCCAAAGGCAGTGAAAATTAATGTTCTTTGAAGGTGAATATTTGGGCCAAAGTTTGCAGATTGAAAGTAATAGAATATTATCCCGGGACAATAGCCAGTATAGAGCTCCCTCGACTATATCTCCAGGCTAACAATGCCTCGCAAAAGGCAACGAACTCCTCTGGTTAGCCTTGGTTAGCAACGATGTAAATATATTTGGAGGATATCTATGTTCTGGAGAAATAGGGGGAACAGTTTTAAAAGAAGTGTCCTTTTTCAGGCGGAGATAAGGAGGAATGTCTTACTCAGAGGGACTTTGGTCTTTGTAACTCTCTTCCCCAGAAACCAGCGGAGGTTGGGTCATTGAATATGTTCAAGGCTGAGTTAAACAGATTTTTGATGAAAAGGGAGTCAAAAGTTATGACGGGTTGGGGTGGTGGGGAGATGGGTGGGTGGCAGAAAAGTGGAGCTAAGGCCACAATCAAATCACCTTTATCTTAATAAAGGCGGAACAGCTCGATGGACCGAATAGTCTACCCCTGCACCGATTTTCAAATAATTCTATATGTGCTTTAAAATAAACCATTTAAGATTTTATCAGATACAACAGAGGTAAATTATCCCAGTAATTAAAGGAGAGTTCGTTTTGGAGCCAATTATTTGTTTCAAAACAAATTCAAAATGAAAAAAATGCATCTATGCACCACCTTTAATGATCACTTAAAATCTGAAAGCCTTTTACAGCTAATGAAGTAATTTTGAAAAGTAGTCTCTGTTGCAATATAGGAAACACGGCAGCCAACTTGCCCATAGCGAATCCCCACAAACAACAACATGATAATGGCCAGGGGGTCTGTTTTCCTGATTTAGACGGAGGGTTAAATATTAGCCAGGACACCAGAGATTGATGTCCTGCTCTTCTAAATCGTGCTCTTCTGAACAATTTCTTCCACCTCGGTTTAATATCTCATCTTTAAAGACATCAGCTCCGACAGTACGGTACACACTCAGCGATGCACTGGAGCATCAGCTTTGATTTTGGTGCTCAAGGTGTTTGGTGTTTCTTGTTTTAAAAAACACAATAACTGATAGCCTTGTTGTCAAATGTTGTATGCGGAAAGTGGCGAGGTCTTACATTCCATACTTGGGCTATGCTAAAAGATCAGCGGGTAGGGCAGTAGGATCCCATTAATTTTTCTTATCCAGTTAGGGTGAAATCAGCCGCGTCAAACACCTTGCTTAAATAGTTGGTGACTCCTCTTCATGTGTGGAGTTCAGGCTAGTGTTAGGCATTGATGTTCCTTCCACCTGAGAGCAAAACCCGGCTCACACTCAGAGATAGAAATTAGTTTTGCACAGTATCAAGTTTCGGGATATAAACAAATCGGTGGCTCGTTTTAAACTCCGTCGGATTGACTCTTTTTCATTGAAAGTGGAAAAGCAAATCGGGCGAAATTCAAAAACACTTCGCTATCGTGAGCGTTGCACCATCGCCCAGGATGAATTTATATCTCTTACCGTTTAGACTTATCATTCAAAATTGCTCTGTTGGGTGAGATATCAGAGTGCGGACTTGGAAGGGAAGCTTATCAGCAAATTTGGAAGAGGATGGGTAAATTGGTGGGGGTTAGGAGCTTGCAATAATTAATGGAACTAATCGATATTTCAATCCACTGCTAGTGTCGAATGTTATGCTTCTTTCGTAGGTCACACAGGAAACAACTGTCCGGAACATGACAAACTGTGATGAAAATTACCACAAGAAAATTGCGAAATCGGTTTTCTCTGCGGGGTATGGCTCTCAAACCTTGATGTTTGGACGTTGTGCAATAGCGTGATAGAGAACTCGCAGCACCTTTTACATCTCTCCGAAGTTTTATTTCAACGGGATTGGGAGTATAGTTCAATGGGAATAAAATTTGAGGAGGAATATAAAACGTGTTGCTAACTCACTGTCATTCACCTTACACTATCGCACGAAGTCAAGATCTAAACATTATATTTTCTGTATTACCAGGTATCCAGATATAATAATTATAATGCTCGCCTTCACTGACTCTATCACAACTATTATCATTTTGATTTTTATCGAGACACGGTCGTTCCTTTGTGCAGGAGTTTGTAGCCGAACTTCAAAATATTCCTTTAATAGAACGTCCATCGTACTTGAATTGATTTTTTTTAAAGTTAACGTGTCGTACCTGTAAAATCGCGAGTCTACTCTTATATCCCGTCTCATTGCTGCAGATCGGGTGTGCTATCTTGTTATCAGACATTTCGTAATGTCACAAGGTCAATATCTGCCTCCTTTTTCTCCTGAAAGGAAAACGGTAAAATCAGTTTACTGCGAATATTTTTTATAAATGAACTTCTAATGATACAATTGGAGGTACGAGAAATTTGGAGCCCAGCTATGTTTAAGTTAGGATCTGTGGTGTACAATATATCTGTAAGGGCATTGCTAGCTAAAAGAAATGATGCGAGGTTGAATCTTTTTCTGATATTTATATTGAAATTTTTCCAACCTTTTATTTCGGGTAATATAATTTATTTTCCTGTTTTAATAAACGTTTCATTCGTTGTTTTAAATAGAGTTATAGGATCCTTACAGTGCCGAAGGAGGCCATTTGGCCCATCGAGTCTGCGCCGACCTCAATCCCACCCAGGCCCTATTCCTGTAACTCCACACATTTGCCCTGCTAATCCTCCTGACACTAGGGTCAATTTAGCATGGCCAATCTACCTAACCTGCACATATTTGGACTGTGGGAGGAAACCGGAGTACCCGGTGGAAACCCATGCAGACACGGGGAGAATGTGCAGACTCCACACAGACAGTGACCCGAGGCAGCAGTGCTAACCACTGTGCCACCGTGACGCCCAAAATCAAATGAAACCGTGGCAGGATTCGAACCCGGATCGCCAGAGCATTAGCGGAGTTTCTGGATTAATAGTCCGGCGATAACACGACTAGGCCATTGCCTTCCCTTAATCTTGTGAATGTGTTCAGTATCTGACCTCCACATTTTTATGAAAAGAAAACAAAGTTACGATGCATCAAGCAGGTTCCACTCTGGGATCTGACGTGTCAAGCATTAACAGCAGCTGGGATCGTAGTAAAATATCATATATTTGATATGGAGCATCAACCCCGCTCCCTCACGCACTCATTTTCACATTCCAGATTGCAAAGTCCACAATGAAGGCATTGAGAGAGATTCGTTTTGCGATCCATTGTGCACATACGCCACCACGTCAAAATAAATGCAGGGAGTTTCCCCCAACTGTGTGACGGAAGTTGTCCAGTACACTTTCAGAATTCAATACTCTAAAGTTACTTGACCATTAAGGATACACTTCGATATGAAGTCCAATACACGTGTAGACATGTCCAGTGAATAAGATTGATGGCGGGTGTATACATTGTAGTTTTTGCAATGTGATCAACGGTGATCAATGCTGCCATTTGGGTGTTGGATTCCTACGCGGTTCTGTGTTTAAAAAATGTTCGGTTTCACTTCTGAATGCCTGGCCTGGATGTTGAAATGATATTCTTTTCTTTTGGATTTTAACTCGGTTAAGAAGAAAAGATGAAACGTTAACTTGGTATTTAAGGAATCTGTAGCATTGCCGAGCTGACTGGCGACAGCAGAATTGGGATTATGGTTAATACTAAGGAAGAAAATTCTAATAAAATTGCAGAATGCCTGTGTAATCGGTAACTGTAGTTCAATATAGTTAAATATGAGGTCGTGTATTTCGGTAGGAAGATTAAACGGACCACATCTCTCTCAGCCATTCCCGACCGTGAGGATGTCTGTTTCTGTAGCTAATTATTCCTGGAACACGTCAATAACGTGTCGCCAGGGGCTCATAACTTGAAGGGTTTTACACCACATCAAGTATAGCCGCAGTCACACAAGCTAGGGAGCAATTTAGCATGGCCAGTCTACCTAAACCCGCACGTTTGGGACTGTTGAAGGAAACGGAGCACCCGGCTAAAACCCAGTCCAAGCGTGCAAACTCCACATAGACAGACCCCAGATCGGAATCGAACCCGTTCCCTAACGCTGGAAGGGAGCAGTGCTGACTACTGCGCCACCATGCTGCAACCGGGCCAACTATTGTGCGAGTAACAAGTCTAAATGGGGGTAAAATGGAAAGTAATCTGGTGCTATAAACCACAAATCAGTAAAGGTATTAATGCAGGCTAACACATGCATTGGAGTTAGTGTCTCAATGAATAAAAATAAAAAGAGAGGTGATGTTAAATATTTATGAAATAAAAACAGATAGTGCTGGGGGAAAAGTCAACAAGAATGATAGCATCCGTGGGGAGAAAAACAGGAATAACGATTCAATTCCAAAATTATATTTCCCAAGAAGACTTCATTAAACGTGCATGAACCAACCAAATAAATATTGTGACTACAAGAGCAGGTCACAGTTATGGAGAGTAACTCAGGACCTGACTCTCCAAAACCAGCCCACCATCTACAAGGCACAAGTCAGGAGTATGATTTGCCTGAATGAATGCAACGCCAATAACATTCAAGTAGCTTGACACCTTGAAGGACAATGCAGCCCACTTGATTGGTACCCCATCCAACAGCTTCAGCATTTATTCTCTCCACCAATGATCATGACCGCAGTGTATACCACCTATAAGATGCACTGTAGCAACTCACCAAAGCTCTTTCAACAGCATCTTCCAAACTCTTGGCCTCTCCCACCTAGAAAGAAAAGAGCAGCAGATGCATGGGAAAATCACGACCTGTAGGTCATCCTCAAAACGACACATCATCCTGACTTTGAAAAATAACTATGTTCCTTCACTGTCATTGGATCAAAATCCTGTAATTTCCACCTTAACAGTACTGTGGGTGTACCTACATCACATGGACTGCAGCGGTTCAAGGTGATTCACCTCACCACCACCTTCTCAAGGGAAATTAGACATGGACAATAAAAATGCTGGCCTAGCCAGCAATACCGCAAATTTCTATTTGAAAAATCTTGTTTAGATCATACTTGAAGTGATGTGTGGGAGTTCCACGTCTCCATATTACAAAAGGGATACAGAAAAAATGTGCAAAGAAGCCAAAAAGGATGACACCAGACCTGAAAATGTAAACTTATCAGGAACAGTTGAACACTCCAAGACTCACAAATACCTGATTGATATTTTAGAAATTAGTAAAGGGTGGACTGAGATAAAATGTTCCTAATTGTGAGGGAGTGCGAAACTAGAGGGCAAAACATAAGCAAGTTATTAAAAACATACAAAAGTGAATCCAAGAATTTAAACCGATTAATTACAAGAATGTGGAGGGTGCAAAAAAGGAGTAGTGGAGGTGAATTGCATTGAAAGGGAAAGTTTGGGTGAAACAAATAAAAAGATTGCTGATATAGCTAATGAAAAGTTGCAGAATGGGGCTCAGCAAAGCAAAAATGTCAATCAACTTAGAAACAAAAAAGCTAGAAGCAGAAGTAGGCCAAAGGCACACTGAGCCTGCTCCGCCATTCATTTTGATCATGGCTGATCATCGAATTCAATATCCTGATCCCCATTCCTCCCAAACCCCTTGATCCCTTCAGCCCCAAGAGCTATATCTAATTTCTTCTTGAAATCAGACAATGTTTTGACCTCAACTACATTTTGTGGTAATGAATTCCATACATTCACCACCCTCTGGGTGAAGAAATTTCTGCTGACCTCAGTTGTAAATGGTTTACCCCTGATCCTCAAACTATAACCCCAGCTCTGGACTCCCCGATCATTGGGGACATTCTTTCTGAATCTACCCTGTCTAAAACTGTTAGAATTTCACAAGTTTCTATGTGATCCCCTCTCACTCTTCTAAACCCCAATGAATATAATCCTAACCAAATAAGTCTCTCATATGACAGACATGCCATCCCCGAAATCAGCCTGGTAACCCTTCACTGCACTCCCTTTATAGCAAGGACATCCTTCTTCAGATAAGGACACCAAAACTGCGCACAATATTGCAGATGTGGTCTCACCAATGCCCTATACAATTGTAGCAAAACATCCCTACTCAAATCCTCTCACTATGAAGGCCAACATACCATTTGCCTTCTTGCCTGCTCTACCTGCGTGCTTACTTTCAGTGACTGATGCACAAGGGCTCCAAGATCTCATTGAGTATCCACCTCTCTCAATTTACACCCATTCAAATAATAATCTGTCTTCCTATTTTGCTACCAAAGTGGATAACCTCACAATTATCCACATTGTACTGCATCTGCCATGCAGTTGCCTACATACTCAGCCTGTCCAAATTACACTGAAGCGTCCTCTTCACAGCTCGCCCCTCACCACCCGCCCCCCCACCCAACTTTGTATCATCTGCAAATTTGGAGATAATTTGACTCTCCCAATCTACATGCAGATTAAAGTCAGTAGAGACCAGTTGGGCCAAATGGTCCACTTTTTGAGTTGTAGACTATATGTAATTTTATGTAATGTGAAACAGAACATAAAGGAAACATTCAGGTCATAATCTTACTATTGCATCTCACCAGCCAATGAATGAGGCAAGGCACTCAGATCGAAGAGAGCTGAGACATCAGGTTCACGTCCAATTCCTTGCACCTCGCAATCTTACCTGTTGTGGATATTGGACAAGATCAGCCTTGTGCCTGAAAAGGGCAGGAGGCTGATTGTAATATCTAAATTCAATGCAACATAGAATTTAAATGTTATAAGTGAGCCCAGCACGGAATCGTCTGGCTCATTTACCTCTGCGGTCTTGTGAGGATCACGTATGGTCCCCATCAATGGAGTCTAGTTGTGAGGGCCTCACCTGTAGGACCGAAGACCATTGATATCCCACTGGGGGGCTGCCCCTTGGGCAGAGCCAGCCTTGCACAGCTAGCCTGGCACACTGGCACTGCCCACCAGGCATGCCGCACTGCCAGACTGCCACACTGGCAGAACCCATCGGGCTCCAGGCAGTGCCAAGGGGCCTGAGGGGGCAGGACCTATGGGAGGGGCAAGGCCTGAGAGGGGGATGTTCATCTGCGGACATCCCCTCCCTCTGCATTCCAGTCTCTAATGTGGAGTTCCAGCTTTCCCACCCTCGGCCTCCCCTCTGCCTTCCCCTTCTGCCTTTTTTTAAATTGGTGGTATCGATGAGCCTTTCATTTGGATTTTTTAAAGGTGCGCTGGACAGTGTGCTTGTAAAGTATTGCAGGAATAATTTGGGATGGGCTGTCAAAGAGACAAATACTACGCGCTCTGCAACAGCGATCAGACGGGAGACACGCTGCCGCTCTGCAACAGCGATCGATGGGAGAGACACGCTTCAGCTCTGTAGCTGCAACTGGGGGACGGAGGGACACGCTGCCATTTTTCAGCAGCAATCGGTGGTGGAGACGTTCTCCTGTTGTGCAACAGCGATCACGGTGTGGGAGGATCTGCCGCAGGTCAGCCCGGAGGGCGTCGGCATGCTTGAGGCCCCTACCACCATGGACGAGCTGACCGGCGCCCTCAATGGCCTCAGCCGGGGCAAGGCCCCGGGGCTGGACGGGCTGACAGTAGAGTTCTTCAGGGCGTTCTGGGACGTCCTGGGGAGCGACTACACGGGGGTCCTGGGGGAGAGCGTCGCTACCAGGGAGATGCCCCTTTCGTGGCGCAGGGCCGTCATTGCCCTGCTGCCCAAGAAGGGGAATCTCCACCTCCTAAAGAACTGGTGCCCGGTCTCCCTCCTCAGCACGGATTATAAAATCTTTGCCAAGGCTATGGCTTCACACCTTGGATCCGTGCTGGACCACATGATCCACCCTGACCAGTCCTACACGGTCCCGGGCCGTTGCATACACGATAACCTCCACCTGGTCCGGGACCTAATCCACCATTCCCAGAGGGCTGGTCTGTCGGGCGCCTTCTTGTCATTAGATCAGGAGAAGGCGTTCGACAGGGTGAAGCACGAGTATTTACTTGGGACTCTGCGGGCATTCGGGTTCGGGACGCATTTTGTCGCCCGGATCCGATTACTGTACTCTGCCGCAGAGTGTCTAATTAAGGTTAACGGGTCCCTGACGGCGCCCCTTCGCTTTGGGAGAGGAGTACGGCAGGGCTGCCCCTTGTCCAGCCAACTGTATTCCGTATGCGTGGAGCCATTCCTGCGCCTCTTGCGGAGGAGGTTGTCGGGTTTGGCCCTGCGCGGACCGGACGTAGGGGTGGTCCTGTCAGCTTACGCCGATGACGTGCTCCTCATGTTCACGGACCCGGCTGACCTGTGGAGGATGCGAGAATGCCAGGCGGTGTACTCCACCACGTCCTCCGCCAGGATCAACTGGGCCAAGTGCTCCGGACTCCTTGTCGGTCCTTGGGAGACGGACCCCCTTCCGGAGGAGCTCAGGCCTTTCACCTGGAGCAGGACCAACCTTGTCTACTTGGGGGCCCATCTCTGCCCAGCCGAAGAGTCCTGGCCGGCGAACTGGCGGGAGCTGGAGGCCAAAGTCTCCGCCTGCCTGAATCGCTGGACAGGACTGCTCCGAGTGCTGTCCTACGAGGTGCGAGTTCGCGTCATAAACCAGCTGGTCGCCTCCATGCTGTGGTACCGACTGGTCCCTTTGACCCCTCCCCCTGGCTTTGTTGCCGATATCCAGAAAACCCTCCTGCGGTTCTTCTGGGACAATCGACTGCACTGGGTCCCTGCTGCGGTTCTGCATCTCCCGCTTGAGGAGGACGGACAAGGTCTGGTGTGCCTCCGCACTCAGATAGCGACCTTCGCCTCCAGGCCCTGCAGAGGTACCTTTACATTGAGCCCCCTCCACAATGGTGTGCCATGGTGACGTATTTCTTCCGCCAGTGGCACGACCTCAATTATGACGTGCAGCTCCTGCATATCGAACTGGGGCGTGCTTCGACCGCCCTGCAGGAGTTGCCCGCCTTTTACCAGGACCTCCTCACTGTCTGGAACACGGTCGCCTCGCGATGCAGCTCCCCCCTGTCAGGAGTAGCAGCTCTCGTGCGAGAGCCGCTGCTCAGGAATCCACTCCTCCAGCCGTATGACTTCAGGTGGCTGGCGGAGAGGAGGGCTGTGGACGCCGGGGTGACCAGAATCGGGGACGTGCTCGATGGCGGAGGGGCGGGCTGGATGAGTCCCCGCGTGCTGGCTGAGTGCGCGGGGACGACCGTCCGGCGCGCGGCCAAAGCCATCCTAGACCTTAGGACGGTCGTGCTCGGCCCTGAAACTGCACGCAAACTCGAGGCGGCGCAGGCGTGCGGTGGGATCCCGGCCGAGTGTTCCCCTGTTCGGACGGAATTCCACATTGGCCCAAAACCTCAACCCCCCTCCTCGGGTGAGGTGCCCCACAGCCTGAGCCGTCTCGCGGAAATGTCCTCCGTGCCTTTTTCAGCCGCGCGGAGGCGTTTCCTGTGCGGGCTGCTGCTGCACACCTTCCACTACCGCCTCCTCGCCTATCGCCTGGGTACACCTTGGCGGGCCTTGTTGCCGCCGGGCGGCGGAGGTCCCCGCTGGAGGTCCCTCTACGGAGGGATCTCCCCCAATTACGTCGGGGACCTGGGGTGGAGGGTGATGCATGCAGCAGTTCCGCACAACCGTAGGATTCACTGGTTCACGGGCTCCGAAGACTGCCCTTTCTGCGGCCTTGTGGAGTCCGTGGACCATGTCTATGTTGTGTTTCTGAGGCTGCACTCCCTTTATGTTTTCCTAAAGAACCTTTTATTGATGTTTTGTTTGCACTTCAGTCCCATGCTCCTGATCTGCGGACACCCGGTGCGGAGAAGGAAGGGGAGGGATGGCGACCTCCTCGTGAACCTGCTCCTGGGTCTGGCAAAACGCGCCATTTACCGGTCCAGGCAGCGGGCGATCGAGGGGGCCGTCCATCCTGACTGTCTGCCCCTCTACCGCGGCTACATTCGCGGCCAGGTGTCCCTGGAGAGGGAGCATGCGGTGTCCACTGGCGCGGTTGACGCCTTCTGCGCCCGCTGGGCACCACAGGGGTTGGGGTGCGTTATCAACCCTAATAATCACATTTTAATTTGATGTTTTTAAGTTTCCTTTGTACTTTGATTTCTGTTCGGGCTGTTCCCCCTCCTTTTTGGGGAGCTGCCCCTTTTACTTTGTCCTGACTTAATCTGAGTTTGTTTATTTGGTTTGACCTAAAAAGAGGGCAACAGCGATCACGGGGGACACACTTGCTGCTTTCCAGCCGGCGATTGGCCGGTTCATGTGTGTGGGGGCTGGGGGGGGAGCGGGGGAGGTTGACCGTGGAGTCCTACGATAGGCCCACGCAGGGGGGTAGGGGGGACTAGACGGCTCATGCGGGAGGTGGTGACGGTCGGTCGGGGGAGGGCGGCAATCAGTTGGCACAGGAGGGGAATTGGCCAAGCAACCTCTCTGTAGCGGGGGTGGGGGCTGGGTGGCGGGTGTGGAATCAGCCATGTAGGCCAACAATAGCTAGCGGAGGCAGTGAATGACAGATCTCTGTGTTCACAGGGCATAGAGATCTGAGCATGCTCAATTGCGCCCTCTGCTGCTCTCCATCGCCTTCGACGAGATTAGGCTCCACCCTCACCCTCTGATGGGGAAGAAGAGGTTTGGCTTCATTATTTTTGATAGCGTGAGGTAAGATTACAAATTTAACTTGCCCAAAAAATGGCGTGAATTTCTCTTGTTCTTACGCTCATTTGCCACTTAGATTTTTTTCGGTAAGATCACCTCCCCGCCCCCCCCCCCCCCCGCAAGTGTCTCCATCAACATCAGTCAAATGAAAAGATTAGTTAATGGTTCAGTCCTAATACTGCACGCAGACTGAAAAATAAAGCTGAAGTTACAAATGAAAACTTATATTTGCATAATGGGCAGCACGGTGGCACAGTGGTTCGCACTGCTGCCTCACAGCTTGGATCACTGTGTGGAGTTTGCATGTTCTCCCCGTGTCTGCGTGGGTTTCCTCCGCGTGCTCCGTTTTCCTCCCACAGTCTGAAAGACGTGCTGGTTAGGTGCATTGGCCAGAACAGATGCCATAATGTGGCGACTAGGGGAATTTCACAGTAACTTCATTGCAGTGTTAATATAAGCCTTACTTGTGACTAATAAACTTTAGTTTACTTTTACTTTATAACTCCTTTAAAGCAGCGAGAAGTGTTTTCCAAAAGTCTAACCAAAAAGAAAAATGCACCCAGTCAAAGAAAGATGTATTTTCTTTTATTCTTTCAGAAGAGACGAGCATTGCTGTCTAGACCAGTAATTATTGTCCATCGCTAGTTGTTCTTGAAAAGATGATGGTGAGCAGATTTCTTGAACTTCTGTAGCCCATGTGGAAACTGCACGTTTGATCAAAGAGGTGGCTATCAAGGACAATCATAATTGAGGAGAGGGAATGTCAAAGCAGAGAGCTTGAGAGAATTTTATCGCATGTTGGCTAAGCAATAGTGGATTCAGGGCTGCATAATGCATATTTCACAGATAAGAAAATGAAGAAATTTGGGAGCAGTTAGCTGGGCAAGTTGCCAAGAGAGGGAAGGACAAGATATTTATTGTACGAATTTAAATTAGGATGAGAATTAAAAATTCCAGGCACTGGGGAAATGAGATTCAATGTAGGTCAGCCAGGTTAGGGATGAAGGAAGATCGGAGTTTGGTGTGTGATAAGATATGGACAGCAGAGTTTTGGATGAGCAGAAGCAGTTTGTAAGTACAAATTTGGTGGGACGGGGGAGATAGCGAAGAATACCTCTGTTTAATTCATTAGGTCATTATGAGATGCAGTGGTGTAAATGGGTTGGCAATCTCTTACATTTTTCTGTATTTTTCATATATAACTCCCATTGATCAATGATGCAAGTCAACATTAGTACGCATAACTGTCTTAGCTGCAAGGGGTTAAGATATGATGAGGATGGAGTGGTTAGCACTGCTGCCTCACAGCGCCAGGGACCCGGGTTCAATTCTGGCTTGGGTGATGCTATGTGTGGCACCTCCATGTCCTTTCTGTCTGCATGGGAGTTCTCTCGGTGCTCAGGTTTCCTCGTAGTCAAAACATGTGCAGGTTAAGTTGATTGGCCATGCTAAATTGCTTCAAGATGTGTAGGTTATGGGGATTAATGGGGTAAGTACATGGGTTACAGGGATAGGGCCTACGTATGATACTCTGTCAGAGTCGTGCTGACTCAATGGGCCAAGTGTCCTCCTTTTGCACTGCTGGATTCTATGATATTCCGAAGGTAGACGTGGGCAGGTAGGCAGTCTGTGTAGTGATGGGGGCCATGGTTACCCTCACCTTGTGAAACTGTATTCCATAGATCAAAGGGAGGAGAGAGGACAAAATAGGTGTGTGTGTGTGTGTGTATGTGTGTGTATTTCCTGCATTCCAACAGTGGCTACACTTCATTAGCTGTAAATATTTTGGGGATGTTAGAGATTGTGAAAGACATAAATGGAAGCCTTCCCTTATTTGTGAATGTGTGTGAATGCCAAATATTGTGGCAATCAAACCTGGCCTATCCCCCTACTTTATCTCTATAAGCCCTACAAACTTATTTCCTCCAAGAATACACCCAATCTCCTTTTGAAATTATTAATCATTTTCATTTCCAGCACTCTTGTGCATAGCAAGTTGCAGGCAATTACCATTCACTGCACAATAAAGCTCTTCCTTAGATACCCCAGCATCTCTTGCCCAAAACCTTCAGTCTGTGCCCTCAGTCTTTGTTCTGTCAACTAATCGACACAACTTTGTTTTATCTATTTGATCTATACCTATCATACCTTGTATACCTCTATCCGATCTCCCTTCCATTTCCATTTCTCCAAAGAGAACAATTGCAGCTTATCCAACCTAACATTGTAGCTAAAATTCTGCATCCTTGGGATCATTCTAATCAATCTCCTCTGCATCTTCACAAGGATCAGAGATCCTTCTGAATGTATGGTAACAGGAACTGAATGCAATACTTTAATTCTCACCCAACCAGAGTGTTAAAATCTTTCAGCATAGCCGCCTTGCTTTTGTAATCAAAAGCTCTATTTATGAAACCCAAGATCCCATATACTCTGCATACTACTCTCTAAATATGTCCTGCATAGGAAACTCCAAGTATTTCTGTCCCTGCTTAATCTTCAGAACTTAATCATAAAGTCAATGTTGGCTTTTTCTATCTTTTCTGCCAAAGTGCATCACCTCGCACCTCGGCATTAAATTCTTTCTGCCCCTCGTTGGCCCACTCATCTTGACTATCCATGCCCTGTTGTACGAGGTTGGTATTATTCCCATGGTCTACCAAACCTACAATGTTGAAATTTAATTTTACATTTCAATATCCTAGAATACATACATATATAAACAATGTATTATTTTTCCTTAAGGCAGCTTTCTACCCAGGCTAATTAATGATCCTCATATTCCATGAACATCAAACTCTGAAGCCAACCTTTCACATGGTAATTTGTCACATGCTTTCTTAAATTCTACACAAACAATTGTCATCACATTGCCTTCATGAACCCGCTCTGTTATTTCATCAAAAATTTTCAATTAGATTAATCAAGCATGATCTGCCTTTTATATATCTATCTGGATCCCTTAACTTCGCCAAGTGCCTGTTAAATTTTCATTGATTATTATTTCTAACACTTTGTCCACTTCTAATGTTAACTGGCCAGCCATCAGTTCCAAGTCAGACCCTTATCCACTTTCTTGAATAAGGATGCCATGTTTTCTACTCACCAACTTTTGGCCCCTTCCCTGTATCTGGGAAAGTTTCAAGATTATGGCAAGGTCTTCTGCTATCTTTATTTCTACTTCCTTCAGCAATCTGAAGGACAAGTTACCTAGACCAAGCAACCTTAGCGTCAACAGCATTTGCAGTACATTCTAGCAATGAGTTTTCACGCCCGTTATTCCCTCTACCATCTCCACTTCTGTCGAGGTTTTGTCAATATTCTCTTCTTTTTAAACATGGGGCAAAGTATTCATTAAGTATAGCACCACAGCTCCAAACACACATCACTCTAATAGGCCCTCGGATAGGCCCCATACGGTCTCTTACTATCTGCTTGCTATTTACAGGCCAATATAAGACCTTTGAGTGCTCTTTTCTGATAACTGACATTCAATTCTTATACTCTCGCTGTGTCAGTCTTATTTTCCTCTTCACTTGCCCTCTCAATTTATTGACGTGTTATGTGTATACAGAACTCTGTCGCGGATGTTTATAACTGCCTGGGATGGAGCATTTCAGCTACAAGGGGAGACTCGATAGGCTTGGATTGTTTTCCTAAGAACAGAAAAGACTGAAGGAGGTCATCATTGAGGTGTGTAAGATTATGACGGGTATGTGCAGGGTGAATAGGAAGCAGCTTTTCCCCTTGGTTGATGGGTCAATCATGAGGGGACATAGTTTTAGTGTAAGGGGCAGGAGATTCCGAGTGGATTTGAGAAAAAAAAATCGTGCCGAGGGTAGTGGGAATCTGGAATGCAGGGAGATAATCGAGGCTAGAAACTTTACAACCTTTAAAAAGCATTTGGATGAGTACTTGAAACATCATAATATTCAAGTATATGGGACAAGGGCTGGAAAATAGGATTCGCGCGACTTCAGTGCTAACTTTTGTCGGTGCAGACTTGATGGGCCGAACGGCCTTTTTGCGCTGTGCGTGTATTTGTATCTGTGTGTGCTTAAGTATACGTATGTGTATGCCTGTTTATGAACGTGCAGATCAGGTGCTGATACCCATTGAATTATCGCCCGATGACCGTTGATCTGATCCGCCAATGCATTTATTTTAACATTTTCATCCGTGTTTTCAAATGCCGTTAGGATCTTGCTCCTCCTCCAATTCTGGCCCCTGATTCACCTCCAATTTTGATCACTCGGCCATGTCTTAGCTGCGTGGTTCACAAACTATGATTCTGAAATTCCATCCCAAAACTACCCAACTCTTTCTCCTCGTTTAAAGCTGACCTCTTTGAACAAGCTATTGGCTGCCTGTATCTCACATTGCTTAGTGTTAGAATGTGTTCCGTAATGTTCCCTGTGAAGCGCCCATGTATGCCTTACTGTTCGAAGGTGGTTTGGTTGTGTCTTATTGTTGATGGTGCGTGTGTGTTTGTGTGTGGTTGTCTTTTATGCGTGCGTTTGCCTCCCCTTCCATGTGTTCTGTTCCTTTTTAAATACTTATTTGTAACGTGTTGCATTCTGATGAAGGCCTTTCGCCACAGATACATCTATTTTAAATGTTGTTTCTGACATGCGATTGCTGTTGCTCAAGCTTGAACTTTTGCAACTTCTATAAAAATACATTTAATCTTGTAGCTGATTTCCTTATTTAGCTATGCATTGCACTCAGAGAATAGAACTGCACGGCGATTCTGCCAATGGCATAATGGAAACACTTGCGGTTAGAGGTTGCGCTCATCTCAGGACATGCAAGTCTCACAGTACTTGCTGTTTTTCGTTTGGTGGTCTGAATTTGAGAAATTTTGCTAAAATGCCGTATCTGTCATCCAAACATTTCCATAGATGTTCTGCGAAATCTATGTTTAGCAATTCCGCGCATGCTGATTCTGAAAAATTAAGCAATCACCCCGATATCAACTAAATCATCATTAATGTTAGTGTTCTGTCCGAAGGCAGGTCCTTGGCTCGTTAATCGCTGGTTTTGCCATTGTAACAGGATATGGAAAGTGGGTCGCCTTGCCATCTCCTCCCACTTTCAATGGCGAGGGCTCAGCCGTTTCGAGCAAGAATCATATATTGGACTCAAAATTTCGACTCATGTTGCTCGCTGCGCAGATGCAGTCGGGCCTGCTGAGCTTTTCCAGCACTTCTGGTCTTAAAGTCTCAAGTTTATTTCAGCTAGAAACCTAATCGAGCCCATGCTGTTGGTGTTATTTTGAACTACACACTAGCTCGCTGGCCAACTGAGTTAACAAGCCCCATCAGCTAATAGTCAGTGTGAAATATAATTAACTAGAGATGTGCAATTTATTTTCTGAACACGCTGTATAATCAATCATTTGACTTGTTTTCACAGCAATCACTGTAAAAATGACAAGGTCTGGAGAAATATCTCGCTCTGTGCCGTCCTCTCAACGTAAAATAGATTGCATCAAGTGAGGGCTTGTTTGGGAAAATGGACGAATATACTCAGCTGTTCTCGAGTTATCATTCAGAAAGCTCACATTGTGCATATTGTGGTCCAGTATTTTGGATTATATTTCTCTAAAGAAGGGTGGTCTTGTTATGGCAGAATATAGTAAAGTGAATTCACAAACGGTTTTTTTACCGCATTTCACGACCCCTTGAGGCCTCAAAGCGCTTTACAACCAATTTTCGACATGTCATCATTGTTGTAATATAGGAAACGTACTAACAATGCCGCACACAACGAAGTCCCACAAACAGAAACATTATAAAAAACAGATTATCTATTGTAGTGATGTTGTTTGAATGGTAAATATAAGCAAGGACACAAGCAACATGTTGAGGGGCGGTGTTAAACTTTTATATTCAGGTTCACTGAACTTCTCAACACCACGTTGCTATTGTAAGGCACTCATTGAAATCAAGCATATTCCCACATGCATGGTAGGCAGGACACAAATAATATGATGCAGGGTCGTATGATAAGGAACCCATCTCTCCTTTTCATGCACACAGTTATCTTCTGTAAAACAAGGCAGACAACGGGTAATTATCAATGTCCTCAAGTACCTCATGCATACGAAATGGAGCAGGCCATTCAGCCAATCGATCCTGCTCCGCCATTCAACAAGTTGACCAGTTTGTGTTTCGAATTCCACATTCCCATCTATCTTTGATTCCCTTGCCTAACAAGAATATATCTATCTCTACCTTAAAAAGATCCAAATGGCCCACACACAAATATATTTTAAAAATTAAATGACCCGCACACGACTTCCCTTATATTGACTGGGACTCACTTTGTGCTAGGAGCGAGGATGGGGCAAAGTTTGTAAGGAGCATCCAGGAGGGCTTCTTGAAACAGTATGTAGATAGTCCAATGAGGGAAGGGGCCATACTAGACCTAGTATTGGGGAATGAGCCCATCCAGCTGGTCAATGTTTTGGTAGGGGAGCAGTTCGGAAACAGTGCCCACAATTCAGTAAGCTTTATGGTACTGATGAATAAAGATAAATGCAGTCTTCAAGTGAAGGAGCTAAATTGGGGGAAGGCTAATTACAACAAAATTAGGCAGGAACTGAAGAATATAGATCAGGGGCAGATGTTTGAGGGCAAATCAACAGCTGGTATGAGGCAGGCTTTCAAGTGTAAGTTGATAGGAATTCAGGGCCAGCACATTCCTGTAATGATGAAGGATAAATTTGGCAAGTTTTGGGAACCTTGGATAACGAGAGATATTGTAAGCCTAGTCAAAGAAAAAAAAGGAAGCATTTGTCAAGGCTGGGAGGTTGGCAACACACGAAGCAAATGGGGAATACAAGGAAAGTAGAAAGAAACTTAAGCAAGGAGTAAGGAGGGTTACAAAAAGTTATGTGCCAGCAGGATTAAGGAAAATCCCAAGATTTTTTATACATATATAAAGAGCAAGAGGGTAGCCAGGGAGAGGGTTGCCCCACTCAAGGACAGGGGAGGGAATCTACACGTGGAGCCAGAGGAAATGGGTGGGGTATAAATGACCACTTTGCATCAGTATTCACCAAAGAGAAGGATAATTTGGATCATGTTGAGATCAAAAAGGAGGAGGTATTGGGGTTCTTCAGAAACATTAAAGTAGGTAAGTCCCCAGGGTCTGAAGGAATATATCACAGAATACTGAGAGAGGCAAGGGAGGAAATTGCTGGGGCCTTGAGAGAAATCTTTATATCCTCACTGGCTGCAGGGGAGATCATGATGTGGAGATGCCGGCGTTGGACTGGAGTAAACACAGTAAGAAGTCTCACAACACTGGGTTAATGTCCAACAGGTTTATTTGGTAGCACAAGCCACAAGCTTTCGGAGCACTGCCCCTTCAACAGGTAAGTCCTGTGAGTCCTGATGAAGGAGCAGTGCTCCAAAAGCTTGTGGCTTGTGCTACCAAATAAACCTGTTGGACTTTAACCTGGTGTTCAACAACAACAACAACAAAGAACAATACAGCACAGGAACAGGCCCTTCGGCCCTCCAAGCCCGCGCTGCTCCCCGGTCCAGGATTGAATCCTGAATCCAGGATCCCCGCCCAATTTTCCAGCCTATCTACATCCTAATATCCTATCCACCGAGCTGTCCCTCACAGCTATGATGCTTTGTTCATCACAACCTATTAACTCACCCCCACCCCCCCCCCCATTCCAGACCATGTGATCTCCAGGGAGAGGCGAAAACCCAGAGTGAAAACCCCAGGGCCAATATGGGGGAAAAAAATCTGGGAAATTCCTCTCCGACCCCCTGAGGCGATCGAAACGAGTCCAGGAGATCACACTGGCCCTGATCAGAAAATGCTTCCCAACCCTATTCATTTCCACTTCTGCTTTACGAACACCATCTGAATTCCCTGCCCCCGAGACAGGTTCCCAACTATCCGCAGTCTCGCTCTGTACTGGCACCAGCAAGATGATCATAAAATGAAGCCTTGAAACGAGAAAGAAAGAACAATTAGCCCGCGCCGCTCCCTGGTCCAAACTAGACCACTCTTTTGTATCCCTCCATTCCCACTCCGTTCATATAGCTGTCTAGATAAGTCTTAAACGTTCCCAGTGTGTCCGCCTCCACCACCTTGCCCGGCAACACATTCCAGGCCCCCACGACCCTCTGTGTAAAATATGTCCTTCTGATATCTGTGTTAAACCTCCCCCCCTTCACCTTGAACCTATGACCCCTCGTGAACGTCACCACCGACCCGGGGAAAAGCTTCCCACCGTTCACCCTATCTATGCCTTTCATAATTTTATACACCTCTATTAAGTCTCCCCTCATCCTCCGTCTTTCCAAGGAGAACAACCCCAGTTTCCCCAATCTCTCCTCATAACCAAGCCCCTCCATACCAGGCAACATCCTGGTAAACCTCCTCTGTACTCTCTTCAAAGCCTCCACGTCCTTCTGGTAGTGTGGCGACCAGAACTGGACGCAGTATTCCAAATGCGGCCGAACCAACGTTCTATACATCTGCAACATCAGACCCCAACTTTTATACTCTATGCCCCGTCCTATAAAGGCAAGCATGCCATATGCCTTCTTCACCACCTTCTCCACCTGTGACGTCACCTTCAAAGATCTGTGGACTTGCACACCCAGGTCCCTCTGCGTCTCTACACCCTTTATGGTTCTTCCATTTATCGTGTAGCTCCTCCCTACATTATTCCCACCAAAATGCATCACTTCGCATTTATCAGGATTGAACTCCATCTGCCATTTCTTTGCCCAAATTTCCAGCCTATCTATATCCTTCTGTAGCCTCTGACAATGTTCCTCACTATCTGCAAGTCCTGCCAGTTTTGTGTCGTCCGTAAACTTACTGATCACCCCAGTTACTCCTTCTTCCAGATCATTTATATAAATCACAAACAGCAGAGGTCCCAATACAGAGCCCTGCGGAACACCACTAGTCACAGGCCTCCAGCCGGAAAAAGACCCTTCCACTACCACCCTCTGTCTTCTGTGACCAAGCCAGTTCTCCACCCATCTAGCCACCTCCCCCTTTATCCCATGAGATCCAACCTTTTTCACTAGCTGTGTTGTGAGACTTCTTACTGTACAGGGGAGGTCCCAGAGGATTGGAGAATAACCAATGTTTTTCCTTTGTTTAAGAAGGGCAGCCAGGATAATACAGGTAATTACAGGCCAGTGAACCTTACGTCAGTCGTAGGGAAATTATTGGAGAGGATTCTTCGAGACAGGATTTACTCCTACTTGGAAATAAGTGGATGTATTAGCGAGAGGCAACATGGTTTTGTGATGGGGACGTTGTGTCTCACTAACTTGATTGAGTTTTTCGAGGAAGTGATGAAGATGATTGATGAGAGTAGGGCAGTGGGTGTTGTCTACGTGGACTTCAGTAAGGCCTTTGACAAGGTCCCTCATGGTAGACTGGTACAGAAGATGAAGTCGCACGGGATCAGAGGTGAGCTGGCAAGGTGGATGCAGAACTGGCTTGGTCATAGAAGACAGAGGATAACAATGGAAGGGTGTGTTTCTGAATGGAGGGCGCTGACAAGTGGCATCCCTCAGGAATCAGTGCTGAGACCTTTGCTGTTTGTAATATATATAGATGATTTGGAGGAAAATGGTTTGATTAGTAAGTTTGCAGATGACACAAAGGTTGGTGGAATTGTGGATAGCGATGAGGACCGTCAGAGGATACAGCAGGATATAGATCGGTTGAAGACTTGGGTGGTGAGATGGCAGAAGGAGTTCAATCCAGACAAATGTGAGGTAATTCATTTTGGAACGTCTAATACAGATGGGAAATACACAGTAAATGGCAGAACCCTGAAGAGTATTGATAGGCAGAGGGATATGGATGTACAGGTACATAGGTCATTGAAAGTGGTATCGCAGGTGGATAAGGTAGTCAAGAAGGCAAATGGCATGCTTGGCTTCATCGGCCGGGGCATTGAGTTTAAAAATTGGCAAGTCATGTTGCAGCTTCATAGAACCTCAGTTAGGTCGCACTTGGAATATAGTGTTCATTTCTGGTTGCCACACTACCAGAAGGATGTGGAGGCTTTGGAGAGGGTACAGAAAAGATTTACCAGGATGTTGCCTGGTACGGAGGGCATTAATTATAAGGTAAGGTTGCAGAAACTTGGTTTGATCTCGCTGGAACGACAGAGGTCGAGGGGCGACCTGATAGAAGTCTACAAGATTATGAGTAGCATGGACAGAGTTGATAGAAGCTTTTTCCCAGGCTGGAAGAGTCAATTACTAGAGGGCATAGGTTTAAGGTGCGTGGGGCAGAGTTTAAAGGAGATGTACAAGGCAAGTTTTTTACACAGAAGGTGGTGGGTGCCTGGAACTCGCTCCCAGGGGAGGCAGTGGAAGCAGATACGATAGTGACATTTAAGGGGATCTTGACAAATACATGAATAGGGTAGGAACAGAGGGATATAATCCCCGGAATAGTAGGGGTTTTTATTTCCGTTGGGCAGCATAGTCCTTGCAGGCTTGGAGGCCCAAAGGGCCTGTTCCTGTGCTGTAATTTTCTTTGTTCTTTGTCTTTGACCCCGCTACCACCTCCTTCTCAGGCAGGGAGTTCCAAAGTTGCACAACTCTCTGAGAGACAAAAAAACTAATCACTGCCCTGAAAGGGCGACCCCTAATTTCAAAACAGTGCCCCCTCGCCCTAAACTCGCCCAAATGAGGAAGCAATCTCTAATCCCAGCAGTGGAACGTCCATCCATTTTTTGGAATCCAGTGGAGCCCGGGCTCTGGGTTTACATTAGAAGTGGGAGTTTTATTTTGACAGTGAGAAAAGCTTGTTGCTGAATGCTGTGGCATCAACCATGAACCTGCGACTGAACCATCATAATGTGTTTAACAAACATTTGATTCACTAACTTCCAAGAATGCTTGGAAATTCCAAATTCTTGTCAATTTTTCATTTTTTTCAGCTATGCCTCCGTGATGAAAGATAGAACGACCTGCATTCATATGAAACACAACACTACATCGCTTCTGAAATGTCCCGATGTGCTTCACATTAATTGCTTTTGAAGTAGACAAACCTGGAAACACATTTTCTAATCGCAAGATCCCATTAATAGCACTAGAAAAATAAAAAACAACTCGTATAGCAACACAACCACTCCTCAGAGCCTTCTCAACCATGAAGTACTTTTGAAAGTTTTCAGCTGTTGTAATCTAGAGAAAGATGACAGACAATTAGCAAAACGAAAGGTCACATAAAAAGCAATATGATAATCAGCAATTAGTAATGCTGGTTGGGGGGAATAATGTTAGCCAGGAGAAAGGAGAACTCTATGGCAATCCATCTGACGAGATGCAAAGATCCATGGTTTGTTGGGCCTTTGTAAGAAGAACACCTGCAACAATACAGGGCTTGATCAGTACATGTGGAATAAGGCTTTTCAGGAGTGACAGTAACGCTGCAAAATGATCTCTAAACTATCAAAATAGTCACTTAAATAAAAATGAAATATAAAACTCTTTATCGATTATTGTTGTGATCCATTTCCATATCATGTTACTATTTTGACTATCTAATATTAAATTAGCCTCCCAAGTTGTATCTGAGCCGAGTAACACACTGTGGAAGACTTAAGGACATAACAAGGTAGCGGAAAGAAAGATAACATTGAGTTTATTCCAAGGGTTCAAACACATCTCCATCTGTTATAGCTACCATCACACACTGTCTTCAATAAGCAATTCAATGCTTCTTATAGATAGGTTTCAAGCTATAGAGAGGATGGTGCGATGTGTTGCACATCAAATTTATTGAAAAATACCCATTACATATGTAAGATTTGAAGAAAAGAACGTTTGTATACCGCCTTTCTTGACCATGGGACCTCACAAAGCGTTTTACAGCCAGTGAAGTACTTGTTGAGGTATAGATACTGTTGTAGGAAATGATCCACAGCTTGTGCACAGCAGAGTCCCGCAAAATACTGATACTCGCCAGGTTTATTTCAGTGATGTTGGATGGGGTTTAAATATTAGCTATGAAATCGAGAAGAACTTCCTACTCTTCCTCCATTTACCCTAGGAACACAGCAAAAGCTGCTTTTACTCAAACGTTACCCAACATTCACTTTTGAATTAATTGACATCTTCACTATAAAACAAATATTTTATTTTGGGCTAGGTAATTGAAAGAAGCACAGCTCATGGAAATGCAATAATATTTGCAAACATGCCCCCGAGCTACTAATAGAAGTCATTTTAATTCTCCACCTTGCTCACACGCTGACCTGTCGGTGAGCGGCCTGATGCATATGTCCATTGAAAACTTAATGTAAGCTGCGGGAACAGAATCTCATCTATAGATTAGGAACTTTATGACCTTCCCGGCTTAACGTTAAATTGAACAATTTCAAATACTGATCTCCCATTTTGTTCCTTTTCTTTGCATATTTCGGAGTTTCCTGTTTTCGGACAGCAGCTTCAGGCACATCTTCCGTCTCATTGTTTATTTTTCTGGTTCCCTGTGGCACTACACGGTTAACTCGCCTGTCTTTCAGTCTCTCCTGCGATCCCCCCCACTCTCCCTTTGCTCAAAACATATTACATTGTAACCGTTTTCCCAGTTCTGTTGAAAGATCAGTCATGAAACGTTACTGATTCTCTCTCCAGAGATGCTTCCTGACCTGCTGAGCATTTCCAGTCTTTCCTGTCTTTATTTCAGATTGTCAGCACCCGCACGTTTTGCTCTTATAACATTTGTTAGCAGTCGGCAAATGTCACATGACGGGATGTCAGGTATGAGATGTTAGGTTTCAGACCAGCTATTATCTCACTGAATGGCAGAACATGCTGAAAGAGCTAAATGGCCGAATTTGTTCTGATGTTATTAAGCATCACACGAGCGACGTCACAAGATCAAGTCAGCATGAACCCACCAAAATAGACCTGCCAACTGTAATGTGACTGATTTTTCTACAGACATTATAAGGTCAATATTTTATATTTAATTTTATGTTTCCAACATTTAGTATTTTAATCTCATCAGCCCCAAAGTACTATTGCATGGGAAATCATTGAACTCTAGTCTGTTATTGTCCCTTTTACTGCTGACGAACCTGCTGGAAAATTTCCTAATGGAAATTGTTATGCAGCTTTGTTCTTCCCCGACGAATTTCAGTAGCAGTGGCGGGAAACATCACAAACAACTGTGACACTCATTTGCGCCTGTGCGAGGAGATTGGCCCATGCTCCAATGATGCCCATCGTGAACTCCTTCGGAAGTTATTCACTGTAAGTCGCTGCGTAAACAGGACGTTCGTACTTAGGGATAAAGAACTAGTCAATTGCTAGGATTCAACAAGGGAGGACAGTTGAGAACGGTAGCACAGTGGTTAGCATTGCTGCTTCACAGCTCCAGGGACCTGGGTTCGATTCCCGGCTTGGGTCACTGTCTGTGTGGAGTTTGCACATTCTCCTCGTGTCTGCGTGGGTTTCCTCCGGGTGCTCCGGTTTCCACCCACAGTCCAAAGATGTGCCGGTTAGGTTGATTGGCCATGCTAAAAATTGCCCTTAGTGTCCTGGGATGTGTAGGTTAGAGGGATTAGTGGGTAAATATGTAGGGATATGGGGGTAGGGCCTGGGTGGGATTGTGGTCGGTGCAGACTCGATGGGCCAAATGGCCTCTTTCAGTACTGTAGGGTTTCTATGATTTCTATGAGATGGGCATTATTCTTCACCAATCAATGTCACCATAGCATTATGAGTACATTTTAGTGATATAATTTTCACCACTGTATCCCTAATTAGTTCTTGTGTTAGATCACCTACTTTTATGCCCCCGACCAATACCTGCCACTTTTCCTAACCGAGCTAAAGATGGAACTTTGAGGCTCGCCATAATCTTCTGAAGAGGACAATTAGGGATGGGCAACACTCCTGGCCTTGCAAGCCATCCTCACAACCCATGAAAAAACGAAACGGAGAGAATACCTCACATTTTATTGATCTCCAAGATGATGGAGATGTCAGTGAAAGTAGTGGTCTAGGGGCGCATGGACAATATTTTGAAAGTGATAGGACAAACAAGGCATGTAGCATACAGCAAGCAAGTTGTACTAAACCTTTAAAAATCGCTAGCTCAGCCTCAGCTTGGAATGTTCCGTTCAGATCTGAAGGTTGTCAAGGACTTCAGCAGAGTACAGCACAGATTTACTGGAATGGTATAAGGACTGAGGGGCGTCAGCTAATCCTCAGATAAGGTGTTGGAGGACAGCCCGCGCCTGCGCCTGGGTGTTGAAGAATGCGTTGCCCCGAGAGTTGCAGATACAGCATTGCCCTCCGGATGGAAATCTTTCGGCCGGCAGTTAGGAAGGCACCTCCTACTTCCCAGACTCTCACACACAATTACAACCGGAACTAATACGCTGTTTCGGTCATGTGATATCCCATGTAATGGTTTCCCCGTTTCATATATTTATCAAAGAAATCAATTTCCTGCCCAAACCATTCAGGATATCTCCTCCTGAACAGGAAGTATCCACATCATTTTTTGCTCACTTGACAACATGTCGATGAGAGTTACAGTTCAGTACATGGCTCTTCTGAGTCTGGTTTGGCCAGGTAGCCTGAGTTGTTACTTCGCCGTTTTAGAACAGCTTAAATTGTATTTTACGTCTACAACTGTATGCATTGTAAAAATAGATGCTGTGCTTCTCCAATCTGACTGCTGGTGTCTCTTAATTTGTTTTCCTCTGTTAAGTTATTTTTCTTTCTAGTTATCACCGTTCTTTACTGTTTTTTTTATAGCCGCTAAAGTAACTTGGAGCAAAGTGGAACAGTTCCCTAAACACTTGACGGTTGCCAGGGGTGACAATGTTTCCATGTTCTGCACATTTCCCATATTTGATGGTGCTCCTGAAGTTTCTTGGTGGAAACGGGGCGAGGAATCTGTTCTGGAACCAGACAGCAGAAAGAAAATGTATCTAAAGAAGAGCAGTAGTTCATTTGAAGTTCTGAATGCGAGTGTTGCAGACTCCGGAATGTATCACTGTTCAGTAAAACATCAACAGAACAAGATTGGGGATGGAAGTGGTTCCCAGCTCACTGTGTGCGGTAAGTGTCAAACTACCGGGGAAAGGGTACTTTTCAGCTATCCGTGATTTGTGTAATTTGAACTTCTATCACTAGATGAAAACCTGGTAATGACGGATTCGTTTTACACTGCTGGGATTTTCTTTTCCCGTCACCTTGTTGTAGAACGGCCCTCGATTCCCTCTCGCCCGCTTTGTGCCACTGCCCAAGATCAATTTCACCCACTCTCGTCTTCGTGACATTTCACCCAATGTGTGCCATGTGTGAAGTTGCAATTATTATTGCGCCAAAAACAGTGAAGCGGGATAACAGTTGCAGTCTCAGTTTGCGATTAGTCAATGGGATGAGATGGTCAGGTTCCCTCTCACCAAAATAACGACGCCAAAGTGCGACACTGGGGACAATTTTTGTACAAAAGCAAAATGTTTCATATGCTTGGAACCTGAAATAAAAACAGAAAACAAGTAATTGAACATCTGTGGACAGAGTCAAGGTTTCAGATCTACGACCTTTGATTGAAACAATTTTAACACCGCCGAAATTAATTAGTTTCTGCAACATTAATGACCATCTTATTCGTCCCAATAAGGTGCCTCCTGTATCCATTCAGGCGAAAACTCGCCTACTTAAAGGCATGAGTATTCCATACACAAACTAACTTGTCAGCCCCTGCTCAAAATTGCAATCGAATAATCGAGCTGTACTAAATTTTCGATGCATATCAAGGGAAATAAATCGTGGGTTTCAAGAGAATGGAACTAAGTCGGACAAATGGATCAGACATAATTTAAAGGAATGGCAGAGTAAGCTAGTGGGGCCGAATGGACCCCTGTTTCTATATCCGCAGTTTATATTTGCACTTGTGTCCGTTAGTGATTTGGTTGAAATTCCGAACTCTTTCCATAACGGGATCCTACAAACTAGTGAGAGGGGATATGTTGATCTTGTCCTCAATGCTGGATTCCACCCCTAGACCTTGCAGGACAGTTAAGGTGCCATGGCCCTTGTTTGAACCTCTGGGGTGCACCAAAAGGACTCTCTCTGATGCACTCACAACCGGTAAAGTGGATATCACCGAACATTTCTATGAACGTCTGAGGTCCCGTATTTGTAATTTCCATGCACACTCGCCATGTACAGAAGAAAGTTTGAGGCAGGAGACCGAGAGAACACTGACTCCTTTCTGGCCAGCGGGAATTCTGTCGCATTTCGTATGTACCTAAAGCAGATCCTTGGGACAATAATGGAGGAATTCTGAGGCTTTGTTGGGAATAAAGACTAACATAATTCTGAAAGTTAATAATGCGTGTAAATTACTAATTACTGTTACTACAATGTCGGCAAAATAGACTTCTAAATAAAATATATTAAGGAGATTGATTATAATGTGCAAATCTATGTAAACCTAATGAGGGAATTTACTTCCAGTTAAACAGTGACTATGGAACTAGCGGACACAAGTTCACAGCAGTAAATTTTAAATGTAGGATTGATATAAGAGGAAATTCTCCAGGTAAAGCGTGTTCAATAGACCAAATGAAATTGTAGAAGGGCAAAACCCGTGGAATTAGATTACACATGCATTCTGAGTAAAGATTTTTTTATTTGTCTTCACTCTGCATGGATGTTGTGATCTACACACCCATGAAGAATTAACAATAAAGCCCTTTCCTGACGAAAAATGTGCTTTCGCCCTCGGACGCCCCTCTGGGAACAGTTCCTTTTGTAGATGCTACACGATCGGAAACACCCTCCATAGAAATGTTGTTTAATAAAAGCATGGATTTTTATGTATAAATAAAGTAACATCTTGTCTGGAATCTTTACAGATATTGGGCATACTTTTTCAAAATTAATTTATGAAAAATTGACTAGACCAGCATTTATTGCCCATCCTTAGTTGCCCTTAAGAAGGCGGTGGTGAGCTGCCTTTTTGAACCGGTGCAGTCCCTGGTGTATATATACTTCCAAGTCAGGATGGTGAGTGACTTGGAGGGGAACCTCCTTGGCTCTTGTCCTCCTAGATGGTGGTCGTTATGGGTTTGGAAGGTGCTGCCTAAGGAACCTTGAGTTCCTGCAGTGCATCTTGTACATTACAGTTACGCATATGTTCTCAATATCGATTGTTAAAACAAAATATGTTTCACAATACATGAAATATTCGGACAATTGATTTTTAATAAGAATGCTTATTACGACCACGACTCTTACAGAAAAATGTGCATTTATATATCTCATCCCAGGAGCTGTGTTTCCATTCAGAACAGTGACAGGTGCTTTATCAATTGTCACCAAGTCTGGGCGATTCATCCTCGCAGTTTGCAATACTTCCGAACAATTTGCTGTGCGCGGCGAAAAGATTTTTAAAATAAATGCAGATATGAGTTCATTTTTTAAAAAACGATAGCACGGACGATTCTCACGTTAGGAATGTAACAACATAATGGAGGTAGACGAATTAGAATGTGCTCAATTAATTGTCCTTATATTTCTCTATTAAAGTTCCCCCAACCCCCCTGAATCTCCTTCAGGTTGAAGGGATTTCAGCGACTTCTCTGAGATTCGAGTGTAAAACGGCCGCCTTTTACCCAGAGGATTTACAAATCTCCTGGCGAAGAGATGGTGTGGAAATTCTGGCCGGAATAGAAACTGTGAGAAACAAGACAGTGGATGGTCTTTTTGAGGTCTCCAGTTCTTTGGAAGAGACACAGCCTGCCCCGAACCGAATAGTTTATACATGCCTGGCATCTCATATCTCCCTTAAGGTGCCCGCCAGTGTCAGCTATATCGCCATTCAAGGTAAGATTTGAAACATTTACAGCAGTGAGCGGGGGAAATGCTCCAACCTGTAGTTATTTATTGGACATGTAGTTGGGCAGCTATTCAAACTCGAAATTATAGAGTGAATGTGGACCTTATTCAATCTCAATGTCACATCAACGGGAATGAATTTAAATAATCAAGGTAGTTTGCAGCCAGAGGAGGGAGAATATTTCCTTCAAAAGATCTGGGTCGGGAGGTTGATGTGCGAACTGATTAAAACTGAAAGTTCATTCCGCGCCAAATTCTTGCCAAATGAAATAGATAAATAGATCGGTTCTTAAAGATTAAATTTTATATCATGCAATTATAGCATTTCAATTCAATACATGGGAGGGTCATTGTTATCATCACGGTGGCACAGTGGTTAGCACTGCTGCCTCAAAGCGCCAGAATCCACGTTCAATTCCAGCCTTCGGTGACTGTGTGGAGTTTGAGCATTCTCCCAGTGTCTGCTTTGGTTTCCTCCGGGTGCTCCGGTTTTCTCCCAAAAAGATGTGCGGGTTAGTTTGATTGGCCATGTTAAATTGATCCTAAGTGTCAAGGGGATTAGCAGGGTAAATATGTGCGACTACGGGGATGGGACCTGGATGGCATTGTTGTCGGTGCAAACACGATGGGCCAGATGGCCTCCTGCTTGGGATTTAAAATATAAAATAAAATAATGTGTTCTCAGCAGTCAACACCCGACTCTCGGAAACCTCCCTCCTCTCCGGCTCCGGCTTCTTTAAGACTGTTCTTGAACCCCAACGCCACCTCTTCCACTCTCATTTGATGTGAGTCGGTATTCAGTTTTGTTTGATAATGCTCCGTGAAATATCTTTCGAGGTTTTACTTCGTTGAAGACGCTATATAAATGCAAGTTTCATCTGGAGTACACATCTGGAGTTTTGTCTTCTTACTTAAGAAAGGATGTAATTTCTTCAGAAGCAGTTTCATTGCACTGATTCCTGGAACAAAGATGTTATCTTATGAGGGAAGATGGGGCAGGTTGGGCCTGTATCTACTGGAGTTTAGAAGAATGGGGGTGATCTTTCTGGAACATAGATCCTGAGGAGACCTGACAGGATGGTTGCTGAGAAAATGTGGGAGCTAATGTTAGGGACACTCTTTAACAGTAAGAGGCCTCCCATTTAAAACGGGGCGAGTTTTTTCTCTCTTTCAAGACGTGGTTGGTCTCTGGCATTCTCTTCCCCAGAAAGTTGTGTTGCAAGGTCAT
Organism: Mustelus asterias; assembly: GCF_964213995.1. Taxonomy (NCBI): domain Eukaryota; kingdom Metazoa; phylum Chordata; class Chondrichthyes; order Carcharhiniformes; family Triakidae; genus Mustelus; species Mustelus asterias. The sequence goes on along the minus strand of NC_135804.1, from coordinate 58,956,680 downwards.
TGAATATTTTTAAGGTTGAGTTAGATAGATTTTTGATTGACAAGGGAGTTAAAAGTTACAGGAGATAAAGAGGAAAGTAGAGTTGAGGCCACAATGGATCAGCCAAATAGAGGAGCTGGGTCGCAGGTCAGAATGGCCTACACCTGCTCCTGATTTGTATGGAAATTGCTTTTGCTATCTCCCAAAAACAAGGTTCTCTGGTAAGGCTGGGGATGGTTGTCCGCGCTGAAGAATGAAAGCCTTTGTCACTTTTTGTGACGTTGCGCATCAGTCTGGTGCAGCGCGTCAAGGTGAAAGAAATGTACATTCCCTCACTCTTACCAAATAACCCTTCAGGCCAATGAGAAGCTTACTGCGCCGTTATGGAATGAAACGTGTTTCCTCCATAAATTGCATTACTAACGTGCAGTTTATGCGATTTGATAAACGTTGTGATCTTTGTTCAGCTACAATTCACAAGTGAAAGCGGTCGAGATCCACTGACAGTAGGAGCGATTATTCTCAGAGACACATTTGCACCTGTGTATGAATCTCGCTGAGTCGCGCAGTTTCTTATTTCAATCATTTGTTCTTGTAGATAGTGGTGTCAAACTTCCGCTCATTTTCGGATGTGCAGGCGGGGCATTGGCGATTTTACTGTTGATAATTATTTTGACGAGGCTCAAATTAAAGGCATCAGCTGGTAAGTACCTTTAACATTTCGCTGCATATTTTTATTTTCTCATGCGCGGTTACACTGTTAAAATACATAGATTCATTGTAGAGGGATAAAGAGCCCTTTGCAAAATCGTTAAAGAACGAAGTTGATATCACACGAGTGTTATGTGATTGAGACTTGAAAATGGCAACGTAAAGCGGATTTTGAAAACTTGAAATTGTTAAAGGGTTATCGATTCCCTATCAAATCCTTCGCGCCATTGTACAAAGACTTGAGTAGACCTTGTGTGCTGCGGGTCACTGTGGGTAATGAGAAGGTAATGCACAGTATACTGCGGTTAATGCTGCTGAACAACTTCAGCATTCAGGTTTCCTTACTGTATACAAATTTGTTTAGCATCAAAAGCACGATACTGGTTTCGCTTGTGCACTGATCCAGTTGCTCACGTCTTTTTTCTCTTTTAGACGATAATAGAAATTCCGTGGAAGCAGCTCAGAGAGAAGAACGGGTAGGGTGGCAATGCCTTATTTTATATTGCAAAAAGGTGGCGTGAGGGGGTGGGGGTGAATGGAGGGTGGCGGTGAGAAGGAAATTCTATATTCAGCCAGGAAGATACCAATTAGTTTTAAAATAACCATAGAATTTTATAGTATGGAAAGAAAGTAGCTGTGCCGCCTCTTTGAAATAAGTGCCCAGCGAGTTCCACTCCCTTACGCTTTACCTACAAACGACATTTTTAAAAACATTTCTCCAATCCCCTTTCTGAAAGTTTCTATTCGATATGCTTCCGCCACTCAGTCAGGGCATTGTAGATTACAACAGCAAGCTGCGGAAAAATCCTTATCTTTCCCAATTATCAAAATCCGAATCCCCTGGTTAGCGAGCAAACCACCGAGAGTAACAGTTTTGCCTCGTTTGATCGGAATAAACCTCTGAGAATTCTTTCCCTGCTGTAAGGAGAACAATGATAGATTCTCTAGTTTCCCGCACATCACTGAAGTCCCTCAGCCCTGGTAACATTCCAATAAATCTCCTCTCCAAACCTTGACATCCTTCCCAAATTGAAGGTCCCGGAGTGGGACACGATTTCCAGTTGAGGCCTGGCTAGTTTGAAAGTATTGCTTCTTTCTACACTCTATTCCTTTATTTTAAGAACCAGGTAACTATTTACCTTGACAACAATTATATACTGTTGATTCCCCCTTAGAAACTTAAATTTATTTCAAAATAAGGAAATTTCCAGATGTCCAGGTGCTTAATGTAGACAGACCAGGAAGATCTCAGGTTCTGGTGTGTTGGCTAAGCCAGGCTGGAACACTGCTACTGGTACCTTAATTGGCCTGAAACCTCTCCAGATTGCACAGTGGCGCATGGAAGTCGAGGTAGGGGAGGCGGAGGGAGAGAAGTGACGCTGGGAGTGAGCGTTTGCCAGGGTCCGGGCTGTTGATTTCCACCTTGGGATGGACGTTTCTGGAAGTGAAAGGAAGACAAACTCAGGCATTGCAGTCAAGTCTTCCAATAGGTTGCAATAAGAAGACAATGGTTGCTCCGATGGGGGGCGGGGGGCGGGGGGAGCGGTTGGAGGTAATTGGGAAATTAAAAATGTGTATTATTAATTATATAATTATTAGCGGTGTTCCAAATAGTGACAATTTTAAATGCACGTAAATTTATCAAGAGCTCTGGGTTCCATATTTAGAACATTAGCCAGAAACTGAACTAGACGAGCCATATGTCTGCATGGCAGCAAATCTAGTGCAAATATAAAACGGAGAGGAAAAGATTCTGTAAGTACATAAAAAGGAAGAGAGTAGCTAAAGACAGCGTTGGTTCCTTAGAGGACGAGACTGAGGAGTTAATAATGGGGAACACGGAAATGGTAGGGCACTAAATCAATATTTTGTCCCGGTTTTCACAGTGGAGGAGGCTAGAGCCATACCAATATTAACAGGTAATGCGGTGATTGTTCAAAAGGAGGAATTTAAAATAATCGCCTTCACTAGAGAAAAAGTACTGACCGAACTATTGGGCTTAAAGGCAGACAATTCTCCAGGGCATGATGACGTACATCTTAAAGGGAGTGGCAGCAGAGATAGTGGAGGCATTGGTTAGAAGTCCCAAAGTTCCCTGGATTCTGGAAAAGTTCCAGTAGATTAGGTGGAAAGGCCATGTTAAATTGTCCCTAGGTGTCCCAGGATGTGTAGTTTAGGGGGATTAGCATGGTAAACGCATGGGGTTACGGGAATAGGAATGGGGGTGGGCCTGGATAAGATGCTCTGTCAGAGACTTGGTGCAAAATCGATGGACCAAATGGCCTCCTTCTACAATGTAGGGATTGTAGGAGATTGGGAAAAGACTAATGTAACACCTCTGTTCAAAAATGTAGAAATGTAAACAATAGAAAACTATAAACCACTTAGTTTAACGCCTGTCATTGGAAAATTGCTGGAATCCATTATTAAGGAAGTAGTAAAGGGACATTTGGTAAATCAAAACGCAATCCATCAGAGTCAGCATGTTTTTAAGAAGGGTAAATCATGTTTAACTAACTCTTCGAAGATGTAACAAGCAAAGTGGATACTGGAGATTCTATAGGTATAGTATATCTGGACTTTCAGAATGCATTTGATAAGATGCCACACAAAAGGTTAGTACAGATGGTAAAATGGGGTTAGGGGTAATATATTAGTTTGGATAGAGGATTCACTAACCAACAGAAAACAGAGAGTGGGAACAATGGGTCTTTTTCTGGTTGGCAAGCTGTAACTAGTAGTGTGTCACATGGTTTGTTCCCTGTGATGAATGGTTATGGGGAATGGGTAGGAAGGTGCAGATGAGGCTGAAATGAGATCAGCCATGATCGTATTGAATGGCAGAGCAGGCTCGAGGTGCTAATTTGCCTATTCCTGCTCCGAGTTGTTATGTTCTTATGTTTATTATATTCTTATATAAACATTGCAGCTACAAGAGCAGGTCAGAGGCTAAGAATCTAGCAGCGAGTATCTCACTTCCTGACTAGGTCCACAATCTACAAGGCACAAGTGAGGAGTGTGATGGAATACTTTCCACTTGCCTGGATGAGAGCAGTTCCACAACACTCAAGAAGCTCGACACCATCCAGGACAAAGCGGGCGTTTGATTGGCAACCCACCCACAAAGAAAACTTCCTCCACCACCGACACACAGTGGCAGCAGTGTATACCATCTACAAGATGCATTGCAGAAACTCATTAAGGCTTCTTAGACAGCACCTTCCAAACTCACGACCACTGTCACCTAGAAGGACAAGAGCAGCAGATATACGGCCCAAAAGCCAGAAGTAAAATACTGTGGGTGCTGGAATCTGAGACAAAAACAGAAAATGCTGGAAATCTCAGCAGGTCAGACAGCATCTGTGGAAACAGAATAGAGCCAACGTTCTATTCACTCTCCACAGATGCTGTCAGACCTACTGAGATTTTCCAGTGTTTTCTGATTTTGTTTCAGATTCCAGCATTGCAATATTTTGCTTTTATCTTTGTGTTTACTCCACTGCCACTTATCTTCCAGGAATGCCTATCTGAAGCTGTACTGCTTTTCTTTTCGACTGATCTCTCTCTCCAGCAGCACCAACTCGCCTTATCTCAAAGCTGCCAGATATATAGGAACACCACCTTGAAGGTCCCCTCTAAACCACTGACCACCCTGGCTTGGAAAATAATCGCAGTTCCTTCACTGTCGCTGGGTCAAAATCCTAGAAGTACTTCCCTAAAAACACCATGGACGCACATACCCCACACCGACTGGAGCGGTCCAAGGGCAATTATCGACTGTCAACATATGTCAGCTTAGCCAGCGAAGCCAACATCCCTTGAACTGATTAAACAAATACTCTCCACCTGATTGGTTCGATATTTGATACAATAGTCGAGAAGGGAGAGAGTGCACTTGCAACCTAGTTTATCGTTTACTGTCTGCATATTTACAGTGACAGAATTAATTAGAATTGACAGTAGCTTGCTATAGAGACAGACTCGCCGCTTTCAATATTTTGTGTCTTATTTTTACAGGTTAGACAAAGGCCAGGTGAGAACATTGTCGCCTACGCTAGTCTGAGCCTGAGAGAAGAAAAAGGACCCTCCAAACCGAGACACAAGAAAGAGCACACCATCTATTCTCAGGTAGGACTGAGGGATTGAGGCGAAAAATACTCAAACTAAGTGGTTAGCACCGCTGCCTCACAGCGCCAGGTACCCAGGTTCAATTACGGCCTCGGGTAACTGTCTATGTGGAGTTTGTACATTCATATTCTACCCATGTTGGCGTGGGTTTCCTCTGGGTACTCTGGTTTCCTCCTACACGATGTGGAGATGCCGGCGTTGGACTGGGGTAAACACAGTAAGAAGTTTAACAACACCAGGTTAAAGTCCAACAGGTTTATTTGGTAGCAAAAGCCACACAAGCTTTCGGAGCTCTAAGCCCCTTCTTCAGGTGAGTGGGAATTCTGTTCATACACAGAGCATATAAAGACACAGACTCAATTTACATGAATAATGGTTGGAATGCGAATACTTACAACTAATCAAGTCTTTAAGAAACAAAACAATGTGAGTGGAGAGAGCATTAAGACAGGCTAAAAAGATGTGTATTGTCTCCAGACAAGACAGCCAGTGAAACTCTGCAGGTCCACGCAACTGTGGAGGTTACAAATAGTGTGACATGAACCCAATATCCCGGTTGAGGCCGTCCTCGTGTGTGCGGAATTTGGCTATCAGTTTCTGCTCAGCGACTCTGCGCTGTCGTGTGTCACGAAGGCTGCCTTGGAGAACGCTTACCCGAATATATTGATTAGTTGATTCGCATTCCAACCATTATTCATCCAAATTGAGTCTGTGTCTTTATATGCTCTGTTTGTGAACAGAATTCCCACTCACCTGAAGAAGGGGCTTAGAGCTCCGAAAGCTTGTGTGGCTTTTGCTACCAAATAAACCTGTTGGACTTTAACCTGGTGTTGTTAAACTTCTTACTGTGTTCCTCCTACACTCCAGAGATGTGCAAGTTAAGTGAATTACCCCTTAATGTCAGGGGATTAGCGGGGATTAGGTGGATTTAAGGGGATAGAGCCTGGGTGGGATTGTGGTCGGTGCAGGCTCTATGGGCCGAATGGCCTCCTTCTGCACTGTATGGATTCTACGATATGACCATACATGACAGAGTCAATATTGATTAATTGTTCAGAATCTGAGCGGATTGGGGAAAGTTTTATCTTTATGGGACAGATTTCAACAAGTCCTTATTAATTGGCATTTCTCCTGCTGACTTGGTTGGAAATAGCAATTTGGAGAGTTGCAAATCGGGCTGCGGGCTCGTAGTCGGTTTTACACAAAAACAGAGTCAATATTATCCACGTTTCTTTTTCGGGTCTGCCTGGAATAATGCTTGTCCCAAACTACGAAACAAGAAATTCACCAACTACATGTGGAAAATATCTATTTTACAGACAAAACACGGCACCGCCAACAGCCTGACCTATGCCACAGTCAAAATTGACACCAGGAAAAAGGCGAACCCCAGGCAGGGGGAGGAGAGTATCGTATATTCCCAGGTAGATCTTAGGTCATTTACTGTAATGGCATCAATATTATGTGATACGACACTGAGATGCAGGAAATGGGAAGGTTCCTTGCTTAATCTGCCAACTGTGCTCTGTCGGTTGATTTCAAACAAGTTCGTCATTTTTGCCTCATGCCCCAGAGATCGGGAGCTTAGGGGGAATGGCGGTAAGGCGATTGAAAAATGTGGCCTCGAGCCTTCCCCCGTGGGATAAGCAGGGCACTGCGGCTGTCGATGTTCAGACAATTGGGCCTTAAAACAATCTTGTGTAATATCAGCTTTCCCAACAGCCTTAACAGAGCAGCATGGAATTACTTTTTTTATTTTAGTCAAATAATTAATCTGCTTACTTCAATGAGCTATATTAACAGACGAACTCATTTTACACGAAAGTTCAAATGGAATTTCAACAAGATTTGGGGGAGGGCTGCAGAGAAGGAAAAGGAAGCCAGTCCAAAATCCGATTACAATCTGAAATTGGAACTAATGAAAGGAAATTCCATAAGTCTTTCGTTAAAATGTCAATTGTCTCAATAATGATTGGATGATGGATTTACGGTGATATTAAATATTACTTTCACAGACTAAACAAAGAGGTGGAGATAACAAGCTGACTTATGCCGCCTTGCAGCTTGCTGATTCCAAGGACCCATCAAAACTTAAACAAAACAAACGCGCAGTGTATGCTGAAGTGAACGTGACAAAGAAAGAAAGAAGTTGAGAATCTAAATACTGTTTGCAGGTGTGAGATATTTATGAGTGCAGGATCAGACTATTCGATTATAAATCTTAAAATGCATCCATTACTGTTTACATTGATTGCAGCCAGGCTAACTATCTAGAACATCATAACTGGCAGAATTGCTCGTTGGACTATTATAGAACCAATCCAATATCGGCTGCTTTCCGTGACCAGGGCAAGATTTCCAAAACCAGTCTGAGGTTGTCGACAAGTTGAAAATCTACCCGTCTTCCGGATTTCAAATGTGCAGGGTGATCTTATTGTGATATTAGCAACTAATTGGCATCGACATTTTGTAATGTCAACTTGTGATCGTTCTTAAAATGCCGCGTGCATGGTTTGTATCATACAATTTCACGAGGAGTCGCTTGAACTCCAAGGAAGTGTCAATCGATTCAACTTTTGAAAAATGAGTATTCATTTCTATTGTGTAACAAATTTAACAGTTGCCTTTCAAAGTCCATTGTCACCGAGTGACTGCCTGAGGTGGCAGCAATCATTCGCTGTAAATACTATCTGAATCACGGTCTTTTCGGTCACAGAATAGAGAGGGATGAGGAAAGCCCCTGCGCCCGAAACTCCATAAAATGCACTGAATGAAGCTGCTTCCAAAATTATTCTTTAAAGTAGCCCATTTCCATCAGAGAGACAGACAAGCTAATCTGCACAGGGACACAGGTTCTACTGTTAGAGAGGAAAGATCACTAGAGTACATAGAAACATAAAAGATAGGGGCAGGAGGAAGCCATTTGACCCTTCGAGTCTGCTCCGCCATTCATTACGATCATGGCTGATCATCCAACTCAATAGCCTAATCCAGTTTTTTCCCAATAACCTTTCTTCCCATTCGCCCCAAGTGCTATAGAAATATAGACCAGAGGCTGATCCAATATACTATTTTCAATAACATTGAAAATAACGGATGGAATGCATCCCAGGGTATTGAAAGAAATGTCAGAGGTAATAGTGGATGCGTTAGTGATTATTTATCAAAACTCGTTGCATTCTGGGGTAGTGCCGGTTGATTGGAAAACGGCTAATGTTACGCCGCTGTTTAAAAAAGGAAGGAGACAAAAGGCGGGTAACTATAGGCCGGTCAGCTTAACGTCTGTAGTAGGGAAAATGCTGGAATCCATTATTAAAGAGGAGATAGCAGGGCATCTGGATAGAAATGGTTTGATCAATCAGACGCAGCATGGATTCATGAGGGGAAAGTCGTGCTTGACGAACATGTTGGATTTTTATGAAGATGTGACTCGGGCGGTTGATGGAGGAGAACCGGTGGATGCGGTGTTTTTGGATTTCCAAAAGGTGTTTGATAAGGTGCCCCATAAAAGGCTGCTGAAGAAGATTAGGGCACACGGAGTTGGGGGTAGTGTGTTAAAGTGGATTGGGGACTGGCTATCCGACAGGAAGCAAAGAGTCGGAATAAATGGGTGTTTTTCCGGTTGGAGGAAGGTAACTAGTGGCGTGCCGCAGGGATCGGTACTCGGGCCGCAACTGTTTACCATTTATATAGATGATCTGGAGGAGGGGACGGAGTGTAGGGTAACGAAGTTTGCAGACGACACAAAGATAAGTGGAAAAGTGAATCGTGTGGAGGACGGAGAAGATCTGCAGAGAGATTTGGACAGGCTGAGTGAGTGGGCGAGGATATGGCAAATGGAGTATAACGTTGAGAAATGCGAGGTTATACACGTTGGAGGAAATAATAACAAATGGGATTACTATCTCAATGGAAACAAATTAAAACATGCTACCGTGCAAAGGGACCTGGGGGTCCTTGTGCATGAGACGCAAAAGCCCAGTCTGCAGGTACAACAGGTGATCAAGAAGGCAAATGGGATGTTGGCCTATATTGCGAGGGGGATAGAATATAAAAGCACGGATGTCTTGATGCACCTGTACAGGGCATTGGTGAGGCCGCAGCTGGAATACTGTGTGCAGTATTGGTCCCCTTATATGAGGAAGGATATATTGGCATTGGAGGGAGTGCAGAGAAGGTTCACCAGGTTGATACCGGAGATGAGGGGTTTGGATTATGAGGAGAGGCTGAGGAGATTGGGTTTGTACTCGTTGGAGTTTAGAAGGATGAGGGGGGATCTTATGGAGACTTATAAGATAATGCGGGGTCTGGATAGAGTGGAGGCGGAGAGATTCTTTCCACTTAGTAAGGAAGTTAAAACTAGAGGACACAGCCTCAAAATAAAGGGGGGTCGGTTTAAGACAGAGTTGAGGAGGAACTTCTTCTCCCAGAGGGTGGTGAATCTCTGGAATTCTCTGCCCACTGAGGTGGTGGAGGCTACCTCACTGAATATGTTTAAGGCGCGGATGGATGGATTCCTGATCGGTAAGGGAATTAAGGGTTATGGGGATCAGGCGGGTAAGTGGTACTGATCCACGTCAGATCAGCCATGATCTTATTGAATGGCGGGGCAGGCTCGAGGGGCTAGATGGCCTACTCCTGCTCCTATTTCTTATGTTCTTATGTTCTTAATTTAATGTAATGTGATATTCAAAATCAACTTGGAAAATGAAATATGCGGCCCACATGTTTGTATCAAATCTGTACTAGGTGAGATGGAATGAGCTGGAGAGAACAGTACAGGCAGTGCCCACTGTAACATAGAAGTAATTGATTCCTTGCCGCTCCAAGGAAACATAGCTCAGACAGAGACAAATCTTGGAGATCCAACAGGAACAATGAGATAGCACAGGTACTCTGGCTGATGTCCATCTGCCTGTGATTCAGGGTTGTGCAGTTTTCAATGTGCTGTTGTAATATGTGCCAGTTGGCTGAGTCCAATAAGGTTCAGGCACCAGCTGCAGAAAGGTAAGATTACTAATACCAATAGACTGAGGGTCTTTCTATAGAGTTCAAGCACAACACTATCATGCATTTGTGAGAAATACACAATAAATGGTGGAAAATATTGATTTTGAAATTCCAGAAGGCTACAACCATCAATTCCCTGCTACGAATTTAGCAGGCTAGTTATGGGGCAGCAGGTGGCAACAGGAAGAGAGGGTGTAAGCAGCCATTTATGCATTCTTTTTGGGTTGCTGGAGTTACCAGACACCAATGGCTCGCCCCTGCATATATTCAGTTTCTGCTTCCCGTGGTGGGCGGGACGGTAAAATTCCAGCCTAACCCCGTCCAGCTAGCGTGATAATAGGAGAGTTGCAAATCCCTTTTTGGGGCGAGTTTTTACTCCCAATGTTGTGCACAATGTGCATGATAAAATGGGCCAGACTGTTTCTAGCTACCACAGGCCGTGGGGTGCACTAAACTCGCCAACCAGCCTAATCAGGAAGCAGAGGGAGCTATTGCACATGCACAGATCTCTGCATCTGCATATGCGCAATTCCAAAAGCAGAGGCCTGACGGCGACAGAGAACCGCCAGGCATCAACACAGCACCACCTGCCACCCCCCCCCCCCCCCCCCACAATCACAGGGGCCCATGGCCAATCACACGTCCCACACTGCCCTAAAATATAGCCCCCGCCTCGCCGCCTAGACCGATTCCACTCCCGCTGGTCGCATGCAGAATGGCAGCGGCCCTCCCATTCCCCCCCCCCCGCATCGATCACAAAAGAGTGCCAGTGTGGCCCCCTGTCCCCCACCGCCAAGCGCATGCAGACTGTGCAGCGGCCCTCCTTCCCGCCCCCACTGATCACAGCTTCAGAGCAGCAGTGGGCTCCCCCATCATAGCTTCAGAGTCCACAGCAGGACCCCACTCTCTCCCCGATCTGCCCCCAGTCTGACCCCACCCCTCCAGGCCCCACCCTACTGGCCCCATCTCCTTCAGGCCCCGCCCCCATGGCCCTTCAGGCCCTTTGCTGTTCAGGCCCCAGCCCCTTCAGGTCCTGCCACCAAATGCCCTGCCCTGCAGTCCCCACCCACCATGGGGCCAGCCCACTCAGGCCCTACCGCAAAGGTCCCGCCTCTTCATGTCCCGCTCACTGTGGGCCACACCTCCTTGGTGCCCAGTGGGCATTGCCAAGGTCCCAGGTGCGCACAGCAAACCGGTAAAATCACAGCCCCTGTTCTCCACAGAGTGCCGCAGGGAGATTCATGTTGGTAACTAGGGGGCGGGGCCTATTCCCACCTGAGAGTATGGCAGCAAAGTGCTCAGCGGACCACTGCGTATGCGCCAATCTGTCAGTGGGGAGATTAGTGCATGGGCACTGGCCTCTCCCAATCACAGGCCTTCCCGATGCCCCCCACACCGATCGCTAGCCTACCAGTCCGGCCCACTAGGCCAGCCCCGATCCTTCCCCCATGGCCAGCCCCGATCGCCGCCTCATCCCTCCCCCATTAATCCCATTGCAGAGCTGCAGCGGGTTCCCGTCCACCACCACCACTCACCCCACCAGTAGGTTCCGCGTCCCTAGTGTGTCCCTCCTCCTCTGGCTCCACCCCCTTGGCACTGCATGGTGCCCAATGGGCAGTGCCAGGGTGCCAAGCCAGCACTGCCCAAGGGGCATCCCCTCCCTTGACCTCTGGGGGGTCCTCTATGGCTTCATCCCCACCAGCTGGGTGAGCACACCACTTTCCCATTGGTGGGGAGCAGTTATAAATCCCGCTGGTGGGAACTTCTCCCAGGACTGGGGGAGACTCTGGCGTGCCCTGAGTCTACCGTCCCGGGCCCGCTAATCATATTGAAATTGAAATCAATATGCTAATCAGCCCCACATCTATTTCCAGCATGGAAAAGGGCCTGGGAGACTCGTGATGGGCCAGGCACAGTGGGCTGGGAGAATCCCGATTTATGTTCTACCGCATTCTGCGAGCAAAATGATGAACAGCACCACAAGATATACAACATCAAAAAGGGTCAGAGTTCTAAATCTCTGAGTGTAGAGCAAGACATTCTTTTTAGTATGTGGATTGAGTGGGCAAAGCTATATTTGTCATCAAGAAGATTACAGTGCACATTCTCCTTGAATTGCTGCGTCCATGATGATTCTAGCAGTCCTAATGTCTAACTCATCACAGGGGCAATTCTCCCAGACCGCTGCACTGCTTGAGTAGCCCAGGCAGGGAGACATCAGCGGGAGGCCTACAGTGGACTTCTGACTGGTGCCTGGCTGATCATAAGTCTCCAAGGCAATATTTTTGAATGTAATCAGCCATTTGCTGGAAATTGGCGCGAAGTTGTTGAAGTTCCAATTTCAGTATGATTACCAAGCCCAGGACGGTATTTTCTGGGCTCGTTAGTGTCTCCCCCACACCTGGAGAGGTTCCCACAAGCACAGATTACAACTGGCCTCCATCAATGAGCACCAGGCATGATCACCCCGCTGGTGGGGATAGAGGTCATTGAAGCCCTCCCGGAAGGTTGGGGGCAGGGGGGGTGCCCTTTGTGAAGTACCAGCCTGACACCCTGGCACTGCCCACCAGGCACCGGGCAGTGCCAAGGGCACGGGGCCAGAGGAGGGCGGGGCCTAATGAAGAGATGGGACCTACTGAGGGGGACTATCAGTGTTGATAGTCCTGTTCCACAGGAGCAGGCTGAGGGTAAGAGAGATTGTGTCTGCATTTTATTCATTTATTTTTCAGTTAAATTTGGCTTAAAAATCGGAGGTTTTTTTCAAAACAGGAAGTAGGCCCAGGAGCAGCCTGGGGAAGGTTTAAAAAGGGCTCATTTAAAAAGGAGGGTTTTTTTCAAAACAGGAAGTAGGCCCAGGAGCAGCCCGGGGAGGTTTTTTGGAGGGTTTAAAAGCAGGCCACACTTTTGAGCGGGCAGCATCTGGATCGGGCAGTGGAATGAGCAGGGAGCAGAGTGTGAGCTGGAAGGGCTTTGGCTCACAGGGCTTCAGCGAAGGCGAGGAAGGTTGTTTGTTTTTCTTCTGTTACACCCCCTTTTTTGTTTTATCTCCCAAAAACTAAAAAGGACATGGCTGGTATGAGTGGGAGGCCAGTATACTGCATTCGGTGTGGGATGTGGGAGTTCCTGGAGACAACTTGCCTCCCGGAAGTCCATATCTGTGCCAGATGCGTGGAACTGCAACTCCTGAAGGATCGTGTAAGGGAGCTGGAGCTGAGGCTCGATGAACTCAGTTTAGTTAGGGAAAATGAGACATTAATAGATAAAAGTTATAGTCAGGTAGTGACACCAGGGTCTCGGAAGGAAAACACGTGGGTCACAGTTAGGAGGGGTAATAGTCAGAAGGGTGATGTGCCAGAAAGTACCCCAGTGGCAGTCTCCCATTAAAGAAAGGGATGGGCAAAAGATGGGAGAAGGGAAGGGAGTGAGCAGTCTGTGGAGGGATCCCCTGTGGTTGTCCCCCTCCAAAATAGGTATATTGTTTTGGATTCTGTGGAGGGGGATGACCCTCCAGGGGTAAGCCACGAGGACCAGATCACCTCCACGGAGACAGGCTCAGGGGTCCGGAAGGGAAAGAAAGGGTTTAGGAGAGCGATAGTTGTGGGGGACACAATGGTTAGAGGCACGGACAGGCGGTTCTGTGGGAGTGAACGAGAATCCAGGATGATAGTCTGCCTCCCTGGTGCTGGGGTACTGGATGTCTCCGAGAGGGTAGGAAGCATATTTAAAAAGGAATGTAGTCAAACGGATGTGATTATACACATTGGTGAAAATGATGTAGGTAGGAAGAGCAGGGGGGTCATACAAGAGAAATTCAGGGAGTTGGGTACTAGGCTAAAAAGTAAGGCCTCCAGGGTAGCAATCTCTGGACTGCTCCCGGTGTCTAGTGCAAGTGAGGCTCGGAACAGGGAGATTCTACAGTTGAACGCGTGGCTAAAGGACTGATGCAAGAGGGAGGGTTTTAAATTCATAGATAACTGGGAAATCTTCAAGTCAGGATGGCAACTGTACAGAAAGGATGGGTTACACCTTAACTGGAAGGGAGCAAATATCCTGGCTGGGAGTTTTGCTAGAGTGTTTCGGCAGGATTTAAACTAGTGTGGCAGGGGGGTGGGAACAAAACAGTAGGTCAGTAAATACTGAGGCTGGGGTTGAGCTGGGGGCCAGAGCAAGGCTAGCTAAGAAGAGGAGCACTCTGGAGGAGGATGACCTGAGTGGGCCTGGAGGTCTGGAGTGCATCTGCTTCAATGCGAGGAGCGTAACGGGTAAAACTGATGAACTTAGGGCCTTAATGCTTATGCGGAATTTGGATGTGGTTGCGGTGACGGAAACTTGGTTAAAAGAAGGACAGGACTGGCAGCTGAATATTCCGGGGTATAAGTGTTTTAGGCGAGACAGAGGAGGGGCTAAAAAAGGTGGGGGAGTAGCGATATTAGTTAAGGAGCATATTACCGTGGTGCAGAGGGTAGACAACTTAGAGGGGTCATGTACTGAGTCGCTGTGGGTGGAACTCAGAAACAGGAAGGGTGCAGTCACTATGCTGGGGGTGTACTACAGACCACCCAACAGCCCACGGGAAGTGGAGGAAAGGATATGTCAGGAGATTCTGGATAGGTGCAGAAAAAATAGGGTTGTTGTAGTGGGGGACTTTAATTTCCCTGGCACAGACTGGAAAGTGCTTAGAGCTGGGGATCCGGACGGGGAAGAATTTGTAAAATGCGTACTGGAAGGTTCTTTGGAACAGTATGTAGATAGCCCGACTAGAGAGGGGGCTATACTAGACCTAGTTCTGGGAAATGAGCCCGGTCAGGTCGTCAAAGTTTCGGTAGGGGAACATGTGGCAAATAGTGACCACAACTCTGTTAACTTTAGGATAGTAATGGACAAGGATGAGTGCTGTCCTACGGGCAGGGTGCTAAATTGGGGGAAGGCTAACTATAGCCGGATTAGGCAGGAATTGGTGGATGTTGATTGGGAGAGGATGTTCGAGGGTAAGTCCGCGTCTGGCATGTGGGAGTCTTTTAAGGAACTATTGATAAGGCTGCAGGATAGGCATGTGCCTGTAAAAAGGAAAGATAGGAAAGGTAGGATTCGAGAGCCGTGGATAACCAGGGAAATTGAGGATCTGATTAAAATGAAAAGGGAGGCGTATGTTAAGTCCAGGCAACAGAAAACAGATGGAGCTCTGGAGGAATACAGAGAGAGTAGGAAAGAACTCAAACAGGGAGTTAGAAGGGCAAAAAGAGGTCACGAGATGTTCTTGGCAGGCAGGATTAAGGAGAATCCTAAGGCATTCTATTCATATGTTAGGAACAAAAGAGTTGTCAGGGAGAAAATCGGACCTCTCAGGGACAAAGGAGGGGAATTATGCTTAGAACCCAAGGGAATAGGGGAGATCCTAAATGAATACTTTGCATCGGTATTCACGAAGGAGAGGGGCGTGTTAACCGGGAGTGTCTCGGAGGGAGGTGTTGACCCGTTAGAGAAAATCTCCATTACAAGAGAGGAAGTGTTAGGTTTTTTAGGGAACATTAAAACTTACAAAGCCCCAGGGCCTGATGGCATCTATCCTCGACTGCTCAGGGAGACGAGAGATGAAATTGCTGGGCCTCTGACGGAAATCTTTGTCGCTTCTTTGGACACGGGTGAGGTCCCTGAGGATTGGAGGATAGTGAATGTGGTCCCGTTGTTTAAGAAGAGTAGCAGGGATAACCCAGGAAATTATAGGCCGGTGAGCTTGACGTCCGTGGTAGGGAAGTTGTTGGAGAGGATTCTTAGAGACAGGATGTATGTGCATTTAGAACGGAACAATCTCATTAGTGACAGACAGCATGGTTTTGTAAGAGGGAGGTCGTGCCTTACAAATTTGGTGGAGTTTTTTGAGGAAGTGACAAAAACGGTTGATGAAGGAAGGGCCGTGGATGTCGTCTATGTGGATTTCAGTAAGGCATTTGACAAAGTCCTAAATGGCAGGTTGGTTAAGAAGGTTAAGGCTCATGGGATACAAGGAGAAGTGGCTAGATGGGTGGAGAACTGGCTTGGCCATAGGAGACAGAGGGTAGTGGTCGAAGGGTCTTTTTCCGGCTGGAGGTCTGTGACCAGTGGTGTTCCGCAGGGCTCTGTACTGGGATCTCTGCTATTTGTGATACATATAAATGATTTGGAAGAAGGTGTAACTGGTGTAATCAGCAAGTTTGCGGATGACACGAAGATGGCTGGACTTGCGGATAGCGAAGAGCATTGTCGGGCGATACAGCAGGATATCGATAGGCTGGAAAATTGGGCGGAGAGGTGGCAGATGGAGTTTAATCCGGACAAATGCGAAGTGATGCATTTTGGAAGAAATAATGTAGGGAGGAGTTATACAATAAATGGCAGAGTCATCAGGAGTGTAGAAACACAGAGGGACCTAGATGTGCAAGTCCACAAATCCTTGAAGGTGGCAACACAGGTGGAGAAGGTGGTGAAGAAGGCATATGGTATGCTTGCCTTTATAGGACGGGTATAGAGTATAAAAGCTGGAGTCTGATGATGCAGCTGTATAGAACGCTGGTTAGGCCACATTTGGAGTACTGCATCCAGTTCTGGTCGCCGCACTACCAGAAGGACGTGGAGGCATTAGAGAGAGTGCAGCGAAGGTTTACCAGGATGTTGCCTGGTATGGAGGGTCTTAGCTATGAGGAGAGATTGGGTAAACTGGGGTTGTCCTCCCTGGAAAGACGGAGAATGAGTAGAGATCTAATAGAGGTGTACAAGATTATGAAGGGGATAGATAGGGTGAATGGTGGGAAGCTTTTTCCCAGATCAGAAGTGACGTTCACGAGGGGTCACGGGCTCGAGATGAGAGGGGCGAAGTATAACTCAGATATTAGAGGGATGTTTTTTACACAGAGGGTGGTGGGGGCCTGGAATGCTCTGCCAAGTAGGGTGGTGGAGGCAGGCGCGCTGACATCGTTTAAGACTTACCTGGATAGTCACATGAGCAGCCTGGGAATGGAGGAATACAAACGATTGGTCTAGTTGGACCAAGGAGCGGCACAGGCTTGGAGGGCCGAAGGGCCTGTTTCCTGTGCTGTACTGTTCTTTGTTCTTTGTTCTTTGATGTGGGGAGGACTCGCTGTGCAATGGGATCAGTGAGGAAGGGAGGGAGGAGGTGATTGAGGCAGCACATGGGGGTGGGAGATCGGGGCTGGCCATGGGGGATCAGTTCAGGGCTGCCCATGGGGGGGCGGGGGATTAGAGCTGACCAAGGGTGATGAGTCAGATAGGTTGGCGATTAGGTGGGGGGGGGTTGGTGGTGGTGGGATGGGGCTCAGGTAGGCTGGCGGGGGTGGTATTGGGAAGCCAGTGATTAGGAGAAGAAGGCCGGTGATCAGGAGAAGAGGGCTGGTGATTGGGAGAAGAGGGCTGCCGATCAGGAGAAGGGGCCGGTATTTGGGAGAAGGAGGCTGACAATACAGAGGCCAGGGATGGTGGGGCCCAAGCACATGCACCGATTTCCCCACTGACAGATCAATGTGTGTGCAGTGGCCCACTCAGTTCTACGGTACCAGCTTCTCAGGCAGGATGAGGCCCCACCCCCACTTACTAGCGTGAATCGCCCTGAGGCACTTGGTGGAGCACAGGGTGCCAGAGGTTCGTGAAACTAAATACATCCAAAAGACTGTTGGGAAAATCTCCCATTCTCCCATCTGTTGGACACTTAGATTTCTCTTGTGAGAATACTAGCCCATACGTCTCTAACTAAGAAAGAATTCAACTCATTCTCCATGTATTTGAGATTATGTGGCATAAATATATGCTGAACCATGGGCCCTCCACCAACTAGAGACACAAAAGCATCTGACCATCAGACTGTAACACCATAAGATATAGGAGCAGATATCTGGATTTGCACTTGGTTCATTACCTTTAAAGGCCAGACTAGCCTTGCTAGATTTAGTCTACTTACGCAGAAAATTGCCCTCATATGAATTGTCCACAAATGGCTGAAAAAATCCAATGCAGCCAATTACCACATCATCAAATTGTTTTCAATCATCCATAAATGATGGATGGTGTCATAGACAGTGCTATTAGGGGCACTAACATAGCAATAACTGATACTCAGTTTGGATTCTGCCAGGGCAACTCATCTCCTGACTTCATGACAGCTTTAGTCCAAACATGGACAGAAGAGCTGAGCTCAAGAAGTGAGATGAGAATGATGCTGGCATCAAGGTAACATGACTGATTGTGGGATCAATGAGCCATTACAAAATTGAAGTCAATGGAAATCATGGGAAAAATTCTCCACTGGTTAAAGTCATATCTATCACAAAGGTATCATCTCAGCCTAGGACATCATTGTTGGAGTTCCTCAGGGAAATTAGATACAAACATCTTCAGATGCTTCATCAATGACCATCCATCCATCATAATTCAGAAATGGGGACATTTAGTGATGATTGGACAAAGTTCAATACTACTCACAACTCCTCAAATATTGTCATTGTCTGTGTCCATATGCAGCAAGACCTGGAAAATATTTAGGTTTGCGTTGATATGTGGCAAGTAACATTCATATCACAGAAAATGAACATCCCAAACAAGGGAGAACAAACCACCTCTCCTTGACATTTAGAGGCCTTACCTGGGGGATCAGTTACTGGGACTTCAGTAAGGCCTTTGACAAGGTCCGGCATGGGAGGTTAGTCAGGAAGGTTCAGTCGCTAGGTATACATGGAGAGGTAGTAAATTGGATTAGACATTGGCTCAATGGAAGAAGCCAGAGAGTGGTAGTGGAGGATTGCTTCTCTGAGTGGAGGCCTGCGACTAGTGGTGTGCCACAGGGATCAGTGCTGGGTCCATTGTTGTTTGTCATCTCTATCAATGATCTGGATGATAATGTGGTAAATTGGATCAGCAAGTTTGCTGATGATACAAAGATTGGAGGTGTAGTGGACAGTGAGGAAGGTTTTCAAAGCTTGCAGAGGGATTTGGACTAGCTAGAAAAATGGGCTGAAAAATGGCAGATGGAGTTTAATGCAGACAAGTGTGAGGAATTGCACTTTGGAAAGACAAGCCAAGGTAAATGGTAGGACACTGAAGAGTGCAGTAGAACAGAGGGATCTGGGAATACAGATACATAATTCCCTAAAAGTGGCGTCACAGGTAGATAGGGTGGAAACGAGTGCTTTTGGTACATTGGCCTTTATAAATCAAAGTATTGAGTATAGGAGTTGGAATGTTATGGTGAGGTTGTATAAGACATTGGTGAGGCCGAATTTAGAGTATTGTATGCAGTTTTGGTCACCTAATTACAGGAAGGATATTAATAAGGTTGAAAGAGTGCAGAGAAGGTTTACAAGGATGTTGCCGGGACTTGAGAAACTGAGTTACAGAGAAAGGTTGAATAGGTTAGGACTTTATTCCCTGGAGCGTAGAAGAATGAGGGGAGATTTGATAGAGGTGTATAAAATTATGACGGGTATAGATAGAGTGAATGCAAGCAGGCTTTTTCCACTGAGGCTAGGGGAGAAAATAACTAGAGGACATGGGTTAAGGGTGAGGAGGGAAAAGTTTAGAGGGAATATGAGGGGGGGCTTCTTCACACAGAGAGCGGTGGGAGTTTGGAATGAGCTGCCAGATGAGGTGGTGAATGCGGGCTCACTTTTAATATTTAAGAAAATCTTGGACGGGTACATGGATGAGAGGAATGTGGAGGGAAATGGTCCAGGTGCAGGTCAGTGGGACTAGGCAAAAAATGGTTCGGCACAGGCAAAAAGGACCAAAAGGCATGTTTCTGTGCTGTAATGTTCTATGGTTCTATGGTTATCATTGACCAGAAACTTAATTGGACGAGTCATATAATACTGTGGTTACAAGAACAGGATAGAAGCTGGGAATTTTGCAATGAGCAACTCACCTTCAGGCTCATCAAAACTTCCCTGCCATCATCTAATCACAACTCAGGAGTGAGATGGACTAACCTGGACGAATGTTGCTCCAGCAACTCTCAAGGGGTCCACACAATCCAGGACAAAACATCACACTTCATCAATTCCCTATCCACCGCCATCTTAGATTTCATTCTCTCCACTACCAATGTACAGTGTCATCAGTGTGTACCATATACCAGATGCAGCAAGACTCCTTCAACAAATTTCAATCACTAGAAGGGTAAGGACAGCAAACACATGGGGAACAAACTTACCTTCTCGTCATGCTGATCATGGAGTAGGATGAGCTGGTAAGATTGTGCAAGAGATGAAAGATTGGGTTCACTCACGATTTCCCACCATTCACGATCTTACCAGGCCCGGATGCCCAGCATGATCAGTCTTGCACCTGAAAGGGGCATGGGCTAATTTCAATATTTAAATCTATTTTAAATAGCATCAACAAGGACTTGACATGATGGCCTCACTGGTAGGACCAAAAGCTATTGAGGCCCCCTGGGAGGTCATGGGCGGGGGGGGGCGTCAATGCCAAGGAGGCGGGGCCTGAGGGGGTGGGGCGTAGAGTAGAAACAGGGCCATGATGGGGCCAGGGCCGAAGGGGAGGTGGGGGAGGGAAGCTGTACACTCTGCAATGGGGATTGGCTGGGAGGGGAAGCTGTGCACTCTGCAAGAGAAAGCGGCTGGGGAGGAAGCTGCTCACTCTGCAACGGCATTCAGCCAGACCAGGACCAAGGTCTCAGGAGGCAATCAGCTGGGCAGGGAGGGTAGTGGGGGGGGAGGTGGTGTTTTGGTCAGCATCATTTGGGCAATGGGTGTTGCCAACTGGCTAGGGAGGCCAGCAATATCTGGAGGGGGGGTTGCATGACAGATCTCTCTCTGTTCCACAGAACCGAGAGATCTGTCCATGCACAATTGCGCCATCTGGTGGAAGCAGATGGCTTTCAAGTGAGCCTAGAACCTGACCCCTCCCCTACTGGCAAGAAACAGATTGTGCATTTTCTTTGCACAAAGTGATGTAAAGTTGCATTTTTAAACTCTCCCAAAAAACCCATCTGAAAGTCTGCCATTTTCTTGCTCATTTGGCACTAAAAATATTTTTGGTAAGGTCGCCTCCATGGTAACATTACCAGCTGCAGGTCTCCCTCCAAGACATGCGGCATCCTGATCTGGAACTAAATCACCAATCCCTCACTTCAGCTGGATTAAAATCTTGGTGCTCTCTTCCTAACAGCACTGTGGGTGCAACTACACCACATGGATTGCAGCAGTTCTCAAGGGCAACCAGACATGTCACCTTGCCAGTGGCACTCACATGAGTTTTCTTTTACTTTTTATCTTTAACAATTTTTTATGAATGGTTTTATGAATACATATCAACAGGAATTGAAGATCTGCCTAAAGCCTTATGATTGCCTACAATTTGACATTTACTGTAGTACTCACTAATTCTGAACATTTCAATTCTCTGCAGATTAAAATTGCTCCCACACAATTTAAATTAAACTCAGCAGACATGGCAGCAAATTGGACAGGCCCATAAACCAGCAGTATGTAAGCAACAGCCAGATAATTTGCATGCCTCAATGACATGGTATGAAGCAAAGAAAGCATTCGTGTTTTGTGTAAGCAGGAAAGAGTTAGCATGTGAACAAATAGCCAAGGGTCAATGTTGAGAGCTGATCGTAAACCATGTCAAAAGTATACGAGACTGGAGTTGGCCTTGAAAATTCCTGTTCCAAAGACAAGAGAAAGATATGTTTCATGTTTCCATCACACAAATCAAAGCAGCAAAATCCGGCAGTTAATTATCCATAAAACTAGGTTTTTAGAGCTACAACCAATAACAACTTGGAACTCAAAATAAACAGGGCAAAATACAATGAAATGCACAAATTTCAATCAAAACCTTTGAAAATAATGGTGCTTTTCTTCACATAATAAAGCAGAAAAAGCAAACAATTATACACGAACAAGAAGAAACACTTATTTAAAGAAAATACACTTTTTGTCTTTATATGATGGTGTGGAGTTTAACTGGGCACCAGTCAAGTCAGGGCAGGTGCTATAAAATGCCAATGGATTTTGTTTAAGAATTGATTATTGGCTGTGGCTGATTGATGTCAGTTTGAAGATTTTCAGGGAACCTGGACCTACATGGCCAACATAATGTTGTGTCAGAGATGTCAATAATGTTCAGTTATAAACAAAATTGAAACTCAGGTTTTAAGAAGAACTAGGAAGCCCTAGATACATTGAAAAATGAGAACATTACTCAGAACATTAAATAAATATGATTTTTCATTAAAGTGTGAACCATGCATTTGAACACAAATGCATTAAAGGATGACGTTGTTTAAAACTGCAATGCATTTTGGACTTGAGGTTAGTCATTGTATGCAAAGCAGCAAACCTGACCTGAACTGGAATACCCCCAGAGTCAGTTACACCTTCCTTATAGAGTTGGTATTAAAGTTCTTGACCAGAAATAAATTGCAAGGCCCAGCAACAAAATCATTAAACAAAATGTACTTGGGATAGGGATTCTTTGATGGAGGTTTTGCACCAATCAATCACTAGTTTCAGTCCTTTTCCTTGGTGAAACTGTTGCATTTGCAGATTGATTGCTCATTAAACTCACAACAGCAAGTTGGGCCTCATAATTGTTCATAGTGCAAGCACACTTTTATTGACATGGTAATTGGTAATGGCTGAATAGCTTTGCCTTGTATATTGCTATAGATATGAACTGAAAACAGAACAAGGGCAACAGGGCTTCTGAGGCTTTGGTTCATAACAGGGCAAAGTGTATGTGAACCAATGACATTTAGGGATTGAGAAATAGATGAAGGACTGAAAAAGATGGAGAATTAGAATTGGCAAATTAGAAAGGGAAATAGAAATTAGACACAAAAACAATTTAAAATATAACTTAAACAATCATTAATTCAATGCCTAAAGAAACGAGACTGCATGTTTTTAATTAATCACTTTAACTGGCTCGAACTTTCTAAGTCGAACCTTTCACCCCTGGAATCAATCTAGTGTACCTTCTCCAACCTGCCCAATGCAAGTATATCCCTCCTTAAATAAGGAGGCCAAAACTATATGGTGTCTTCTAGTGTTATCTCGCCAATGTCATTGCAGTTGTAGACACCCCTGCTTATTACTCCACCCCTTGCAATAAAGGGCAATATTCCAAGCATTCCTAAGCACTTGGTCTAACTGCATATTAACACTTTGTAATTCACATATAATATTACCCAGATCCCTCTGTGCTCTGTAATTTCTGTCCATGTAAATAATATCCTGTTTTTCTATTCTTTCCACCGAAGTGGATAGCCTCATATTTTCTCACATTATATTATATCTTCCAAATTTTAGCCCACTCATCTGAACTATCTGTACAATTTTGCAGACTCTTTTCATGTCCTCTTCACAATTGTTTTCCTATCTATCTTTATGTTATCAGCAAAATTAGCGGCAATATATTCTGTCTTTCATCCATTTAGTTAATACAGAGAGCAAATATTTGAGGCCCCAGCAACAATCCTTTTGGCATTCAGTTAGTTCATTTCCAGCCTGAATATTTCTGATTTATTCATACTTTCTGTTTCCTGTTAGTTAGTCAATCCTCTATCCATGTTAATGAATTAACGTCAAGACTTTGAGCTCTCATCTTGTACAGTAATTTTTGATGTGTCAACTTATCAAATCCCTTTTGGAATTCCAAATACACTCCATCAATTAGTTCCCATTTATCCGACCTACTTGTTGCACCTCAAAGTTTGTCAAACGTTATTTTCTTTTATAAAATAATGTTGTCTCTGCTTGGTTGTACCATGAGTTTATGAATGCTCTGCTACTACTTCTTTATTGATGCATTCCAGCATTATTCCAATGGCAAGTGCTCAGCCAATTGGTTCATGTTTTTCTGCTCTCCACCTCCCTCCTTTCTTGAATATCATAGAATCCCCACAGTTCAGAAGGAAGCCTTTCAACCCATTATGCCTGCACTTACAACAATCTCACCCATGCCCTATCCCCATAACCTCATTTATTTACCCTGTCAATAAGGGTCAATTTAGCATGGCTGATCAAACTAAGCGGCCCATATTTGGACTGTAGGAAGAAACCGGGGCACCCAGAGGAAACCCACACAGACATAGGGAGAATGCGCTAACTCCACACAGAGTCACCCGAGGCCAGAATTGAACCTGGGTCCCTGGTGCTGTGAGGCAGCAATGCTAACCACTGTGCTACCGTGCTGCCCCATCCATTTGGGCCTCTGTAGAATCTAATGAATTTTGGAAGGTTCTAAATAATGTTTCAGCTATTGACTACAGTTCTCCATTTAGAACACTAGCAATGCAAGCAATGAGATAGAGTCTTGGCAACATTTATTCTCATTAGTTTACCTCGTGCTTTTTCTCTAATGATAATGATTGCATTGATTTTCTCCCTCCTTTCTGCCTCTTGATTTTTATCTATTCTTTGGAGGTTTTTCATGTCATCTACTATGAAGTAAGAAGTTTAACAACACCAGGTTAAAGTCCAACAGGTTTATTTGGTAGCAAAAGCCACACAAGCTTTCGAGGCTCTGAGCCCCTTCTTCCTGAAGAAGGGGCTCAGAGCCTCGAAAGCTTGTGTGGCTTTTGCTACCAAATAAACCTGTTGGACTTTAACCTGGTGTTGTTAAACTTCTTACTGTGTTTACCCCAGTCCAACGCCGGCATCTCCACATCACATCTACTATGAAGACAGATACAAGGTACTTGTTTAAAGTTACTGCCATTTCCTTGTTTCCAATTATTACTTCTGCCGTGTTATCCTGTAAGGGACCAAAATTTACTTTAGCTGTGAAGTTGTACGAACTAAGGAATAGCATGATGGGAAAATTGGTCAGCTATTTGGTACAATATAAGCAAGGCTGACTCCGCATAACTTTAAGACTGTATGAGTGAATAAAACAAGATAAGGTCAGGGATGATGGAGTCGCCGACCTTCTCCGTTACACCAAAAGACAAGATAAGGGTATGAATGATGAGACAAAGAGTTCTAGGAGGTCAGCAAGTTGTTCCATGATTAATGATATTGCTTATGATTCTATTACTGATCAAATTCCTGAATATGCTCTGGTCACGCAAACTGATAATGATTATGTATAAATCCTGAACTGATTCTTTGTGTAATTGCGGACTTGAGGAGGAATTAGCAAGTTGTATCAACTGCTCTCTGAACTCAAGTTTTCAGCCAAAACTGCATGCAGTCTTTCGTAAATAAAGGCAAAGTTATTTAGTCAAAACAAATTTTGTTGAGTCGTTCTATCACAGTCAAGAAGCAGGAAAGTTCCACTTCAACATCGCTACTCTTTTCCCTTTCATGTAGAATCTCTTACTGCCTATTCTTATAGAAATCATAGAAACCCTACAGTACAGAAAGAGGCCATTTGGCCCATCGAGTCTGCACCGACCACAATCCCACCCAGGCCCTACCCCCAAATCCCTACATATTTTACCCACTAATCCCTCTAACCTACACATCTCAGGACACTAAGGGGCAATTTAAGCATGGCCAATCAACCTAACCCGCACATCTTTGGAATGTGGGAGGAAACCAGAGCACCCAGAGGAAACCCACGCAGACACGAGGAGAATGTGCAAACTCCACACAGACAGTGACCCAAGCCGGGAATCGAACCCAGGTCCCTGGAGCTGTGAAGCAGCAGTGCTAACCACTGTGCTACCGTACCCGTTTACCATCATATTTTAATTTCTCCTTTTTAATTTATCCATTGCTGTTCTCTACAATTTTCACAAATACCACCACTAATTCTTGCAGAATGGTATGCTTTTTACTTCAATTTAATACCACCATTAACTTCGTTTGTTGCACAGGGAATGGTTACACTTCTCTGAGACTCATCATTCCGCAAAGGAATATATATATTTGGTGAGAATTATGAAATATCTACTTAAATGTCTGCTTTGCTTGCCCACCAGCTTAACTTTTAAAATAGTTCCCTCGTGACTTCATCTTCATACCTATATAATTGTTTTTATTTAAGTTTAGCTTCAGACCAAATTTTCAGAATCTAAAGTCAAATTTGAAATTCTACATGTTAGGATAACTCTTTCCTAGAAAATATTTACCATTGAGGCCATCAATAAATTCCATCTCATCACATATTACCAGCTTTAAAATAGTGTGTTCCCTGATTGGTCCAACAATGTATTGTTCTTAGAAACAATCACAAATGCACTTTATGAACTTGACCATAAAACTACAATTGTCAATAAAATTTGCCCAAACTGTAAGATGATTAAGATCACCCATGATCATTGCAGTAGCTTTCTTGCAAACCTCAATTATTTGTTGATCTATACTCTGTCCTACAGTGTAGCTACTGTCAAGAGGCCTATAATCTATTCACACCAGTGACAGATTGCTATTTCTTAGCTCCATCCAGACTGGTTCTATATCTTCATCTTCTGAGACAACATGATTTCTCACAAAATTTAACTAATGATTTCTCACAACTGTACTGATCCCACTGTTTATTAGTAGCATCACCCCACTTCCTTTTCCTATCTTCCTTTTCTGTCACAATATAAAATCTCCTGAATGTTCCTGGCCTGGGTCAACTTGCAACTATGGGGGCGATTCTCCCAAAAGTGCTGAATTGGTGGAAAAACTGTTCTAAATCCCGACTGTTTTGTCAGTTCAGCTTCTCACCCGAATCTCCACACTCTGTGCACTGCAGAAGTTCCAGTCACGAATCTCATTAAAAACCCGGGGGGGCGGGGCCTACTCGTGCCAAAGTTTGACCGTTCTGGAACTCTGCGCATGCGCAGTTGTCCCGATCTGTCAGACTCCCCATTTGCTGGACAGCCCGATCGCTGGCCAGCCCAGGACCCCCACAGTGCTGCCCCTCCTGCCCCCCACAGCCCGATCATGGCCCCCACAAAAATTCCCGAGCCTGCCCTGACCCCCCCATCCTGGAGTGCCCCAATGCACAGACCACCCCCCTCCCAAACAGTGGTGATCCCCTCAGCCCCCTCACCTTGGCAGACCCCACCCCCCCGCTGACCCTCCCCGGGTCAGACCCCACTGGAGGCAGGCCCCCCGAGCAGACCACCCCCCAGCCCACCCCAATCGCTGTCCTCCCTCCATCCCAGACGGATCCTATCTGCAGAGTGGCAGCGGGACACCTACCCCCACTGATCACCCCTGGGCCCTGCCCACAATAGGCCCCTCCCCCTTGGCACTGCCCAATGCCCAATTGGCAGTGCCAAAGTGCCCCCTGGGCATGGGTACTTTGCCCCTTGGGCAGTGCCAGGGGCACATGCTGGCACTGCCAGTGTGCCCATGCCCAGGGGGCACCAACCCCCTGCTGTCCAACCCTCTGGGGGGTCCCAGTTGCCCCCCATTCATTCCGGCAGGGTCTCCCGCTAGTTCCCCGAACGTGGGAGCTGGTCTGAACCCTCCCGGAATGAAGTATTCCTGGCGGGATGGGAGATTCAATCGGGACCTGAAAGGTCCTGATAATGAACTAATAAACATATCTGAAACATAATTTTAAAAGATTTAAATTACTTACCTGCCTTCCCTCCGGTTTCCAGCATGGTCTGATCAGCGACTGTTCGCCGGCTCTGGGAGATGTGCATGCGTTCCTGGAGCATGCGCAAATCCCTGTTCATTGACGATGACAAGCATCTCTCACTGCGACCCAATAGAAAAGTTGCGGGCCGCAATGGGAGAACCGCAGCCTATGTTTCTGTAAAGACAACCATGTAATATCAATTTGTTTCTACTTGTGCCGTCACTTCATCTACCTTGAAATGAATCTTGCATGCATTCAGATAAAATTCACTTAGGGTCATATAATAAAATGGTTACAGCACAAAAAAGGGCATTTTGCCTGTCATGTCCATGCCAGCTGTTGGCAAGGGCAACTCTCCTAGTCCCACTTCATGCACTTTTCCCCGTAGCCCTATATTTTCTCTCGCCAGATAATTGTCCGATTCTCCTTTGGAAACCACAATTGAATCAAATTTTGTCCTTGTACTATGTTTCCTACTCTGCTCCCATTTGCTGGTGCACTGTTATATTGGTATGCTCTGTCCCTTCATGTCACATTCCATGATGGACTGGGAAACATTACTGAAAGGAAAGACAGTGGATAGGCAATGGCAGGCATTTAAGAAATGAATAGGTGAACCCCAGAAGCTGTTTAATCCTATCTGGCGCAAGAGTGGTAAGGGAACTGTGCCCAAACCATGGCTTACAAGGGAAATTAGAGATAGTATCAGATTCAAGAAAGAAGCATACAAATTGGCAAGAGAAACCAATAGGCCTGTCGATGGGGCGCAGTTTAAAATTCAGCAAAAGAGGACCAAGGGATTGATTAACAAGGGGAAAATAGAGTATGGAAGTAAGCAAGTGAGGAACATAAAAACTGACTGTAAAAGTTTCTACAGATATGCAGAGAGAAAAAGATTGGTAAAAACGAATGTAGGCCCCTTACAGGCAGAAACAGGAGAATTCATAACGGGGAACAAAGAAGTGGTCAAGGAATTAAATACATACTTTGCTTCAATCTCCACAAAGGAAAACATGAAACATGTACCAGAAGTTCTGACAGAAACAAGTTTCAGTGAGGAATTGAAGGAAATCAGTAATAGTAGAGAAATGGCTTTGGAGAAATTGATGGGATTGAAGGTGGATAAATCTCCAGGGCCTGATGATCTTCATCCCAGTGTGCTTAAGGAATTATCCATGGAAATAGTAGATCCATTGGTGGATATTTTCCAAAATTCTTTGGACTCTACACTGGTTCCTACAGATTGGAGGGTAGCTAATGTAAGCCCACTATTCAAAAAGGAAGGTAGAGAGAAAACAGTGAACTATAGAGCAGTGAGCCAAACGTTAGTACTGGGGAAATTGCTCGAGTCCATCATCAAGGATTTAATAACTCAGCGTTTGGAAGGCAGTGGTATAATCAGACTAAGTCAGCTTGGATGTACACAGGGGAAATCATGCTTAAAGGATCTATTAGAGTTCTTTTGTCAGAGTTCTCTGAGTAACAGCAATCTAAAGGTACTCAATCGGCTCTTTACACAAACAGTGCTGGACACATGCACCCAATGCAAGGTCTTTAATTACTTGTGCACAAGGAGAACTCCCTCCACCCAACATGGAATGGCCAGAGCAGTTCTGAGTTTACAAAGAAACAGCTCAGCAATTATAGTCAATCACGGCAAATCAGGACAAGAGATTTTTCACATCTTTCATTGACATACATATTTGCCAATTAAATCCTGGCTTTTCGCCCTTTCTCATTTGATAAAACATTGACTTCTGTTAATCATTCATTTGCATAGCATATCCTCATATCTCACCTTTGGTATTTGTTATGGAAAAAATCTGGTCTTGCTCACCTTGTGATGAGGGCCAAAAAAGGAAAATGTTATGGGGCCTTTAAAAAAATAGCAGAGACTGACTCCCTTTGAAGGTCAGTAAGCTGATAAACATTTTCCACTACTGTACAGAGAAAGCATGAAACTTTAATTTGAACACTTTAACATTCACACAATTTAACTTTCAAAGTATGAAACTTCAATCTGAACATTTTCACTTCCACATTTTGAGGGTTTATATTATATATTAATGATTTGGAAGAGGAAACTATATGTACTGTCTCCAAATTTGCAGATGACACCAAGTTGGGTGGGAGGGTGAGCTGTGAGGAGGATGCAGAGATGTTTCGGCATGATTTGGACAGGTTGGGTTTATGGGTATTTGCATGGTAGATGCAGTATAATGTGAATAAATGTGAGGTTATCCACTTTGGTAGCAATAATAGGAAGACAGATTAATAGTCAAATGGGTGTAAATTGAGTGAAGTGGATACTCGAGACTTTGATGTTCTCATGCATCAGTCACTGAAAGTATGTGTGCAGGTACAGCAGGCCGTAAAGAAGGCAATGGCATGTTGGCCTTCATAGCGAGAGGATTGAGTATTGGAATAAGGATGTTTAACTGCAATTGTACAAGACATTGGTGAGGCAACACCTGGAGTATTGTGTGCAGTTCTGGTATCCCATCTGAGGAATGATGCCCTTGTTATAGAGGGAGTACAACGAAGGTTTACCTGGGCTGATTCCTGGGATGGCAGGTCTAACGTATCAGGAGAAACTAAGTTGGTTAGGATTACATTCATTGGAGTTTAGAAGTGTGAAAGGATATCTTCTAGAAACTTATCAAATTCTAACAGGCTTTGACAGGGTAGATTCAGAAAGAAAGTTCACAATAATGGGGGAGCCCAGAACTAGGAGGCATAGTTTGAGGAGTAAACCTTTCAGAACGGGGTGAGGAGAAAATTCTTACCCAGAGAGTGGCGAATGTGTGGAATTCACGACCACAGAAAGTAGTTGAGGCCAAAACTTTGACTTCAAGAAGAAATTAGATATAGCTCTTGGGGCTAAAGGGATCAAGGGATATGGGGGCAAGGGGGATCAGTAAATTGAATTTGATGATCAGCCATGATCATTATGAATGGAAGAAAAGGCTCTAAAGGCCAAATGGCCTACTCCTGCTTCTAGTTTCTATATTTTGATGTTTCTATTCTGGTTATCATTGCTCCTGTCTCTACCTACGCTATTGCCTTGTACTCAATTTAATTTTTTAATATTCCTTCCGGTTGAACAATCCTTCTTCACTATTTAGTTTAAAGGCTTACTCTAAAATGAAATGGTTGGTTGGTCTAACGAGGTATCCAAAATCAGAACTTCTCTCTTCAGTTTTCATAATTTCAAGTAACAAGTTCCTTCAAACAGAAATAGAAGACATGCCCCTTCACAAGAGCCAAAACAAATAATCTGATTTTTTAAAAACGTTAATGGTTGGATCAAAATATATAAAAAATACTCATGTTTGCACCTGGCTCTGATCCATGTATGAAAACAACCAGGTGGTGGAAGATGACAAAGAGAATTGTTCAAGACATCGGCTGCAGAATTTAATGACTTAATAGTTCACTTGCTTATTGTTTAACCATTTATATCATAGCTAGTTCATAGGATAAATAAACTTGTAGTCAGCAATGTATCAAGGAGTTGTGATAACATAAAAGTTAAGGAATCTAATAATTCAAAATATGTTCTGGTGGGGCATGATTATAAGGGAGCAAACTATATTTAAATGGGAATTGGTTAGGAAGACATGTTGACTGAGCTGAAGTAACTGAGGTTTTGGATATGAAGATTAGCCAGGTAATACTGTCAACAGATATTTACCAACAGGAAATGGATAACAATGGGGCATAGAATTTCAAGCGTTAAAATAAAAATGGTAAATGTTCAAAAGAGAAGATGAGGGTGAATGGCAAACCTTATTTTTAAAGGGTGAGCATATGTAAGAAGTGTCATTGAGAGGGACCTCGAAGACAGGTAATGCAGATAAGAAAAGATCAAAAGGAAAAAGTGGTACATCAGTGGCAGAGTTTATCCTATACAGGAAACTGGTCGAACATCACAGCCACACACAGCAGGAAGTTGTGTTCATTCCCACAACAAGAAGTGCCTGAGAAAGCATCTTTCAACAGCCAGTTTGTCTCTATTCTAAGCCAGAAGTAACCTCACAAGAGATATATGTGCCGGATGTGGTCACTATTGCTAGATTTTGCTTACAGTTTAAAAGTTATGGGATGTTATTTGGAGTGGTTTAGCCATAAAGTTAGGAAAATAGAGAAATTTGAAGGTGGATCAGTTAAAAGGCATTGTGATTGGCTATTAATGTAGCTAAGTGTTTGGTGTTTTAGTTGTCTTGTTGTGTATATTACTGTTTAATAAGCATTTATTTTGATTGTTACAGCAAGGCTAATGTATTCTACTCTGATTTTCACACCTTTCCCCACGTTAGAGTAAATTGCAAAAAAACACAGTTAGCACCCAGTATTCCAGGTTTCCCTTCTGGGATTTGGAATATCCTAGCAATTTCCATCAACTGGTTCTTAACAAATGGAATAAATTCTGCTGACTTTAGCTAAGAGCCTGGAAGCCCAAGCGTTCATTCCAAGGCTGCCATTGTAACTGCAAAGCCTGCAAGCTGTGCATTCAGAAAATAAGGTTTAGCTGATTCAACTGGAGTGATTGTTATCTTACAAACTGCAGTACAGACAGTTTTTTGAAGAAAGGGCATTTTCATTCTTGGTCATAAATGATGTTCCAAACATATTGCCCATTTAATAAGCCCCTTACAACCAATTTGCCCTTTACGCACTTTTGCCCTTCAAACTTACTGTTTTCCATTCCAATAACAATTCCTCCACAAGGAACAACCACTCAGGGAGCACTTTTGAGTTATAATATGATGTGGATACTGGAAATCTGAAAGTAAAACAGGAAATGTTCTACAGGTTGCATCACATCTTTTACTGGTTCAAGGGATATGGCAAAACAGGCATTAATTATCCATCCCTAATTTCCCTTGAGAAGATGATGGTGTGCTGTTTCTTAAATCATTGCAGTCCATATGATGAAGGAACACCTGAAGGGTGTTCCGGGGGTGATGGTGGGAGGGAGTTCCAGGAGTTTAGCCCAGGGGCAGAGAAGGAATGGTGATATGGTTTCAGGTCAAGATGTTGTGTCACTCAGAAAGGAACGTACAGGTCTGGAATTCCCATGCATCTGCTGCCCTTGTTCTCCAGGTGGTCAAGGTATAGGATTTGGAATTGATGGTGACGGTTCGTGCAGACTTGGTGAGTTGTCCCATTGCACTGTGTAGATGTTTTTGCTCTTGGGACAAATGGTAGAAGAAGCGAATGTGTGAAGTGTTGGATGGGGTGCTAAGCAAACGGACAGCTTTGTCCTTGATAGTGCCCAGCCTCTGGAACCACATTCATCCAGGCAAGCTCCATCATACAATTGAGTTGTGTCTAGTAGATAATACAGAGGATTTGGGGTGTCAGGTGGTGAGTTACTTGCCACAGAATTCCCAGCCTCTCATCTGTTCATGTAACCACAGTATTTGCAAGGCTGAGTCAATTAGTATTCTTGTCAACACCAACCCACAAAAGTTAGAGTTGGGGGTTGGTTTAGTGGTGGTGGCAGGGGGAGGAGGATATTAGCCCTTGAAACTCAGGAATGATGGGTTGATTCTCTCGGTTTGGAAATGGTTATTGCCTTGCACGAGGTGTGGTCACTTGCCTCTTATTAAGCAAAGCCCGAAGGTTTTGCTGTTCTTGTCTCATATGGACACGTATTGCTTCAGTGCCTGAGGAGTTGCGAATGATTCTGTACGTAGTGCAATCATCAGCAAAACTCCCCACTCTACACATGATGTCACTGACCTCTTACCTATTCTCGTCTGATCTTTGCAGAACCCACAAAACCCGAACTATCGGATGTCATTTGTTGCTTGCATTCAGTCAACTTGAATTGTCCGGAATGCTTCAGATGTATTCTGATCCTGGGGATTGCACTGCCACAGATGTCTATTTTCGTATTTATATTGGCTTTCTGATGGTTGTTGGGGGATTTCACAATTAGCCAAATCCTCTCCACTTAAAGTTGCGCTCAAACGAACAAACATCGCCGGGTACTGCATCTTCCTTCACTTTCAAGAGGAGTCAACGAAAGACCTATTGGTGGCAGTAGGATAACGAAAAACTCTTGGACAACGAAGAAGCGAAAGACAAATCTTCCAAACAAAAAGTGCGGAGAAGCCCTCTACTTCTTCACTGTGATTTTCAAAGAATCTGGCCATAAGGTCAGTATACTGTCGTAAAGGAGAATTGGGAATGGAACCGGCTCAAAGATCCTCGTGCCCCTTGAGTTGCAAGTTCTGAATGTTTCAGGGATCAACTATACAAAAGATGCTTGGTAACATATCAACGAGTTAGTGAAGAGTGCAGGAATGAAACAACTGCAGAGGGGTTTGCATCTAGTATCAGCATCCAGCCAGCCTCGGAGTAAGATTGCCGATTTACAATACATCTATTTAAGTTTACAACTTGTTATTGTAGCAGGATTATCCATATTTTTTAAAGATAAATGAATAAATAGGTCAATTAGACAAACTGGATGGCATCTGCAGAACCAACCTAGCACACTGAGCAAATGGATTCCTACAGTGTATGGTTATCAGATTCTGTAACAGGATAAACTACGATTCAGTAACCAAAGGACCAAATTCATGAAAATGGTCAAAAGAGCAAGATCGTAGGGGAAGAAAAAATGTTTTCCGAGCTAAAATGCTACGATCCGGAATTCCCTACCTGGAAGAAGCAATAATACTTTTATTATTGGGAATAGGACACATACTTAAAAATTTAGAAATCCAGAGCTTTGGAGAAAGACCAATGGTGAGACCAATTATATAATTCTTTCAAAGAGCCAACACAGGCAATTTGGGCCGAATTACCTCGCTCTATGCTCTACGGCCCAGTGATTCTACTATACATATTTATGTCTGTCACTTCTCTTCCTCTATTCAAGGGTCCATATAATTTCTAATTCCATGATAAATAGTGTTTGAAAACGAAGAAATTTAAAAAGCTCCAATGAAGCACGATGTTACATGCCCTGTCCTAAACATGTGTGCTAAATTATAGGCTACTGAAATAAAATAGTAATCAATATTTTAAAAACAAAATCATTTTCCTTCCCTCCCAAATTCGCCCCATTCATCCGAGGATCGGCTCGATCGAGTGTAAATTCTGTCCATCCTCCTCAGTGACTTTCCTGGAAAAACAGCCTAGTTTTACCCTGGAGATCTACATGTGACTCGAGTATAAGAACAGCATGAAAATTGGACCTGGGGTCAATACTACTAAGTAGTGAAGGACGGTCGGAATGTATGCACCTTAAAAAGATGCGGCATTAACCCGCAGAAGCGGCTCCTCTTTCTGTTCAGACCCGAATTTGTAAATTACAAATGTTCACTTCTTTTTCGGAAACTCTTGTTCGTTTGTCCTGTTTCATAATCCAGTGACTTTTTTTGAGAACCATGTTAGCATTTGAAGTTGTTGTATTCTTTTATTACATTGACGAAGTATTAGTCCGAATGTGAACTGTTTCAGTTGGCAGTAATTTGATTTTTTAAAGATCTGTATTTGTATTAAATGGTCACTACACTGATGAGTTCTAATCCAGTGTATTCCTGGTATTCTCGTTGGATGTAATGATATTAACGGCCTTATATCTCTGCTGTTCTTGGTTTGCAGGCGCTCCCAATGTCGTTGTCCTCTAGTGGCGCTCGGTATTGAGTGAGTCCATTGGTAATAATGGTGCTGATAGTCATCCTTGGGCAGTATTTCAAGCTGTGACAGTGCCAAAGGCAAGACACACGTTTATCATCTGCGCGCACATCGCTTTGCAATTCAAACCTTTACAATAGGCGTGCAAATTCACATTAACAGATAGGAGATTAAAATGAATGTTCTTTGAAGGTGAACATTTGGACCACAATTTACACATTGAGAGTAATGAGATATTCCGGAGCTATAGCTGGTGCATAATTCCGACAATTATTACTCCAGCCCAGCAACAATTTGCGGGAAACAGGGACCTCCTCTGGTCATTCTGATCTCAGTAAGAACTCTCACAACACCAGGTTAAAGTCCAATAGGTTTATTTGGTAGCAAATACCATAAGATTTCGGAGCACAGCTCCTTCGTCAGATGGAGTGGATATCTGTTCTCAAACAGTGCAAACAGACACAGACATCACATTACAGAATACTGATTAGAATGCAAATCTCTACAGCCAGCCAGGTCTTAAATGTACAGACAATGTGGGTGGAGGGAGCACCCACATTGCTTATGGTATTTGCTACCAAATAAACCTGTTGGATTTTAACCTGGTGTTGTGAGATTTCTTACTGTGCTTACCCCAGTCCAACGCCGGCATCTCCACATCATTCTGATCTCCACATCATTCTGGGTTAGCAGTGTTGAAGATATTTGGAGGATGCTCCCTGTTCTTGGGGGAAATAAGTGTTTTGTTAAGGTATGTAAGATTTCGCTAGAAAGAGCTGCTAGATATTTTTCTTCAGTTATTAACGAGTAAAGTACCAACGATCTCGATGACTGGGAATGATTCGTAATTTTTTTAACCGAATTTGCCATAGCCGTTTGCAGGCAACTTCTGAAGTGTGGCCATTGCCGTGATAAGGAAACGTGTGCACAACAAACGCCCCAAAACCTTATTTTTTGGTGATGTTGATTGAGTGATGAAGTTGATCAGGATACTGGGGATAACTCTTCTGCTCTTCTCCAAACTAGTGGCATGACATCTTTAACGGGCACCCACGAAGGCAGATGGGGCCTAGGTTTAACGTCGCATCGTGGAGACAGCACCTCGGACAATGCAGCACTCTCTCAGCACTGCACTGGAATGTCAATCTATGGCCAGGTCCCGGGGTACGGCTTGAAAGCACAACTTTTTCAGGCAGGAGTGAGTGTTACTAAGTGAATAATGGCTAACGCTCGAATCATTGTAAATGAGTGAAAAAGTGGAAGCTGAAGGGAGACCCGATCGAGGCCATTGAAATTATGAACGGCGTTAATAGGTTTGATGCAGAGAAAATGAGTCCACTTGTGAGGGAATCCGAAACCTGAGGATAGAAACATACAACAGGCATAAATATATCCAATCGAGAATTCATGAGAAGCTTCTATACATAGTAGGTGGTAAGAATATGGAACACACTAGATATAGGGATCATTCAGGAGAATGGTATAGACACATTTAAGAGGGAAGCATGAAACATAGAAGAGGCAGAAGGAAATATGTCGGTGAGGATAAATGAAGAGAGGGAGAGGTGCATAAATGCCAGCATATATCAATTGGGCCGAATAGTCTGTATCTGTGCTGTAGACTCAGTGCAATTGTGTGTAATGTAAAAGAGAACATACTGGAAATGCTCAATGGGCAAATCACCATCTGTCAAGTGAAACAATAAGTTAACCTCCCAATCAGAACACTTTGTCATAGAATCCGTAGAGTGGAGAAGGAGGCCATTTGGCCCATTGAGCCTGCACCGACAACAACCCTACGTATCCCCCTAACCCCACGTCTTTATTCTGCTAGTCCCCTGACACTAAGGGGCAATTTAGCATGGCCAATCAACCTAACCCACACATCTTTGGAGTGTGGGAGGAAACCGGAGCACTCGGAGGAATGCCACGCAGACACAGGGAAATGCGCAAACTTCACACCGACAGTGATCCAAGGCTGGAATTGAACCCAGGTCCCTGGCGCTGTGGGGCAGCAGCGCTAACCACTGTGCCACCATGCCACCCCCATAGTATTAGCCAAGATCACAATAGAGAGTGCAGTGACATCACCACAACACCACCAGACCTGGAAAAGTAGAGGAAATCACACCTCTTATATTTATATGTATGCATTTGAATTAGAAATGTGTACTAAAGAGTTTCCAAAAGACCTAACCAAAAAGAAAAATGCACCCATTCAAAGGCGTATTAGAAGGTAGGAAAGCTAGAGAGGGGGCAAAACGTGATCTCCTCTTGGGAAATAAGGAAAGGCTGGTGACAGAAGTGTTAATGAGGGATCACTTTGGGACTAAGTATATTCGTTTTAAGATAGCTAAGGAGAATAATAGGTCTGGCCTAAAAGTTAAAATTCTAAATTGGAGCAAGGCCAATTTCCATGACATTAGACAGGAGCTTTCAAAAGTTGATTGGGGGAGTCTGTTGGCAGGCAAAGTGATAGCTGGTAAGTGGGAAGCTTTCAAAAGTGTGTTAACCAGAGTTCAGGGTAAGCACATTCTCTTAGAGTGAAGGGCAAGGCTGGTAGAAGTAGGGAACCCTGGGTGACTTGTGATATGGAGGCCCTAGTCAACAAGAAGAAGGAGGCACATGACATGCATAGGCAGCTGGGATCAAGTGGATCCCTTGAAGAGTATAGAGGGTGTAGGGGTAGAATTAAGAGAGAAATCAAGAGGGCAAAAAGGGGACATGAGGTTGCTTTGGCAGATAAGGCAAAGGAGAATCCAAAGAGCTTCTACAAATTCTGAGTGGAGGCCTGTGACTAGTGGTGTGCCGCAGGGATCGGTGTTGGGTCCATTGTTGTTTGTCATCTATATCAATGATCTGGATGATAATGTGGTAAATTGGATCAGCAAGTTTGTTGATGATACAAAGATTGGAGGTGTAGTGGACAGTGAGGAAGGTTTTCAAAGCTTGCAGAGGAATTTGGACCAACTAGAAAAATGGGCTGAAAAATGGCAAATGGAATTTAACACAGACAAGTGTGAGATATTGCACTTTGGAAGGAGAAACCAAAAAAGAACGTACAGGGTAAATGGTAGGACTCTGAAGAGTGCAGTTGAACAGAGGGATCTGGGAATACAGGTACAGAATTCCCTAAAAGTTACGTCACAGGTGGATAGGTTCGTAAAGAGTGCCTTTGGTACATTGGCCTTTATAAATCGGAGTATTTAGTATAAAAGTTGGAGTGTTATGGTAAGGTTATATAAGGCATTGGTGACGCCGAGTTTGGAGTATTGTGTACAGTTTTGGTCACCTAGTTACAGGAAGGATGTAAATAAGATTGAAAGAGTGCAGAGAAGGTT
This sequence comes from Mustelus asterias, assembly GCF_964213995.1. NCBI lineage: Eukaryota > Metazoa > Chordata > Chondrichthyes > Carcharhiniformes > Triakidae > Mustelus > Mustelus asterias. The sequence continues at coordinate 58,918,317 of NC_135804.1, read as the reverse complement.
CACAAGGATGTTGCCGGTACTTGAGAAGCTGAGTTACAGAGAGAGATTGAATAGGTTGGGACTTTATTCCCTGGAGCGTAGAAGATTGAGGGGAGATTTGATAGAGGTGTATAAGATTTTGATGGGTATAGATAGAGTGAATGCAAGCAGGCTTTTTCCGCTGAGGCTAGGGGAGATAAAAACCAGAGGGCATGGGTTAAGGGTGAAAGGAGAAAAGTTTAAAGGGAATATTAGGGGGGGCTTCTTCACGCAGAGAGTGGTGGGAGTGTGGAATGAGCTGCCGGATAAAGCGGTAAATGCGGGGTCACTTTTAACATTTAAGAAAAACTTGGACGGGTTCATGGATGAGAGGGGTGTGGAGGGATATGGTCCAAGTGCAGGTCAGTGGGAGTAGGCATAAAATGGTTCGGCACAGACAAGAAGGGCCAAAAGGCCTGTTTCTGAGCTGTAATTTTCTATGGTTCTATGGTTCTAAATAAGTACACAAAGGGCAAAAGACTAACTAAGGAGAGAGTAGGACCTCTTAAGGATCAAAAAGATCATCTATGTGTGGATCCACAAGAGATGGGTGAGATCCTAAATTAATATTTCTCATCGGTATTTACTGTTGAGAAAGGCATGGATTTTACAAAACTTGGGGAAATAAATAGTGATGGCCTGAGGAGTATACATATTACAGAGAAAGAGGTGCTGGAAGTCTTAAAGCACATCAAGGTAGATAAATCCCCGGGACTTGATGAAATGTACCCCAGGGAGGAGGTTAGGGAGGAAGTTGAAGGTCCCTAGCAGAGATATTTGAATCATCGACAGCCACGAGTGAGGTGCCTGAAGATTGGAGGTGGCAAATGTTGTGCCTTTGTTTAACAAGAGTTGCAGGGAAAAGCCTGGGAGCCATAGACCGGTTGGCCGAACAACTGTAATGGGTAAGCTGTTAAAAGGTATTCTGAGGGATAGGATCTACAGGCATTTCGAGAGGCAACGGCTAATTAGAGACAGCAAGCATGGCTTTGTGAGTGGAAAATCGTGTCTCGTGAATTTGATTGAGTTTTTTGAAGGGATAACCAAGAAGGTAGATGAGGACAGTGCAGTTGATGTTGCCTACATGGACTTTGGCAAGGTACCTCATGGTAGGTTGTTGCATAAGGTTAAGTCTTATGGGATCCAGGGTAAGGTAGCCAATTGGATACAAAATTAGCTTGATGACAGAAGACAGAGGATGGCTGTAGAGGGTTGTTTTTCAAACTGGAGGCCTGTGATCAGTGGTGTGCCTCAGGGATCAGTGCTGGGTCCACTGTATCGTTAATATTAATGATTTAGATGAGAATTTAAGAGGCATGGATAAGAACATAAGAACATAAGAAATAGGAACAGGAGTAGGCCATCTAGCCCCTCGAGCCTGCCCCGCCATTCAATAAGATCATGGCTGATCTGATAGTGGTTTAGTTCCACTTACCCGCCCGCTCCCCATAACCCTTAATTCCCTTATTGATCAGAAATCTATCTACCTGTGACTTAAACATATTTAATGAGGTAGCCTCCACTGCTTCAATGGGCAGAGAATTCCAAAGATTCACTACCCTCTGAGAGAAGAAGTTCCTCCTCAACTCTGTTCTAAACTGACTCCCCCTTATTTTGAGGCTGTGTCCTCTAGTTCTTGTTTCCTTTCTAAGTGGAAAGAATCTCTCTGCCTCTACCCTGTCTAGCCCCTTTATTATCTTACATGTCTCTATAAGATCTCCCTCAGCCTTCTAAATTCCAACGAGTACAGGCCCAAGTAAGTTTGCAGATGACACTAGGAGTGGTGGCATAGAGGACAGTGAAGAAGGTTATCTAGGATTGCAACAGGATCTTGATCAGTTACACCAGTGGGCCGATGTATGGCAGGATGGAGCTTAATTTAGATAAATGTGAGCTGATGCATTTTGGTAGATCAAATCGGGGCATGACCTACTCAGTTAATGGTAGGGCATTGGGGAAAGTTATGGAACAAAGAGATTTAGGAGTACAGGTTCATAGCTCCTAGAAAGTGGAGTCACAGGTGGACAGGGTAGTGATGTAGGCATTCGGCATGCTTGGTTTCATTGGTCAGAACATTAAATACAGGAGTTGCGACATCTCGTTGAAGTTGTACAAGGCATTAGTAAGGCCACACTTGGAATACTGTGTAGAGTTCTGGTCACCCTATTATAGAAAGGATATTATTAAACTAGAAAGAGTGCAGAAAAGATTTACTAGGATGCTACCGGGACTTGATGGTTTGAGTTATAAGGAGAGGTTGGATAGACTGGGACTTTTTACCCCGAGAGCGCAGGGGGCTCAGGGGTGATCTTACAGAGGTCTATAAAATAATGAGGGGCATAGATAAGGTAGATAGTCAACATATTTTCCAAAATGTAGGGGAAGCTAAAGCTAGAGGGCATAGGTTTAAGGTGAGAGGGGAGAGATACAAAAGGGTCCAGAGGGGAAATCTTTTCACTCAGAGGGTGGTGAGCATCTGGAATGAGCTGCTAGAAGTAATGGTAGAGGCAGATACAATTTTGTCTTTTAAAAAGCATTTAGACAGTTACATGCGTGACATAGGTAAGAGAGATATGGGCCAAATGCGGGCAATTGGGACTAGCTTAGTGGTAAAAACTGCGTGGCATGGACAAGTTAGCCCGAAGGGCTTGTTTCCATGCTATGAACCTCTGTGACTAAGTTTGATCGAAGATGTGGCTCTAACAGGTTAGGTGGATTGGCCATGTTAAATTGCCCCTCAGAGTCCCAGGATGTGTGGGTTAGCGGGAATAGCAGGGTAAAAACATGGGATAATGGGGATAGGGCCTAAGTGAGATGCTCTGTCGAAGAGTTCGTGCAGACTTGATGGACTGAATAGTCTCCTTTTGCACTGTAGGATTTCTATGTCCTGGAAAATAAAGACAATGTTAGTGGAACAGAAGAAGTGCAGGAAACAGGTTTAGAGAGAGAATAAAGTCTGGGCAGTGAAGGTAAAAGGTTAGGTAATGCATTATGTTCCGCAGATAGGGAATGAATAATGGGGGGGGGTGATTGGCTGGGTGAGTTCCTGAGGTGGGGAAGACCAAGGTCAAGACTACATCTAACTAAATATGAGAATTTTACATTTGAAGCACTAGGGTTTGGGAAACAATTGTAGGTCAGCCAGAATAAGAATAAAGGTTGAACAAGACTTGGTGCAAGAAATTATATTGGCAGCAGAGTTATGAATAAGCTAAAGTTTATGCAAATTGGAAGTCAGCAGGGTGGAAGAAGTCAGCCAGGAATACATTGGTGTAATTGTCACTGTGTATAGTGGTGCAAGTGGGTGGACAGTGCATTTCATATCTCTCCAGATTTGTATTTCCAGAATGGAATTTAACTCGGCATGGCTAACTGTTTCTGCTCGGAGGATTGAGACGACGACAGATAGCGTTACAGGGGTAATAGAAGACAGTCTTTGCAATGAAGAGGTTGTGTGGTCGTCAGCACAGAGAATTTCATTTGTGAACTTGTCCAAGGTCGCTGAGGTGGGATGGAAACCTGAACAAGCAAAATATTGTCGATAAAATGTGTATAATAGAGGAATGTGAAAATAGAAACATGCTGTTTGAGTAAGGAAGGAGATTGATCCCTTGTTTTCCATTTAAGTGTTTCACATTTTCCCTGCCTGTGTGTCTGCGTGTATGCCTACATATGGGTGTATGTTTACATATATGTACATGTTTATATATGTGTGTGTAAATGTATATTGGTGTACCTGTGTGTACATGAGCTTGCATATGTATTCCTAGTCATACACCATTCTGATTTCAAAATATATCGCTGTTCCACTGTCGCTGGGTCAAAATCATGGAATTCCCTTCCTAACAGCACTGTGGTGTACCTACACCTCAGTGACTGTCGCAGTTCAAGAAGGCAGCTCACCACCATCTTCTGAAGGACAACTAGGAATGGGCAATAAATGCTGATCTGGCCAATGATGCAAACACGCTGTAAATGAATAAAAAATTATAGCAGTGACTACACTTCATTGGCTGAAAAATGTTTTGGGGCATCCTGAAATCATGAAAGTTGCTCCAAAATTACAAGTCTTTCCATTCATGAGCATTGCTGAAAAAAGAAATATGCTGTTCAAGCTTTTTGTCTTTAACTCACCAGGACAGATTCAAAAGAATATTACATCTCAACTTATATCATCAGCAATACTAAAGTTTTGTAGTACAAAATGACTATTCATGAGTGTGTGTGAATGTCTATGTACCTGTGTTTCTGCACATCATGTGCTTATATGTGAATGTGTACTGCGTGTGCTTATATGAATTTGTGTACATGTGTATAACCCATCCCACGTCCTGTTAATTCATCACTCCATACTGGCTGGTCAACATTGCCTTCTGGTCCTACAGCACCTTTAGTTTAAAATTCCCATCCTAGTTTTCAAAAACCTCCAGGAGCTTGAGTCTACTTCAGTTGTGGCCTCCGCTCCATCTCCAATTTTCATCACTGCCATTGGCAGACAATGTCAACAAAATGAAGGAGATTGTTATCGACTTCAGGAAGCGTAAAGAAGAACATGCCCCTGTCTACATCAATGGGGACGAAGTAGAAAGGGTCGAGAGCTTCAAGTTTTTAGGTGTCCAGATCACTATCAACCTGTCCTGGTCCCCCCATGCCGACACTATGGTTAAGAAAGCCCACCAACACCTCGACTTTCTCAGAAGACTAAGGAAATTTGGCATGTCAGCTACGACTCTCACCAACTTTTACAGATGCACCATAGAAAACATTCTTTCTGTTGTATCACAGCTTGGTATGGCTCCTGCTCTGCCCAAGACCACACAAAAGTACAAAAGGTCATGAATGTAGCCCAATCCATCACGCAAACCATCCATTGACTCTGTCTACACTTCCCGCTGCCTCGGCAAAGCAACCAGCATAATTAAGGACCACACACACCCCAGACATTCTCTTTTCCACCTTCTTCCATTGGGAAGAAAATACAAAAGTCTGAGGTCACTTACCAACATGACTCAAGAACAGCTTCTTCCCTGCTGCTTTCAGACTTTTGAATGGACTTACCTTGCATTAAGTTGATCTTTCTCTACACCCTAGCTATGACTGTAACACTACATTCTGCACTCTGTCCTTTCCTTTTCTATGAACGGTATGCTTTGTCTGCATAGCGTGCAAGAAACAATACTTTTCACTGTATGTTAATACATGTGACAACAATAAATCAAATCAAAATCAAAATTGGCAGTCATACCAGCTGCAAAGGGCCTAAGGTCAGGAATTCCATCCCCAAAACAACTCTGCTTCTCTCTGTCTTCCTTTAAAGTCTGCCAGTCACCAACGTTGCTCAGTATTAAAACGTGTTTGATAATGGTCTTGTGATAATTTACTACGTCGAAGGTACATTACAAATACCACTTGTTCTATGTGTGTGACTGTGTGGGTGGTCTTTATGTGTGAGTTTAACTCCTATTTCCATTTGTTATCCTTTGTAAGTTCTTCCTGTTTATAATCTGTTCAATTCTGATGATGACTACAAAGGCATCAATTTTAGATTTGTGTTGTAATGCGCGATTGCTGTTGCTCAAGTGAGAACCTTTGCAACTTGTCTATATACAATGTCTCTTCTTATAGCTGATTTCTTCAGCTAATTATATACCACAACGTGGACTGGTAGCTAGAGCTAATGGGAAATTGCAAGAACTGCACAGCGATTCTGCTCATGGTATAATGGAAACACTTGTGGTTAGACGCTGCGCCCATTTTAGGACCTGCAAGTTGCACAATGCCTGTGTTACTCGTTCAAAGTTGAGATGAAGAATAATTTAAGACATTAATTTGAAACCTCACATCTCTCAACAAAACATTTGTAAATATGTTCTGCGATCCCCGGCGTGCTGATTCTGAAAACTGAAAGGCAAACCAAAAATCTTGAAATCAGCATCAATGTTAAAATATCGTTAATTTTAGAGAAATGTCGCTGTTTTTCTGAGAACATTCCAGAAATAGCTTTGCGTGCAGCCTGCTTTATTTTCAGCTGTAATGGATAATAACATTGCGGCAAAGTTTGCAGATGATACAAATGTAGGTGGAGATACAGGTAGTATTGAGGAGACAGAGAGGCTGCAGAAAGACCTGGACAGGTTCGGAGAGTAGACAAAGAAATGGCAAACGGAATACAATGTGGGAAAGTGTGAGGTTATGCACTTTGGTAGAAAGAATAGAGGCATAGACTATTTTCTAAATGGGGAAAGCATTCAGGAATCAGAAGCGCAAAGGGACTTGGGAATCCTAGTTCAGGATTCTCATGAGGTTAACTTGCAGGTTGAGTTGATAATTAGGAAGGCAAATGCAATTTTAGCATTCATTTCAAGAGGACTGGAATACAAAAGCAGGGATGCACTGCTGAGGCTTTATAAGGCTCTGGTCAGGCCACATTTGGAATATCGTGAGCAATTTTGGGCCCTGTATCTAAGGAAGGATGTGTTGACCTTGGAGATGGACCAGAAGAGGTTCATGAGGATGATCCCGGGAATGAAACGCTTGATGTATGAGGAGCATTTGTGTACTCTGGGTCTGTACTCAATGAAGTTTGGAAGGATGAAGGGGGATCTCATTGAAACTTATAGAATACTGAAAGGCCTGGATAGGATGGAAGTGAAGAAGATGTTTCCATTAGTAGGAAAGAGTAGGATCCGAAGGCACAGCCTCAGAATAAAGGGACAACCCTTTAGAACCTAGATGAGGAGGAATTTCATCAGTCAGAGCATGGCGAATCTGTGGAATCAATTGCCACAGAAAGCTGTGGAGGCCAGCTCATTGAGTTTATTTAAGACAGAGATAGATACGTTCTTGATTGCTAATGGGATCAAAGGTTGGTGGAAAAGGCGGGAGAATGGGGTTGAGAAACATATCAGCCATGATCAAATGGCAGAGCAGACTTGATGGACTGAATGGCCTAATTTTGCTCCTATATCCTATGGCCTTTATGGTCTACAGGCCACGTTTGCAAAATCTAAACCAAACATCTACTGTGAGATGTGATTTTGTGACTTAGCAGCACTTGTTGAACAATTGTGGCTGTGTTATAGTATACTAACAACCAAATAAAGTAATTAGTCAAATTAGTGACATGGCTGTTTTACACATGCTACATATAACCTCCATTCAAATTCAGGGGCCGGTTCTCTGCAAACAAAACGACCATGCTCTGCATCTTTCTGAATTGCCTGGACGCATGCAGCACCTATAGTTCCCAGTTGCTTTCTTCATGGCAATATTTCGGCCAATCAGAGTTGACCTGTCAAGCAATCAGCTCCTCTTTTCTCCTGTGGCCTAACTTTTTCTGTTGGTTTGAAATATGACATTCTTGCCTTTTACCTGAACAGTACAAGAGAAAAAGCTTCAACAACATATCCCTTTTTAGCAGTATAGATACATCTGATCTAATCCTTCACAGTGCAGCAAAATGTCCAACCGTTTACTTATGACAACTCCAGTTAAGTTGGTGGAGTTTGTTTTGCACATCAAGACCATTGGAAAAATATGCATCACATACGGAGGCTGCATGATCATAATTTTCCGGCTGTTCTCGCCCTGCGGAAGGTAGGACGGAGAATTTGGCACTGAGCCAAATCTTCGTTTGCTGCAGCGGACCAGGGAATCCGCGGGTGCGACTGGCATTCCAGAAAAGAAAGCAAGTCTATACAAGCCTTGTATACAAGCTATACAAACTTCCCAGAGCGTTTTAACTAATGATGTACATTTCAAAATGCAGTCACTGTTTTTGGAAATAGACAACAATTTGTGCAGAGTCCCCCAAACAACACAGATAAATACGAGATATTTTCCGGCCGTTCATGCCAGCGGGATTCTCTGGTCCTCTTGCAGTTAATGGCATTTGACTGAGCGCCAAATTTTCCGCCCTTGCTTGCAGGAGCAAGGGCCGAAAAATTCCGGCCATTTACTTTTAAGCGACAAGTGATAAATATTGTATGGAAGGAGAACTCATCTGCTCTTCCTCCAATTGTCTGTTGGGATTATTTACATTCACCGCTGGTGAATGAGGGAGTCTTGTTCTAATGTCTCTTCCAAAATAGAGCATCATCTGTCACGCAATTCTTCATCAGTGCTGCTAGAATTTGTGTTGACCTTATTGGAGTGGGAATAGAGCCCATCACCTTTGGCACATGGAGAAAGTGCTAAAGTTAAAGTTTATTTATTAGTGTCACAAGTAGGCTGACATTAACACTGCAATCAAGTTACTGTGAAAATCCCCTAGTCGCCACACTCCGGCGCCTGTTTGAGTACACTGAGGGAGAATTTAGCATGGCCCATGCACCTAACCTGAACATCTTTGGACTGTGGGAGGAAATGGGAGCACCGGAGGAAACCCACGCAGACACAAGGAGAACGTGCAAACTCCACACAGACAGTGACCCAAGCCAGTAATCGAAGTACTACCAATGAGCTACGGTTGACACGCATGTTTACCATCATCAATTAAATCCAAATGCCATCTCTAATAGACTCGGTATCGTTATACACAGCTGATTGAAAGATTCTATGCGCTGCCTTAAACCTAGTTGGCACAAAAATACTCCAACTAACTTGTTAACTCCACATAATTTAATGACCCCGTTAACTTTTCTCATGCTTGCTGCTTTCTCGAAGCTTCCGCTCACCACCACTCTCATCTCTTCCCCTTGTCGCCTTTCCCGACCCATCTGCTCACCACCTCTCTTAAACTTCCCACTTGCTGAAACTCCCACTCGCCACTTCCCTCTCCCAAACTTCCCGCTCGCCGTTTCGCTGTCCTGACCTTCCCATTAGCTGCTTCCCTCTCACCCCCTCCCGTTCACCGCTTCCCTCCTCCGATTCTCCCACTCACTGCCCTTCTCACAGAGCTAAAGAGCGCGACTCTTGTTCCAATGTCATTTCACATTACATGGACAAGGCCATATGATTGAATCTTCAAAAGTACATCAGCCTCTCTGTGCCTTCTGACTTTTTCTACAGAAGCCGGGACCTCTTTATTCCATTTCGAACATTTGATATTTAATTTCATGTTTCCAACATTCATCAATTTTGTTTTCATGAATCTTGATCTTCTGTTCAATGAGAAAGTATTGGTCTGTGACATATTCTTATGGTTTACTCACCACTGCAAGCGCTTCTAATGGAAAATGTCATGCAGCATTTTTAGAATCCCTACAGTCCGGAAGAAGGCCATGTTGCCCATCGAGTCGGCACCGAATCGCCGACAGAGCAGTTTATCAAACACCCCCCCCCCCTCCCATCTCTGTAACCCCACACAATCCCCCTAAATTACACACTTGGGGCACTAAGGGCCAGTCCACCTAAACTTTGAACTGTGAGAGGAAACTGGAGCACCTGGAGGAAACCCACGCAGAGGGAGAACGTGCAAACTCCACACAGTCACCCAAGGCTGAAATCGAACCTGGGTTCCTGGCGCTGTGAGACAGCAGTGGGTTAGTTATTAGAGGCATTTCCCTTTGAAAATTTCAGGAGCAGTCTCGAGAAAGATCACAAACAACTGTGACATTCCTGGGGGTCGGCGTTCTGGATCTGTTCCAATGTTGGCCATCATGATTCTTTTTTTATTTTAGGTGTTCCTTGTAAATCCCCACGGGATAACAGGTTCCTCTATAGGGGCGAAGCGTTGGGCAAATATTGGATTCAGTAAGGGAGGAGAGTTGAGGCGGACAATTATTCTTCACTAATCAAGATGCTGCCACAAGTTCCCTCCTTCAGAACAGGCCGGAGTAAATAGAAAACTATCTATTCCATTTCGCTATCATATGCCTCACGACAAGATTGAATTTGCATTCACTGTTACCAAATAACAGAAGTAATTGTATGGCTAACCCCCCTCTAATTAGCTGAGATGTCAGCTCACTTACATTTATATTTACTAAAGATCTGCCACCTTTGCTACCCTCCGTAAATATAGAACTATGAGGAGAAACTGAGATAATCGCATTTTACTGATTGCAGAGAGAAAGGAGATTTCGATGAAAGTAAAGATCTCGGGGTGAATATGCGATATTTGAAGGTTTCGGAACAAATGAGGAAGCTGTTGAGAACATAGAAAATACGGGACTTCTTTAGCAGAGACACAGAATGCAGTAAGGAAGCTATTCTAAACCTTCATAAACCACCAGTTCAGCCTGAGTTGGACTAATCTGTTCAATCTGAAGGATGTCGGGGATTTAGAGAGGGCGCAGATTTGTTGGAGATTTGCCAAAGTTGGGGACTGGGATTAGGTGGAGAGACCGGAGAAGCTATGGTTGTTCTCCTTAGAGTCCAGAAGGTTAAAACGAGGCTGCATAGCGACCTTAAAGTTATGAACAATTTTGATAAAGTAAGTAAGAAGTGTTCCCAGTAACACAAACATCGGGAAGCAGAAGACAGATTTAAGGTGATTGGCAAAAGAAGCCGAGGTTTCGGGTATACAGATGGAAGTTAGTTACAGTCTAGTCTCATCCTGTTCTTACCAAAGCTGCCGCTCCAATGGGCGGCAGCGAGGAGTAGGATTCCTGGTTGATTTTCTCCCCTGATTCAGATCAACTAACTCGACAAAAGAGCGGATTTGAAAACTGCAACCCATCACAAACTGAATGTCGCCAATAATCGGCCTTACTTTTATTGAGATGTCCTTTCCTTTTGCAACCAGCTTGACGAGGGTCGTTTTAGTTTTCTTCTCCTGGCAATTCCATCTGCGGAAATCACCCAACACACCGCAAAAATTCCTTCCTTCCGAATAAAGTTATATTCGACTCGAAATTTTAACTGGGTTGATCGCTCTGCAGATACTGCGAGGCCTGCTGAGTTGTTTACAGCGCTTTCTGGGTTTATTTTTCCAGGTTTCTAGTATCCGTGGTATTTTGCTATTGTTATTCCCACGACAATTACTTGTTGCGCATCCGATCTGCTGGACTGTAAAATGGAAACATGTAGAAAAAGGGCTAAAGTTTCGTGTCTGGCGCTGTGAGCTTAAACTTGGCCTCAACAAGTTTGGAATTAATATAAGTCTCACAACACCAGGTTAAAGTCCAACAGGTTTATTTGGCATCACGAGCTTTCGGAGCGCTGCTCCTTCACCAGGTGAGTGGAGTGCAACTAATATAGGGAGATTGTTAATCTGAATAGTTATTCCAGTGATTCTGCTACAAGTCAGGTGGCTGGAGGTTGCTTGAGGTCCCGATCGCACTCAGTTCAAAGTACTCAGGGTAAATATTTGCAGACTTTATGCTCCTACAGGAAAATAAGATATCTCAGATGAAGCGCTGGAAGGCCGCCTGCAGCCGACATCGTTATTTTCAGGATTAAGTGAAGAATCAAAGTCTGGTGTTAAAAAGAAAATCGGGAACGAAGTGTTCCGAAAGTGGCTGCAGAAAATTGGTCTTCAAGTGATAGCCTTTCGGCGGCAGTTAGGAGGTCAGCTTCTACCGCGACCACCACCCTCCCCCCCCCCCCCCCCCCCACATATAACACACACACACACACACAGAAATGTAAACGAACACAATACGCTGTTTCAGTCATGTGATCTCTCATGTCATGGTCACACGTTTCGTATATTTAACCATGAAATCTATTACTTAGGCAAACCATCGTAGATATCATTCTCATTTGCAGCAAGTAGCTAACGAAATGCAACATGTCGATACAAGTTACAGTTCACTACATGGCTCTCCTGGGCGTGTTTTGGCCAGGTACATTTCGTTATTAGATGCTGCCGATTTCACAATAGCAGATCCTAATTTAAAAGACTCTGGAGCTGTTACCCACTGTAAAATTGGATACTGTGCTTCTCTAATTCGATTGCTTGTTTGTATAATTTACTTCTCTCAGTTATTTTTCTTTATCTGTTACCTCACCGCCTTTGTTACTTTCCTGACAGCCGCCGGAGTAACTTGGAACGAAGTGGTTCAGATCCCTAAATACTTGAAGGTGAGCAGAGGCGCGAATGCTTCCATGTTCTGCACATTTCCCATATTTCAAGATGCGCCCGATGTTCGTTGGTGGAGACGCGGAGAGCAATCCTTTCTCCAACCAGACAGCAGAAAGCGATTTGATGCGAACAAGGGAAGAAGTTCGCTTGAATTCCTGAATGTGACTTTCGCAGATTCCGGAGTGTATTATTGTAAAGTAAAATATCCAGAAAAATCTAATGAAACTGGAACTGGCACCCAGCTTACTGTGTACGGTAGGTGTTATTGTAAACGGGAGGATTTCAGCTCAGCGCCATATATGCAATTTGATTTTTTTATCACTGGAGGAAAAGCTGGTTATAGCGAATTATTTTAACAGAACACTGGATTGTCCTCCACTGACCTCCCTCGATGCACAGTGGATATTTTCATTTTGAAATTAAGCAATGGAAATACACGAAATATAAAGAGAAAAATTTGGAAAAACCTCAACATATCTGTTCTCTCTGTGGAGGGAAACAAAGTTAACCTTTCATGTCGATGATGAAATGATCTGAAACGTTAACTCAGTTTCTCTACACAGATCTTGCCCGAACTCTGAACATTCTCGGTATTTTCGGTTTGTATTTCAAATTTCAAGCCTGTGCAGTGTTTTGCATTGATGTTGTAATGGGATGTTAGGGTCTGGTTCCTTCTCGCCACAATGGTGCCACAATTGAACAATGTAAGCAATTTTAACACCTCCCAGGTCAAATCTTTTACAAAACTTCAAAGATCATTTAACTTAAATCAAAAAGGAAGGAATATTCCCCCGCAAAGGTGATTGCAAAAAGAAGATTTCGAGGAAAGTAAGACCGGTTATTCAAGGCATTTCTGTTTGTTGCAGGGCCGTTTCGAAATGCCGAGTTAGTTGATTTAACCAGGAAGCGAAAATCAATCGGGATCCCTACACTCACTGCTCGCGATTTAAGCTGAACAACATGGTAACAATAACAGGGACTTGACTGTCATTACGTTCCACTCAAAGATCAGAATCCTTGCGTTCTTTTGCCAAACACCTTCTGGTTGCTGACTCTTGTGTCACTGAGAACACTTTCTGCTCACTGACTTTATCAAATTTGTCAGAACTTTCAAAATCGCTATCCAGCCTCCTCTTAAAGCTATCAGGTCTAAAGAGAACAACCGTGGTTTCTTCAGTCTCTGCACATAATCTACAACCCTTGACCCTGGTAAATCTCCAACAAACCTTTTCTGAACCCTCACTCTAAGTGCCTTCATGATAAACTCAGGTGAAAATTCCCCGAGTATAGCAACGAGTATTTCCAAAATCAGATCCCTTTTCCGCCCACTGCCCAAAATTGCTGATGTAACACTTTCTTTACGTCATTGCCTTAAATTTGCGACGGCTAGATTTTTGCTAAGTATGAATTAAGTCGGACAAATGGAGTTGACTTAGAGATCAGGCAGAATCATAGAATACCTACAGTACAGAAGGAAGCCATTTGGCCCATCGAACCTGCACCGACAACAATCGCGCCCAGGCCCTATCCCCCTAACCCTACGTATTTACCCTGCTAAATCACCGAACGTTAAGGGGCAATTTAGCATGGCCAATCCATCTAATCAGCACATCTTTGGAGTTTGGGAGGAAACTGGAGCAGCCGGAAGAAACCCACAGGGAGAATGTGCAAACTCCGCACAGAGTCACCCAAGCCAGGAATTGAACCCGGGTCCCTAGCGTTGTGAGGCAGCAGTGTTAATCACTATCACCAAGGTTGGCAGAGCAAAGGGAGTCGGGCTGAATGGGCCCCTGTTCCTAGGATAACAGTTTATATGTTGTAGTTGTGTCCATTAGTAACTTGTTTGAAATTCCAAGATCTTTCCACAATGGAATGCTACAATCCTCTGAGAAGGAGGGTTTTGATCTTTCCCTCAATGCTGGATTCCACCCCGGGTCCTGGACTTTACAGGACAGTTAAGGTGCCCGATGCTCTGGTTTGAACCTTTGGGGTACGCCAACTGGACTTTCTATGATGCACTCACAACTGGTAAAGTGGAGAATGGATACCACCGAACATTTCTATAAACGTCTATGTGTAATTCATTACTTCTGTGTACAGTCCCCATGCGCTTCTTTCTCCCCAGCGGGAATTCTGTCGCATTTTGTATTGTACCTAAAGCAGGTCCATGGGGAAAGAATGGAGGAATTCTGAGGTTTGGCTGGGAATAAAGACTAACATAATTTTGAAAGTTAATAATACTTGTAAATTATTAATTTGTGTCAAGGAGCTACAATGTCGGAAAAGTAGACTTGTAAATAAAAAATATTAAGGAGATTGATTCTAATAAATAAATCGATGAAACGAGACTTCACGTCCAGTTAAAAGGTGATTGGAGATAGAGTGGACAGATAGATAGAGCGGTTCACATCAGAAAATTGTAACTTTGGGCTGCTCGAAGCGGAATCTTCTCCAGACAAAATGTGTTCAGCAGATCGAGTAAAATTGCAGAAGGGCAAACTAACCAGTCAAATAAAAGCAAAATACTGCCGTTGCTGGAAATCTGAAATGAAAACTCAGTCAAACCGCTGAGTTTACCAACATGGGGCCTGTTTTTATCTCTGGAATTAATCCCTGGGTGTTGTGATCTACATAGCGATATATAATTATCAAAAATTATCCTGGCTTGCAAAATACTCCAACATTCGCATCCAGCCCCCAGAAAGATGCTTTGGTGAAAATTGCACGATCTGAAACCTCAACCACGGGCATTGAAATGTTGTGTAATCAATGGTAACTCACGGGTTTTAATCTATACATATAACTATATCTTGTCTGGAGCCAATTTAGATATCGGCGGTATCTTGATTTCACGCATCTTAACATTAATCAATAAAACAAAATACGTTTGGAAACATTAAATATTTGAAATGGGTCATTTTTCAAGCCAACACACAACGTTTAGTACAACAATGCTTCTTACAGAAAAACCCGAGTAGAACCCAATGTTCATGCCGACTGGTTGGTGCTCCCTCTCTGATACATTCGGACCGGTATCTGAATCGGGGTCACTGCTGCCAAACACAATCCCGCGCCAGGATCTGCTGCTTTAATTCCGTAAGAAGTCTCACAACACCAGGTTAAAGTCCAACAGGTTTATTTGACAAATAAACCTGTTGGAATTTAACCTGGTGTTGTGAGACTTTTTACTGTGTTTACCCCAGTCCAACGCCGGCATCTCCACATCATGGCTTTAATTCCGAGCAGTGACATTTTCTTCCCTGGTTGTTACCATGTCTGGGAGAATGATCCTCTTTGTGTACCGCTTGCAAAACATCCGGCAATTTTGCTGAGCGTCGTATAACATTATATAAAATAAATGCACGCCCGAAGTTTAAAAAAACGCGACAGCACCATAACTATTATCACAGTATGACTGTAAGTGCGTATCGAGGTTCGGCAATTGAGAATTTACTCTTTTCAATTCAAAAATGATTTTTCCCCCTGTTAAAAGTTCCTCCAACACCACTGAAAATCGTTCCGATTGAAGAGAATTCAGCGACTTCTCGAAGATTCGAGTGTAAAACGGCTGCATTTTACCCGGAGGATTTAAAAATCTCCTGGCAAAGAGATGGTGTGGAAATTCTGGCCGGAATAGAAACTGTGAGAAACGAGACAGTGGATGGTCTTTTTGAGGTCTCCAGTTCTTTGGAAGAAGCGCAGCCTCTCCAGAACGGAGCAGTTTATACATGTCTGGCATCTCATATCTCCCTTCAGGTGCCTGCCAGTGTCAGCTACACCGTCATGCAAGGTAAGATTCGAAACATTTACAGAAACGAGCGGGGGTAAAAGCTCCGATTTGTATTATTTATTATTAATGTAGCTGGGCAGCTGTTCAAACTCGAATTTACAGGGTTAATGTGGACTTTATTTAATCTCAATGTCACATCAATGGGAACGAATTAAAATGATCAAGATAGTTTGTAGCTGGAGGAGGGAGAACATTTTCCTGAAAAGACCTAAAACGGGAGATCGCCAGGGCTAGAAAAGTGTAGCTATGAAGAGAGATTGGATAGGTTGAGATTATTTTCCTTGGAACAAAGAAGTCTGAGAAGTGACTTGATAGAGGTGTACACAATTATGAGGGGAAGAGATAGAATGGACAGGATGAAATCGTTTCCCTTGACGGAGAATTCTAGAACCAGGGGTCATAGATTTAATATAAGTGGCAGAAGGTGTAGAGAAGACACGAGGAATGCCTTTTTTTACACAAAGGGCGGTGGGTGTCTGGAATTCGCTGCCTGAGTTGGTGGAGGCAGAGACCCTAAACTTTTTTTAAAAAAGTACCTGGATCTGGACCTTAAGTAAGCATGATGTGGAGATGCCGGCGTTGGACTGGGGTAAACACAGTAGGAAGTTTAACAACACCAGGTTAATGTCCAACAGGTTTATTTGGTAGCAAAAGCCACACAAGCTTTCGGAGCTTTCAGGTGAAGAAGGGGCTTGGAGCTCCGAAAGCTTGTGTGGCTTTTGCTACCAAATAAACCTGTTGGACATTAACTTGGTGTTGTTAAACTCCTTAAGTAAGCCACAGGGCTATGGGCCGGACGCAGGAAGGTGAGATTAGAAAGGGCACCATGCAGCTGGCATGGAAAAGATGAGCCGAGTGGCCTCCTTCTGTGCTTTAATTTTAGAATCATAGAAGCCCTACAGCGCAGAAAGAGGCCATCTGGCCCATCGAGTCTGCACCGACCACAATCCCACCCCGGCCCTACCCCCTAATCCCTACATATTTACCCGCTAATCCCTCTAACCTACGCAACTCAGGACACTAAGGGGCAATTTTAGCCTGGCCAATCAACCTAACCCGCACATCTTTGGACAGTGGGAGGAAACCGGAGCACCCGGAGGAAACCCACGCAGACACGAGGAGAATGTGCAAACTCCACACAGACAGTGACCCAAGCCGGGAATCGAACCCAGGTCCCTGGAGCTGTGAAGAAGCAGTGCTAACCACTGTGCTACCGTGCCGCCCCAACTTTTCTATGGTTCTATGATTGATGTGCTTATTCCTCGTCAAATTCTTGCCAAGTGAAATAAACGTACACACAAAAATGATCAGTTTTAGTAGTCACTTTTATATCCTGAATATTTGATTTGGATGTATGATAAAATCGTTATCTCCGCACAGTGCCTTCCGCTGTCTGAATCCAACTCCCGCTCTGAGTATCCCCGCCTTTCCAACTCTCTCATTTTCGACGCTCCTTGAACTCTACCTCCAGCTGTCATAATATTATTTATGTGGTTTGATTGTGTTTGATAACGCTGCGTTTGGGCGTTTTGGAATGTTAAATGCAAGCTGTTCTTGTTACCTACAAAGAGCTACAGTAGGTATTCTCTCGTTGTCAGTGCTGAAGAATGAAAAACTTTGCGTCTCTTTGTAGCCGGTGCGCGTCTGTCTGGCGTGGCACAAATGTAAGTCCCTTTACTCTGACCGAAAAGCCCTCACGTCTAGAGAGAAACTTCCTGCGCCTTTATAGATTAGTTTCCTCCATAAATCGCGTTACTGTCGTTTGGGTCACGTTATAATCCTCCTATAGCTACTGCCTATAGAAATAAAAGTGTCGGTCCCCACACAGAGTAAATGGACACAATTACAGGAAAGACAACTTTGCACCGCGCCCTCCCGTGCTAGACCCAAGACTGTGTATAATTCTCGCTGTGTTCTATAGTTTCTTATTTCAATCATTTGTTGATCTTGTAGCTATTTCAGGAATCGAATTTACGCTCATTTTCGGATGTGCAGGCGGCGCATTGGCTGTTGTACTGTTGATAATTATTTTGACGAGACTCAAATTAAAAGCTTCAGCTGGTAAGAAGCTTTCTTATTTCACCGCAAACTTTTATTTTGTTATAAGAAATAGGAAATAGGAGCAGGAGTAGGCCATCTAGCCCCTCGAGCCTGCCCCGCCATTCAATAAGATCATGGCTGATCTGACGTGGATCAGTACCACTTACCCGCCTGATCCCTATAACCCTTAATTCCCTTACCGATCAGGAATCCATCCATCCGCGCTTTAAACATATTCAGCGAGGTAGCCTCCACCACCTCAGTGGGCAGAGAATTCCAGAGATTCACCACCCTCTGGGAGAAGAAGTTCCTCCTCAACTCTATCTTAAACCGACCCCCCTTTATTTTGAGGCTGTGTCCTCTAGTTTTAACTTCCTTACTAAGCGGAAAGAATCTCTCCGCCTCCACCCTATCCAGCCCCCGCATTATCTTATAAGTCTCCATAAGATCCCCCCTCATCCTTCTAAACTCCAACGAGTACAAACCCAATCTCCTCAGCCTCTCCTCATAATCCAAACCCCTCATCTCCGGTATCAACCTGGTGAACCTTCTCTGCACTCCCTCCAATGCCAATATATCCTTCCTCATATAAGGGGACCAATACTGCACACAGTATTCCAGCTGCGGCCTCACCAATGCCCTGTACAGGTGCATCAAGACATCCCTGCTTTTATATTCTATCCCCCTCGCGATATAGGCCAACATCCCATTTGCCTTCTTGATCACCTGTTGTACCTGCAGACTGGGCTTTTGCGTCTCATGCACAAGGACCCCCAGGTCCCTTTGCACGGTAGCATGTTTTAATTTGTTTCCATTGAGATAGTAATCCCATTTGTTATTATTTCCTCCAAAGTGTATAACCTCGCATTTATCAACGTTATACTCCATTTGCCATATCCTCGCCCACTCACTCAGCCTGTCCAAATCTCTCTGCAGATCTTCTCCGTCCTCCACACGACTCACTTTTCCACTTATCTTTGTGTCGTCTGCAAACTTCGTTACCCTACACTCCGTCCCCTCCTCCAGATCATCTATATAAATGGTAAATAGTTGCGGCCCGAGTACCGATCCCTGCGGCACGCCACTAGTTACCTTCCTCCAACCGGAAAAACACCCATTTATTCCGACTCTTTGCTTCCTGTCGGATAGCCAGTCCCCAATCCACTTTAACACACTACCCCCAACTCCGTGTGCCCTAATCTTCTTCAGCAGCCTTTTATGGGGCACCTTATCAAACGCCTTTTGGAAATCCAAAAACACCGCATCCACCGGTTCTCCTCCATCAACCGCCCTAGTCACATCTTCATAAAAATCCAACATGTTCGTCAAGCACGAGTTCCCCTCATGAATCCATGCTGCGTCTGATTGATCGAACCATTTCTATCCAGATGCCCTGCTATCTCCTCTTTAATAATGGATTCCGGCATTTTCCCTACTACAGACGTTAAGCTGACAGTTATGCGCAATTAAACTGTTAAGACATAAACGGCGGGTGAATAGTGCTTCATTATAGGGAATAAAGAGCACCTTGCTGCACCTTTAAAGAATGAAGTTGATGCCACAAGAGCGTTGTGTGATTGAGAGTTGAATATGGCAACGCAAATCAATTTTGAAATGCAGATGTTCAATCTTCCCATTCGAACTGTTTATTCAATTTGTACACCTCCTTAACGTTCCGCATTTTTAAAAATATCAGGACCTTGTAGTGTAAACACTCTTATTTCCTGCGACAATGTAAAACGGCTGATATGGAACTGGCAGACTGTTTTACGTCTCCCTCTGGTCGTATTTCAATTGTAATTTAGCGACATAAAACAGCTTGCCGACTCTCTTTTCACATGTTCATCACTATCACACTAAAGGCAGTGCGCTCCATTGGGGGTAGCATCACTATGGAACATTTCAATTTTCAAGGCTCCTTCCTTTAGACAGTAAAAGTGTTCAGAATGGAAAGCATGGTGTTGGTTTTGCTGACACTCAGAAAGTTACTCAAGCTCAAGTTCTTCTTTTCTCCAGGTGTTAAAAGAAATTCTGTGGAAGCCGGTCAGAGTGAGGAGGCGGTAAGAAGACAATGTTTTTATACTCCAAAAAGAGGGATTAGGGAGGAATTGAAATAAATATTGCAATCAATCCGATAAGTAGTTAATTCATATTTTTAAATCTTACAAAAGAACGAAAGGTCTGATATTAATCAAAAGGACAGAGGATGATAGCGCCGGGTGGGACATTGTAACTAAAACAAATGGCAAAAGACCTTAACTAACTGGACCATAAATGTCAGTACCGGGGCATGATCATGCATCCCCAGCCCCTGTGGCGCCCATCGACCTGAAATGTGTCAGTAGACACAGCCTGCTCCCTCTCCAAATCCAGCTTGCTGTGAACGTAGCCGCCGTGAAGGGGCAGACGACCAACTCGACTGCCGGCTGCCTGGACCTCTTAACGGCCAACTTGGCCAGGCCCAAGAGGCGGTCCTCCTCCTTCCCCCTGCCCACCCGCCTCTGCATGGGTGAAGATTAGGAGCGTAGAACTGAAGTGCATCGAAAGAAATAAGGGGCAGCCCCAAGAGGAGGCTATTCTCTTTGTGCCAGTTCGTTGAGATAATTATTCAATTAGTCCAACTCCCCACTCATTACATATGATCCTTCATTTTTGTTTATTCAAGGGAATCTGCGTCTGCCCCCCCCCCCCCCGCCTTTTTCAGGAAGTGCATTCCAGACTACAACGCTCATCTACCTCTGATGATTTTGATGATCCGAAGTCTCTGTCTCTTGGACATTGAACCAACCATCATTGAAAACACTCCTTATTTTCTCGTCAAAATCTCTCCCAATTTTGAACACACTTTCTCTTTCTCTGCTCTGAGGAGAACAATAATAGGTTCTCTAGTCTCCCCAACGTAAGTCCCTCCCTCCAGTACGGTTCTAGTAAATCTCCTCGACAACTGCTCCCAAGCCTTGCATCCTTCTGTTACAATCCCAATTGATGTTGCTACTGGAAGGGAAGGTCCCAGAATAGATCCTCGCTCAAAAGACCGTAACTTTTACATTTTATTTTAGAAAACATGGATGAACCGAATCACAGGACTGTCAATGAGCTGTTAACAACAGAAAATCTTAAGGATGACACAGGTTGCAAATACATCTTAGGCTAGAATATTCTCAATAAATACACCACCCTTGTAACGCAACAGGCTAACTGTGGTCAGAAAACACCCACTCTGAAATCCAGTGACAAATGCCACCCAGTCGAACTTCTATGTTTTTTTCCCTCAAATCTCCCAGATGCTTATTACACTGTGAGCCAACTAACATCACTGTACTCCAGCATTCACACGAGTGTTTTTAGACTGCACTCTCGGAAAGTAAGTAGTCTCACAACACCAGGTTAAAGTCCAACAGGTTTATTTGGTAGCATGAGCTTTCGGAACGCTGCTCCTTCGTCAGGAGAGACTCACCTGATGAAGGAGCAGTGCTCCAAAAGCTCCGAAAGCTCGTGCTACCAAGTAAACCTGTTGGACTTTAACCTGGTGTTGTGAGACGACTTATTGTGCCTACACTAGTCCAATGCCAGCAACTCCACATCATCATTCTCGAAAAGGCATGCCTTAAAATCTTCTTTCAAACAATGCTTGCCCTCAACTGTTTCCAGAAAGGATTCACTTCCAGGATTTCCAACTATCCTTTCAGTAATTCATTTGTCTTGAATAGGCACGTGCTTTCACGTTTTCCACACAATCTCTCAGGGATCGAACCACCAATTGCTTCACAATTGTTTCACCTATTGCTTCGCAGGCTGCAACAAGATATCACCAACCCTATGATTACGTCAGACCTTTGGCTTCTCACTAAGCAACATCACTAAGTCTGTACTTCTCAGCTCTGTCCTTAACTTCAATAAATAGTACAATTGTTCAGTTTCTTTCAGTCTTGTTCTCAAAACTTCAGTTTCCTGCGACCTCTCTTTTCATTCTCTGGTTTCTAGAACTAACTGTTTTTTAGTGTCTGGGACATGCATTCTTGCCTATTACTTCACTGTCTTGCTTCTGGCAGAGCTGAGTGAGCTGCTGTCTCTCTAGCTGCTAAGTTCTATCTGCCATGGGTTCAGTTAAATTAAAAACACAAGGTCTTTTTCCCTAAAGATGGCCCCTAGTTGCTAAACAAAAGCTCAATCTTTCTCCAAGCTCTTGCTTACTTTTCATGCTGTAAACTCTCTAAGTACAATAGAAACAGTTTAAAATGAAACCAACAACTAGCCCCCCCCCCCCCCTCGCCCCATACATGTATGCACCTTTGTTTAACAAGAATCTAATCGGAGTTTTATCCTTTCTTACACAGAAACATTAAATTAAACTCACTTAAATCCATACCTTATTTCTAATATCCAACAATACAGACTGAGATCACTTGAACCTACCCCTGCTTTCTAACACTCCCAACAATGTTGTTCCCAGAATGGGGCATGATACACCAATGAGGACTTACAAGTGATTTATAATGTTTTAGCATCAATTCTTTTTTTGCCCACATGCCTTTATTATTAAGGGTGGCACAGTGGTGAGCCCTGCTGCCTTATAGCACCAGGGACCTGGGATCAATTCCAACCTTGGGTGAATGTGTGGAGCTTGCACATTCTCCCCCTGTCCGGTTACCTCCCACAGTCCAAAGATGTGCTGGTTAGGTGAATTGGCCATGCTAAATTGCCTCTTGGTATCCCAAGACATGTAGGGTTAGGGAGATTAGTGAGGTAAATATGTAGGGTTATGAGGATAGGGTGTGGGATGGGCCTGGGAAAGATGCTATGTTGAGAGTCAGTGTAGACATAATGGGCTGAATGGCCTCTTTGTGCACTGTAGGGATTCTATGATTTGTAAGGGCAAGATAAATATTAGTATTTATTGTGAAATATTCTTCCAACTGATAACATTTTCATAATTCAAATTGTTCCAAAAATAGGAGGTTCCTATATGCCCAGTTGCTTGGTTAACACATTTCATATCATAACCAGAGGTATTAGGAAGGTGCCTAGTGCTGAGAGTTGAAAAGAAAGAACAAGGCAAGACGGCAGGTTAAAGATATGAGTAATGATAGCCACAATTTGACAGGAGCAGAGCATACAAACATAAGAGTGCAGGAGCAAATACGGTCAGAGTAGGGAAATGTAGTAAAAAGAAATCATTGTATTTGCATGCAGCCAACAAGCTAAATTAATTGATGGTACTAAAAAGTGGGTGGGAAAGCAAGTTCTGAGCAGGACACAAAGTCTGCAAAGGGACATTAATGGGTTAAGTGAGTGGTTCAAAATTTGGCAGATAATGTATAATGTGGGAAAATGTGATTTTTAATTCATTTATGGGATTTGGGCATCGCTAGCTGGAGTACATGGACAAAAGAGCTGAATTCCAGAGGTGAAGTGAGAGTGACAGCTCTTGACATCAAGGCCGCATCCAAATGAGTGTGGCATCAAGGAGTCCTGGCAAAACTGGAATCAATGTGTATCAGTAGCAAACTCTCCGCTGGTTGGGGTCATACCTGATAGATAGGAAGATGGTTGTTGTTGTGGAAGGTCAGTCATCTCAGCTCCAGGACATCTCTGCAGGAGTCCTTCAGGGCAGTGTCCTAGACCCAACTACCTTCAGCTGCTTCATCAATAACCTTCCTTCCGTCATAAGGTCAGAAGTCAGAATGTTCGCCGATAATTGCACAATGTTCAGCACCATTCACGACTCCTCAGATACTGAAGCAGTCCATGTTCAAATGCAACAAGATCTGGACAATATCCAGGCTTGGGCTGACAAGTGGCAAGTAACGTTTGCACCACACAAATGCCAAGCAATGACCATCACCAATAAAAGACACGCTAACCACCGCCTCTTGATATTCAATGGTGTTACCATCACTGAATTCCCCACTCTCAACATCCTTGGGGTGATCATTGACCAGAAACTCAAGTGGACCCACCACGTAAACACAGTGGCTACAAGAGCAGGTCAAAGGCTAGGAATACTGTGGCAAGTAACTCACCTCCTGACTTCCCAAAAACTATTCACCATCTACAAGGCACAAGTCAGGAGTGTGATGGAATACTTCCCACTTGTCTGGATGGGTACAGCTCCAACAACATTCAAGAAGCTTGACAACATCCACTCACTGCACCACTGACGCTCAATAGCAGCAGTGTGTACTATCTACAAGATGCACTGCAGCAATTCACCAATGATTCTTGGACAGCACCTTCCAAACCCACGACCACTTCCATCGAGAAGGACAAAGGCAGCAGATACATGGGAGCACCACCACAAGTTCCCCTCCAAGGCACTTACCGTCCTGACTTGGAAATATATTGCTGCTGTTCCTTCACAGTTGTTTGGTCAAAACCCTGGAATTCCCTCAATGGCATTGTGGGTCAACCCACAGCACATGGACTGCAGTGATTTAAGAACGTGGCTCACCACTGCCTTCTCAAGGGCAACTAGGGATGGGCAATAAATGCTGGCCAGCCAGCGACACCCATATCCCACCAATGAATTTTTAAAAACTACCATTTGCTGACCATCCCTATTTGTCCTTGAGAAGGTGGTGATAAGCTGCCTTCTTGAACTGCTGCAGTTCCTGAGGTGCACCCACAGTGTTGTTATCAAAGGAATCACAGGATTTCGACCCAAGGATAGTGAAGGAGTAGCATGAATTTCAAAGTCAGGATGGTAAGTGACTTGGAGGGGAACTTACAAGATTGGGTAAACTGGGCTTGTTCTCCCTGGAACTACGGAGAATGAGGGGAGATCTAATAGAGGTGTACAAAATTATGAAGGGTATAGATAGGGTGAACAGTGGGAAGCTTTTTCCCAGGTCGGAGGTGACGATCAGGAGGGGTCACGGGCTCAAGGGGCGAGGTATAACTCAGATATCAGAGGGACGTTTTTTACACAGAGAGTGGTGGGGGCCTGGAATGCGCTGCCAAGTAGGGTGGTGGAGGCAGACACGCTGGCATTGTTTAAGCCTTACCTGGATAGTCACATGAGCAGTCTGGGAATGGAGGGATACAAACGAATGATCTAGTTGGACCAATGAGTGGCACAGGCTCGGAGGGCCCAAGGGCCTGTTTCCTGTGCTGTACTGTTCTTTGTTTGTTCTTTGTACAGGTGGTGGTGTTTGCAGGTATCAGCTGACCTTATCCTTCTGGACAGTAGTGGCCGTGTGTTTGGAAGGTTCTGCCTTCGGAACCTCAGCGCCTGCAATGCATCTTGTAGATAGTTTGAGAAAGGGTATCAATCAATTGGGCTGCTTTGTCCTGAATGGTGTCCAGCTTCTTCAGTGTTTTTGGAGCTGCATTTATCCAGGCAAATGGACAGTATTCCATTACACTCCTGACTTTTGCCTTGTAGATGGTGGACAGGATTTGGGGAGTCAGGAAGTGAGTTACTCGCCACAGGATTCTTAACTTTCATCTTGTTCTAGTAGTGGCAGTATTTTTATGGCTAGTCCAGTTCAGTTTCTGGTCAATGGATATTGATCGTGTGGGATTCAGTGACGGTAATGTCATCAAGTGTCAAGGGGCAATGGATCATCTCTTGTTGGAGATGGTCATTGCCTGGCACTTGTGTGGCATGAATATTACTTGCCACTTGTTTGCCAAAAACCTGGATGCTGTCTGGGTCTTGCTGCACTTGTGCATGGACTGCTTCAGTATGTTAGGAGTTGCGAATGGTGCTGAACATTGTGCAGTCAAACCCATATTTGATTGAATGAATGTCATTGATGAAGCAGCTGAAGGCGATTGGGTCTCGGGCACTACCCTGAGAAAGTCCTGCAATGGTGTACTAGGGCTGAGATGATTAATCTCCATCTTCATTTGTGCCACATAGGGACTGATGTATGAGGAGAGATTAACTAGGTTAGGATTGTTTTCACTGGAGTTCAGATGAATGAGGGGGGAATCTCAGACTTATAAAATTCTAGCAGGACTTGACAGGATAGACGCAGGGAGGATGTTCCCGATGGTGGGGGGAGTCCAGAACCAGGGGTCACAGTCTGAGGATTCAGGGTAGACCATTTAGGAGAGATGAGGAGACATTTCTTCACCCAAAGAGTGGTGAGCCTGTGGAATTCATTACCACAGGAATCAGTTGGTTCCAAAACATTGAATGTATTCAAGAGGCAGCTAGATAAAGCACTTGGGGTGAATGGGATCAAAGGTTAGGAGGAGAAAGTAGGATTAGGCTATTGAGTTGGATGATCAGCCATGATCATGATGAATGGGGTAGCAGGCTCCAAGGGCCAAATGGCCTCCTCCTATCTTCTATGTACTACTCAACGTAGAATATCATTTAAACTATTTAAATGGAGTGAGACAACAAATGCCACCCTACCACAGTATTCAAAGACAAAGATGAGGAATTTCTTCTTAGAGGATAAACAGGAAAGTGGAGGTGAGACCTCAACCAAATCAGCCATTAACCTATTGAATGGTGGAGCATGCCAATGGGTCATGTGGCCTAGTTTTACTCCTAATCCTTACATTGTTACATGCTTCTATCCCTGCCTCTGGTGTCTTAGCTGATTCAGATTGGCTGCAGGTACCTGAATTGTTCTGCACACTACACCTCTGGGTTAGGCAGTGGAATTGGAGATTTCTACTGAGGGATGGAATGTGTCGAAGTAAAAGGTCAAATTAAGTAAAAGGAGATAATTGAGAAAGGGGGAGGAAATGATTTGTTTGTATTGTTCATAGGATAGTTATTAGTGATGCTCAAGATCATCTCAATTGTAAATACGGGTAAATAATTTGTGAAATATTAGATAAAATCAGTGGATAGTGTGTAATGGTACCCTAATGTTATCAGTTACCGTCTACATATTTACATTCTCAGACTCAGTTCCAAATGTTGATAGATGACTCTCAACCAATATTCCATTTTTTTTGCAGGTTCAACAAGGATCAAATAATGAAACTGTTGCCTATGCCAGTCTAAACTTGAAACATGACAATGGATCCTCCAAACGGAGACACGAGAAAGAGCACACCATCTATTCCCAGGTAGGACGAAGGGACTGGGGTCAATTAATACCCAAACTATTTTCATTCAAGATCAACACTGTTATCACAATCATTACTGAAACTGCACAGTGTGGTTTTGAATTTATTGGACAGAATAAAGAGTCCTAAAGCACCAGCATCTCTCCAACTGATTTAGTTGGAAAAAGCAAATCAGAGGCAATATAAAAAGGGCACTGGACTCTGTTCCCTTTTTGGGGCTGGCTACGGTAATGATTGTTCTAAACCACAAAATAAGAAACTCAACTAACAACGCCCCTGTCAAAACCAACACCAGGAAAAATGCAAACCCATACAGATAGAGAAGAGTATTGTATATTTCCAGGTATAGCTCAGATCATTCATTGAAACACCCTCAGTGTTAAATGGTACTACACTGAGCTGCAGCAATTGTGAAGGCCCCACATTTTAATCAACCAACTGATGGTGTTGACTGATCTCAGCCAGCATTCATATTTGCCTCATGGCCCAGAGATTTGGGGGGAAAGAGGGGAGAGGAAGCCAGTGGGTAAACAGGACCTTGGAGCCTTTCCCCAGGGGTAAGTAGATCAGATAGATTAGCTGGGCTCATGCAAAATTCAGTCTTAAGCAGCAATTGTAACACCAGCTTTTCAAATATTCTTTGCTGGGTTCCAATAACTGGCGACCAAGTATTAGAACAATAACAGTTTATGGAATACTCTGAGCAGCATGCTGTGTGTCTACCTGCACTCCTGCCACGTGACCCCATATGTAGCCACATCATCCCAGCATACAAGTAACCACCAGTCTGCAAGTATGAAATTCATTTGTCTGTTATTTCAATTGAAGTATGCATCTGCTGTCTTAAATTGGTCATAATAGCGGGGGAACTCGAAGATTGAAACAGAATACCAACACAATTTGGGGGAGGACTTGAAGAGGAGAGAGACTCAAAATAAAACCAATACAAACAATTGTCAATGATACCAAACTTGGAGGAGCTAACAAAGGATGAGTTTTAATGGGCTGCATCAGGACAAAACTAGCAGAATAGACAGATAAGTGGCAAAATGCAATCTAAAAACACAAGGTGCTGGACTTTGGCAGAAGGGATAAGGATAAACATCATCGATGTACTGGCGCAGTTCTAAAGAGTGTGCAGAACAGAGGGAACTGGGAGTCTACGTGCATCAATCTTTGAAGGTGGTAGTGCAGGACATAGTAAGGGAGTGGTGAGTAAAACATGAAAAGTAGATTGTGTAGGTTAGGTATACTAAAGGCACAGGGTTATAGGATAGAGGGGGTAGTGGGCCTGGATAATCAGTGCACACTTGATGGATTCCATGGTTCTAATATTCAAGCTTTATAAAGTTTTGGTTAGGCCACAGGTTTTGCAGCCTGCTCAGGTCAGCACACATTAGTATGTGTGGGCCCTAAAGAGGAAATGTAACAATGGTTCTAGGCATGAAAAAGCTGGTGTTGCTCTCCCTGGAGCAGAGATTCATTGTGGTGTTCCCATTAGCTGATAGGACAAGAATGAAGCTTTTGAGCAAGGGATGTTGGGGGGAGGGGGTGGGGGTTAAAAACAGGTTGGAGATAGGTTTGTGGGCTGCCAGGGACAGAGGGAAGCAGAGACCAATAATTTCAAAAGGAAATTGGATGGCCACTTTTTGTCAGCATAAAAGGGGACTAAATTGCTCCACAGAGAGCTGGTTAAACTTGATGGGCTGTGTGTTCTTATTAACTGTGACTTGAAATTAGAGAAAACTTCATTACAGCCTTTTTAAAAATCTGATTGCCTCAAGTAATGAGCTGACGAGTTAACAGGTATTAAATATTGCTTTCACAGACTAAACAAAGCGGAGATAACAAGCTGACTTACGCCACTCTGCAGCTCGCTGACTTCAAGAAAACATCAAAATCTAAACAGCAAGACAAACATGTAGAGTATGCAGAAGTAAACATGACAAAGAGAGAGAAGTCGAGAACCTAAAAACAACACAAAATTGAGCTTTTTATAGCTGTAGACCCAGGGTATTCGATTCCTCTACCCTGCCTGAAGGCAGGTCTAACCTACAGCACTCGGATCTCACAGCCAGGAGGCAGGTCCCAATCCACTCCAGTTGGACTAACCCCCAGACTATTGGTACCAGTCTGATAGACACCAGCAATTTTACCCTCCAAGGAGTCAGTTGCTCTAGTAACACACCATTACATTATGTTGTACCCCAAGACTATGGATAGTGATGGTAGAGGCTTCAATTAATTTCCATCACATGGCTGACCATGTAATGGAAATTTCTCCTGTTCTTACTGTCTACCGTTGGTGTACGTTAAGGATTCACAAGTTACTCAACTTATTTAGCAACATTCCTTGACCAGCAACTCCTGGAGTCAGACTTGAAGGCAGTCATGATGTGGAGATGCCAGCGTTGGACTGGGGTAAACACAGTAAGAGTTTTAACACCAGGTTAAAGTCGAACAGGTTTATTTGGTAGCAAATGCCATTAGCTTTCGGAGCGCTGCTCCTTCGTTAGATGCAGTGGATATCTGCTCTCAAACAGGGTATACAGGGACACAAAATCAAGTTACAGAATACTGATTAGAATGCGAATCTCTACAGCCAACCAGGTCTTAAAGATACAGACAATGTGAGTGGAGGGAGCATTAAGCACAGGTTAAAGAGATGTGTATTGTCTCCAGACAGGACAGCCAGTCAGATTCTGCAAGTCCAGGAGGCAAGCTGTGGGGGTTACTGATAGTGTGACATAAACCCAACATCCCAGTTTAGGCCGTCCTCATGTGTGCGGAACTTGGCTATCAGTTTCTGCTCAGCGACTCTGCGCTGTCGTGTGTCGTGAAGGCCGCCTTGGAGAACGCTTACCCGAAGATCAGAGGCTGAATGCCCGTGACCGCTGAAGTGCTCCCCCACAGGAAGAGAACAGTCTTGCCTGCTGATTGTCGAGCGGTGTTCATTTATCCGTTGTCGTACTGTCTGCATGGTTTCCCCAATGTACATCCTTTCCTTCAGTGTATCAGGTAGACAACGTGGGTTGAGTTGCAAGAGTAGGTACCGTGTACCTGGTAGATGGTGTTCTCACGTGAGATGACGGCATCCGTGTCAATGGTCCGGCACGTCTTGCAGAGGTTGCTGTGGCAGGGTTGTGTGGTGTCATGGTCACTGTTCTCCTGAAGGCTGGGTAGTTTGCTGCGGACAATGGTCTGTTTGAGGTTGTGCGGTTGGTTGAAGGCAAGAAGTGGGGGTGTGGCCTTGGCGAGATGTTAGTCTTCAGCAATGACATCAAGGCTCCGGAGGAGATGCCGTAGCTTCTCCGCTCCGGGGAAGTACTGGACGACAAAGGGTACTCTGTCCACCGTGTCCTGTGTTTGTCTTCTGAGGAGGTCGGTGCGGTTTTACACTGTGGCGCGTCGGAACTGTCGATCGATGAGTCGAGCGCCATATCCTGTTCTTAGTCATAGAAACCCTACAGTACAGAAAGAGGCCATTCGGCCCATCGAGTCTGCACCTACCACAATCCCACCTCGGCCCCACCCCCATATCCCTACATATTTTACCCACTAATACACGCATCCCAGGACACACTAAGGGGCAATTTTAGCATGGCCAATCAACCTAACCCGCACATCATTGGACTTTGGGAGGAAACCGGAGCACCTGGAGGAATCCCACACAGACACAAGGAGAATGTGCAAACTCCACACAGACAGTGACCCAAGCCGGGAATCAAACACATGTCCCAGGAACTGTGAAGCAGCAGTTCTAACCACTGTGCTACCATGCCGCCCTTTTATGAGGGCATCTTTCAGCGTCTGGGAGGTGTCTGTTGCAATCCTCCTCATCCAAGCAGATCCTGTGTATACGGAGGGCTTGTCCGTAGTGGGTGGCTTCTTTAACATGTTTAGGGTGGAAGCTGGAGAAGTGGAGCATCGTGAGGTTATCCGTGGGTTGGGGGTACAGTGAAGTGCTGAGGTGACCATCCTTTGATGGAGACGAGTGTGTCCAAGAATGCAAATGATTCCGGAGAGTAGTCCATGGTGAGTCTGATGGTGGGATAGAACTTGTTGATGTCATCATATGGTGAACAATCACTGAAACAACTGAGAGTCCAAAAAGGAAGAAAATGTCATCGATGTATCTAGTGTATAGCATCGGTTGAAGGTCCTGTGCGGTGAAGAAGTCTTGTTCGAACCTGTGGATGAAGATGTTGGCATATTGAGGTGTGAATTTGGTCCCCATGGCTGTTCCATGGGTCTGGATGAAGAACTGGTTGTTGAAGGTGAATACATTGTGGTCCAGGATGAGTTGTAAAACTACATCTGGAAACTGGCAGATGTCGGCGTTGAGTACTGAGGCCGTTGCAGCAATGCCATCATCGTGGGGGATGCTGGTGTAGAGTGCCGAGACATCCATTGTGATGAGGAGTGCTCCTGGTTCAACTGCTCCATGTGCGCTGAGTTTCTGTAGGAAGTCCGTAGTTTTGCGACAAAAGCTGGGGGTTCTTTGTACAATGGGTTTCAGGATGCCCTCGATGTAGCTGGAGAGGTTCTTGCACAGGGCCCCGTTGCCCGATACGATGGGACAGCCGGGTGTGTTTGCCTTGTGTATCTTCGGGAGGCAGTAGAGATCTCCAATGCGGGGAGTATGTGGGATGAGAGCACGGAGGGTGCTCTGAAGGTCTGGATCAAAAAGGTCTTGATCAGCACACATGGAGCAGTTGAACCAGGAGCACTCATCACAATGGATGTCTCGGCACTCTACACCCGCATCCCCCATGATGATGGCATTGCTGCAACGGCCTCAGTACTCAACGCCGACAACTGCCAGTTTCCAGATGTAATTTTACAACTCATCCGCTTCATCCTGGACCACAATGTCTTCACCTTCAACAACCAGTTCTTCACCCAGACACATGGAACAGCCATGGGGACCAAATTCGCACCTCAATATGCCAACATCTCCATTCACAGGTTCGAACAAGACTTCTTCACCGCACAGGACCTTCAACCGATGCTATACACTAGATACATCGATGACATTTTCTTCCTTTGGACTCATGGTGAACAATCACTGAAACAATGACGACATCAACAAGTTCCATCCCACCATCAGACTCACCATGGACTACTCTCCGGAATCAGTTGCATTCTTGGATACACGCATCTCCATTAAGGATAGTCACCTCAGCACCTCACTGTACCGCAAGCCCATGGATAACCTCACGATGCTCCACTTCTCCAGCTTCCACCCTAAACACGTTAAAGAAGCCATCCCCTACGGACAAGCCTTCCTTTTACACAGGATCTGCTCGGATGAGGGGGATCGCAACAGACACATCCAGACGCTGAAAGATGCCCTCATAACAGGATATAGCGCTTGACTCATCGATCGACAGTTCCGACACGCCACAGCAAAAAACCACACCAACCTCCTCAGAAGACAAACACAGGACACAGTACCTTTCATCGTCCAGTACTTCCCTGGAGCGGAGAAGCTACAGCATCTCCTCCAGAGCCTTCAACATGTCATTGATGAAGACGAACATCTCGCCAAGGCCATCCCCACACCCGCACTTCTTGCCTTCAAACAACCGCACAACCTCAGACCATTGTCCACAGCAAACTACCCAGCCTTCAGGAGAACAGTGACCACAATACCACACAACCCTGCCACAGCAACCTCTGCAAGACGTGCTGGATCATCGACACAGATGCCATTATCTCATGTGAGAACACCATCTACCAGGTACACGGTACCTACTCTTGCAACTCAGCCAACGTTGTCTACCTGATACGCTGCAGGAAAGGATGTCCCGAGGCATGGTACATTGAGGATACCATGCAGACACTACAACAACAGATAAATGAACACCGCTCAACAATCACCAGGCAAGACTGTTCTCTTCCTGTGGGGGAGCACTTCAGCGGTCACGGGCATTCAGATCTTCGGGTAAGCGTTCTCCATGACACACGACAGTGCAGAGTCGCTGAGCAGAAACTGATAGCCAAGTTCCGCACATATGAGGACAGCCTAAATTGGGATGCTGGGTTTATGTCACACTATCAGTAACCCCCACAGCTTGCCTCCTGGACTTGCAGAATCTCACTGGCTGTCCTGTCTGGAGACAATACACATCTCTTTAACCTGTGTTTAATGTTCCCTCCACTCACATTGTCTGCATCTTTAAGACCTGGCTGGCTGTAGAGATTTGCATTCTAATCAGTATTCTGTAACTTGATTTTGTGTCTCTGTATGCCCTGTTTGAGAGCAGATATCCACTCCATCTGACGAAGGAGCAGGGCTCCGAAAGCTAATGGCATTTGCTACCAAATAAACCTGCTGGACTTTAACCTGG
Source organism: Mustelus asterias (assembly GCF_964213995.1). Classification (NCBI taxonomy): domain Eukaryota; kingdom Metazoa; phylum Chordata; class Chondrichthyes; order Carcharhiniformes; family Triakidae; genus Mustelus; species Mustelus asterias. The sequence goes on along the minus strand of NC_135804.1, from coordinate 58,885,112 downwards.
TGTTGTTAAAACTCTTACTGTGTCAGACTTGAACCCAGAGCTTCTGCCTCAGAAGCAGGTACCCACTGTGCCACAAGGCCTCCTGATATTTGTTCATTAACCGTAGAGTTTCATTCATCGCAATTAAAGTACAGAACAATGGTGAGAATCCACAAAGCCAAGGTGGTAAAACAGGAGAATTGGTCACTTATCCAATGGAACAAGTCTAATATCAGTTCCTTTTCATACCAAGAAGGCTTTGCAAATATTTTATTACTTTGGGTAGCATGTTATAAATTTGCTCAAGTTTGAAACAATATCAACCAAGTCATACAGATTTTGTAATGTCAGTTTATGATAGTTCTTAAAATTGAACTTCCATGGTTTGAGATCAGACTTGGAGATTCCTTTTGGAGCATTAAGTGCCAATCAATTCAACTTTAATAAAACAAATATTTATTGTGTTTAACAAGTTTTTTTAAAAATTTGTTCTGTTTGAGGCAACAGCAAACATGTATTGTAATCACCAACCATGTGGCATAGGATAATGGGAAATTCAATGCACCACCATTCCACAAAATTCAAACTGTTTAATAGAACCCAAGAATAAGTTATCCAGTTTCAATAGAGGAGCAGATAAGCCTATTGCCCGCAACAACATAATCCTACCTTTTAAAAAAAGGAGAAAACATAACTAGGCTAGTCAGAATACTTTAGACAGCAACTACTGAAAAATTGCTTCATTTTTGTGCTGCTCTTAGGGAAGTACAGTTCAGTTAGTCAACCCCAAAGATCCAACAGGGTCAAGGAAACAATTTAGCTAACAGACACCAACTGTGCTATCATAGAATTCCTACAGTGCAGGAGGCGGCCAATCACAATCCCACCCAGGACCTATCCCATAACCCTACTAACCCCCTGACACTAAGGGGCAATTTAGCATGGCCAACCTAACCAGCACATCTTTGGAGTGTGGAAGGAAACTGGAGCATCTGGAAGAAACCCACGTACACATTGGGAGAATGCGCAAACTCCACACAGTGACCCAAGCCAGGAATCGCACCTGGGTCCCTGGCACTGAGACAGCAGTGCTAACCGCTGCAGTTTTCATTGCAGTGATACCAAATGTGCCAGCTGGCTAAACACATTGTTTATGCACAAGGTTCACCATTGTAAATCAACTAATTCCTATGGGTCAGAAGATACAGGAACCATGGTCAGGTTCCATAAATAAGAATACAGGGACTGTATACACAGATTATGAAATTCCACAGGGCTACTTTGCTGAAAATGGAGATCAATTTTAAATTTTTATTTGGCAGGTGGGGGGGGGGGGGGGGAGTGGAAAGGTGATAAGAAACAGGGGCCAACATGGAAGGAGATGGAGTGAAACCACAAAAAGTATAATCAACTGTTTATTATTTCTTTTAGGTTGTCAAAGCTACAGCAAGACCAGTGATAGTCATGCTGGCATTTGATAAGACTATATAAAGTCGTGCTGCACACTAAAGTAATGTTATTTTGAAATCACTCCCACTAGTAATGGACCCATTCTTACTTTACTATCCTTACAGTTCTCTCCTGGCACCAACCAATCTTAAGGCAAAACATTGTATAAACTGCAACATTTTCAGTGCAGTTTAATTATATCGGATTACTGCAATCCTACTGACAGCACTATTAATTGCATCCCACATCTGCCAAAGGTGATGTTCTAGCATTCCATTCTGCCAGTGTGATGTGCAACACTATGGACATACAGCTTCAAGACAGGCAAGATGCTATTTTCAAATGCAGATAATACAGGCAAGGACTTGTTTATCACCAAGGTTACAGTGGGCCTTGAACTACTAGTCAATAATGATTCTAAAATTCCCATATTCTAACTTTCAGATTTCTTGCCAAGAAGGAATTCAACATATTTCCCACGCAAAATAAGTAATAAATGAACTGTGGTCCCACCAACTGGAAGCACAAAACCCCTAGACGTGGACTTGGTTCATTACCATTCAGAATTACAATTTTTTTTAAAAAAAACAGCCCGGGCTAACCTCAATACTTTAGTCCAGTTCAAATTGCTTTATAGTTTGAACACTCAAGTTTTTTTTAAAAAAAACACATCAAGATCTGCAAACAGCCTTATGACTGCCTGCAATCTGGCATTTACTGTAGTTCCCACTGATTCTGAGCATTGCAATTTTCTGAAGATTAAAATACTTCACACAATTTAAATCATACTCAGACACTGGGACAAATTGAACAGGCCCTCAAACTAGCAGCAGTCAGGAAATTTACACACCTTAATCACATGGAATGAGCAGAAAACATTAATTTGTGTAAAACAGATAAAAGTTAAAATCTCAACCCACTGTATAAAGCCACGGGTCCCAGATCTGATCATAAACAAGACTAAATATGTACGAGATGAGAGTTGGACAGCAAGAGGAGAGCAAAACACTTTCTATCACAGAAATCAAAGCCACAGAATCCATTCAGTGAATTGCCAATCTTACTAGATTGAGTGCTACATCCAATTACAAAGTAGAGTCAAAATGATCAGGGTGAGATATCTCTATACAATTAAAACCCTCAGAAAAGTTATTTTTATCCATTTAATAAAGTAGAAAACGCAACAATTACACTAGCAGAAAGAAACATTTCTTCTTTTTTTAAAAATGCGCCAGTTAGTTCTTTGTCTTCATTTATTGTAGAGTTGAACAGAAGCACCAACAAGTCAGGGCAGGTGCTACAAAATGCCACTGGTTGGATTTGAAGAACTGATCAAGTCCGTGGCTGATAGAAGCCATGGTCAATGTTCAGGGAAACTGGACTTAGATGGCCATGATATTGTCTGAGATATTCATAAACTTCAGTTATAAATAAAATTAAACCTAGAATTCAAAAGAGATACATTGAAAAGTGTAAACATTTACTGTAAAGAAATTGATTTTCTCTAAATATGAACAATGCAATTAATTACAAGGGCATTAATTAAATCCTTTCAAGAAAGCTGCATTAGTTTTCAGGCTGTCCGATTGTATGCACTAAAGCAGCTGATGTAACCCAAATTGGAATCCCCCAGAATCAGTTGTACTATGCTAATAGGAATGGTTTTAAAGAGTCAACAAATTCTTCGCAGAAAATGAGTCACAGGAACAAAGGATGGTGGGGACAGATGCCCTTTACTAAAAGGGGTCTTCTCCCTCAGCTCATGTAAACATCCCAACTTTTGATAGGGACAAAATTCAGGGGGGAGAAAAAAAAAGATTGACACACTGCTTGTGAAAATTGGCCACCAACTGGATATTGAAGAGCTATTCCCAATATTGTGAATTGCCACAAGTTGCTGGACAAAGTACACCACTTCATTTGTGAAAGCTCAAACTCCCATGAGATTTATATATCAACTGTTCATTAACTGACCACAAAATTAAAACCGAATAATTTTTGATCACAAGTACCCCTTTAATGGATTTTTCCCCACCAATCTAATCTTTGTATCCTGTTCAGATTGGACACAACCCACCCTATTTCTCAATCCTTATTTCTCATGAGATGCACTTTACCTTGTTCGAGAGTCTCAGAAACCCCCTCGTTCTGTTAACTGTTGGCAGTTGCAGCAATTTACAATGCAAAAATTTTCACCTGAAGGTCCAATTAACCATACACACAAGACACGATGGGCTGAATTTGCTGAGGCAGGGTTTCTACAGGAAGATTCGGGATGATCTAAAAAGGGGCTTCCAAATCAGAATGTCTCTCTTCAGTTTCACGCTATTTCAAGAACAGGGCCCTTCATAGAAATTTAAACAAATAGCGTGGGGCATGAGAGAGAATACCCTGTATTCGGAGTTCAGTTGTAGGTCTGCCATGACGTCACTGAATAGTGGAATAGGTTTACAGGGTTAAATTGCCTACTCATTTCCCTCATGCAAGTAGGGCAAAGAATGAAGAGTTTAATTTGCTCAAATACACAGTTAACTTGTAAATAAAGGCAAACATGTTGACAATAAAAAAATGCAACATGTTGTCACAATATTCTATGTAATCCCCAGTAGGACCCACCCCTCTGGGTCTTACTTTTAAGATGCAAGGATCCAAATACATCAGTATAGATCAGATTCAAAACTGGTGCATTTATTATCTGCAGTTAAGGCAACTGCCATAAAAAGCCAATGCAAAATAATAGAACAAATTAGTGCTGATCCCCCTCCTGAGCCTTTCCCTCTAAGCAATCTGTAGATCTGAATGAAGTAGTGTGCAAGAATTATATTCCTTTGTTACCTGCTCAAAAGCTGAGGAAGACTGGAGATGATGGGTCCATAACCTGGAGCATTGTCATAAAGCTCAAATAAGGGTGCAGCAACCAGCTTGTAATTCTTTGGCACTGCAAACAGGGCTGTAATCAAACACAGATCATTAGACACCAGCAGAAACAAAGCTGTGTCACAAATACAGAAATGGCATCTATTAAAATAGCTGTCCTCGTTGTTTAGCTAGTAAAGAGAGCAGCCCAAACCTGGCAGGAAAACGGCAAGTTCAGAACACACCATTCAGTATCATGGGCAGATCATAGAACACTGACAGCACAGGAGGCCATTTGAGTCTGCACCAACTCACTGAAAGAGCATCTTATTCAGGCCCTATTCTCATAACTGTGCCTTTAGCATGGCTAATCCACCCCAACCTATTGGAGCACGTGGAGGAAACCCACAGATGTGGGGAGATTGTGCAAACTCCACAGATAGAACCCAAGGCCAGAATCGAAACCTGTCCCTGGCACTGAGGCAGCAGTGCTGACCACTGTGCCAGATCATCCAACTCAATAGCCTGATCCCACCTTTCCCCATACTCTTTGATCTCCCTTTGTCCAAGAATTAGTCTAACTTCGAGAACAAAATGTTTTGGCCTCAATTGCTTTGGGATATTAAATGCCACAGGCCTCCCTCTCTGCATGAAGAAATTACTCCTCATTTCAGTCTTAAAAAAGATTTACCCCATATCTTTAGACTATGACCCCTGGTTCTGGACTCCCCCCACCATTGGGTCCTGCAGGAATTTTATAGATTTGAGATTTCCCCCTCATTCTTCTGAACTCCAGCAAATATAATCCTACCCAGCTCAACCGCTCCTCGGACGTCAGTCCCACCATCCCAGGAATCAGCCTGGTAAACCTTTGCTGCATTCCCTGTACAGCAAGAACTTCCTTCCTCACACGAGACCAAAACTGCACACAATATTCCAGGTGTGGCCTCACCAAGGCCCTGTATAATTGCAGCAAGACATTCCAACTCCTGTACTCAAATCCTCTCCCTAAGGCCAGCATACTATTTGCTTTCTTTCAGTGACGGTGTACGGAGGACACCCAGATCTCGTTGCACATTCCTCCCTCTCAATTTACAGCCAGATAATAACCTGCCTTCCTGTTTTTGCTACCAAAGGGGATAACCTCACATTTATTCACATTATACTGCGTCTGCCATACATTTGCCCATTCAGCTTATCCAAATCATAATGAAGCATTCTACATACCTCAGCTCATCCTCCCATCCAGCTTAGTCTCATCTGTAAATGTGGAGATATTGTACTTGGCTCCATCCAAATTCATTAATATATATTGCGAATAGTTGGGGTCCTAGCACTGGTCCCTATGGTACCACGTTAGTCACTGCCTGCCATTTAGAAAGAGATCTATTTCTACTGTCTGCCAATTAGTTTTCTATCCATCTCAATACACTTAACTGCAATCCCATGTATTTAACTATCATAAGCGTTCTGAAAATGGAAATAAACCACATCCACTGGCTCCCCATCAACTCTACTAGTTACATGCTCAAAGAATTCCAGTTCATTTGTCAAGCATCCTTTCCCTCAAATCCACACCAACTGTCTCATTCTGCCACTGTTTTCCAAGTATTGTTATTTTAACCTGGACAATCGGACTCTTGAATTTTTCCCCTCTACTGACATCAGGCTCTCCCCCATAATGCATGGTGGTAGTGCTTAGCATGGCTGCCTCACAGCAGCAGGGACCCGAGTTGGGTCACTGTCTGTGTGGAGTCTGCACAGGTTTCCTCCAGGGCTCCAGTTTCCTCCCATAGTCCGAAAGACTTGTTAGGTTTGTTGGCCATGCTAAGTTCTTCCTCAGTGTACCGTTGCAGTATAACGGTACCACACGGATCAGTGCTAGGACCCCAACTATTCACATATAAATGAATTTAGATGGAGCCAAGTGCAATATCTCCAAATTTGCAGATGAAACGAAGCTGGATGGGAGGACGAGCTGAGAGGGATGTAGAATGCTTCATCGACAAACAGGAACCAGCTTGTGGCAACTAGGGGATTGTCAAAGTTCACTGCAGTGTTAATAAAAGCCTACTTGTGACACTAATAAACAAACTTAAAAATCTGTCATCGGGTACCATGCTTTAAGAGGACATTGACAACCACAGACCTCTACATTCATCTGGCTCGAGGGGTGTGGATCATCTTCATTCATCCAGTTTGAAAGGCTTTTTTAAAATAGTTTCTCACTTTTATCACCTACATTCCCCATTGCAAAGCTTCTCAATCGAGTTTTTATTACGTGCCCAGGATATTCCAACAGTCTCTTCCTCATTTTGGTCAGCAGAGTTCTTTCGGTCTCATTTAAACGAGCACCTCTTCATTATCCAACATAGCCAGAGATTTTCATTATTCACCTAAAAAAACTCTGCAGTGCTTCACTGATGGTCCAACATGCACTCATGACAATTAAGTTATAGTATTCCAGGATTCTCAACTTTGTTTTCATGGCTAATTTGGAGTTCTCAAATGCATCTTCAGCCACTGCATCCTTTGTCTTATTTCTTGGTTGCACGGATTTTCTTTTTGGACACTGCTCGACATTTTCTTACAATTTATGCTCAGCCCTTCTCACTTTCACTGAACTCAATCCAAAATCTCAGTTTCTCTTCAGAATCGGCAATAAGAACAGGATCATTGGTGTATATAAAGGTTGTAACCGCCAACTAATTTCAGCAAGCTCAAGAATATTTTCAATATATAAACCAAATTTTAAAAACTTGGGGGAGAAAACACATTTTTGCCAGACCCCACTTTAATCTTTGCAAAATCACGAATTGTTCTCCACTGTTATGGTTGCAGCTTGTTCCCATTAAAGATTTATCACCAAGATCTTTGAGACTACGGTCAAGAGACTCGAGCATGCTCATCAATTCTTCACATTTCACCTTAAAAGCATCTTCCTATAATGAATAAAAAAACATGAATACATCTTTTTTCATCTCTATGGCTCTATCAGAAAGCTAACATTTCTCCTTCCTCTATCTTCTACAAAATAAATCACACAAGTGCTGAAATTTCTGGCTTTATCTTGCTTTTGGCCCTATGCATCCATTATGAAGTTCTTTGAAAGGCTAGTCATGGCACAAATCAATTCCAACCTCCCGGACTACCTGGATCCACTACAGTTTGCCTACCGCCACAACAGCTCCACAGCAGACGCCATCTCCCTGGCCCTGCACTCAACCCTGGAACACCTAAACAACAAGGACACCTATGCCAGACTCCTATTTATTGGCTACAGCTCAGCCTTCAACACCATTATTCCCACGAAACTCATCTCCAAGCTCTGGCCTGGGCCTCGGCATCTCCTCTGCGACTGGATCCTGAACTCCCTAACTCAGACCACAATCAGTAAGGATAGGCAACACCACCTCCACGATCATCCTCAACACTGGTGCCCCTACCCCTATGACTGTGGTGCCAAATTCCCCTCCAATTCGATTTTCAAAGTTTGCTGACGACCACCGTAGTGGGTCGGATCTTAAACAATGGTGAGGCAAAGTACAGGAATGAGTTAGAGAATCTAGTGAACTGGTTCAGCAACAATAATCTCTCCCTAAAGGTCAACTAAACAAAGGAGATTGTCATCAACTTCAGGAAGCGTAAAGAACATGCCCATCTACATCAACGGGGACAAAGTAGAAATGGTTGAGAGCCTCAAGTTTAGGCGTCCAGGTCACCAACCTGTCCTGGTACCTCCACACTGATACTATAGTTACGAAAGCCCACCAAAGCCTCTACTTTCTCAGGAGACTAAGGAAATTTGGCACGTCAGCTACGACTCTCACCAACTTTTACAGGTACAACCAGAAAGAATGCTTTCTATGGTGCATTAGCTTGGTATGGCTCCTCCTCTGCCCAAGACCACAAGAGACTACTGAAGGTTGTGAATGCAGCCCAATCCATCACACAAACCAGCCTCCCATCCATTGACTGTCTACACTTCCCACTGCCTTGGCAAAGCAGCCAGCATAACCAAGGGCCCCACGCACCACAGATACTCTCTCTTCCACCTTCTTCCGTCAGGAAAAAGATACAAAAGTCTGAGGTAATGTACCAACCGATTCAAGAACAGCTTCTTCCCTGCTGCTGTCAGACTTTTGAATGGACTTACCTTGCATTAAGTTGATCTTTCTTTACACCCTAGTTATGACTGTAACACTACATTCTGCACTCTCTTTTCCTTCTCTCGGAATGGTATGCTTTGTCTGTATAGTGCACAAGCAGCAATACTTTTCACTGCATGTTAATACATGCGACAATAAATCAAATCTGTACTTGAAAAAGGATCTTAGTAATGGGACAGACTGATGGTTCAACGGAGTTAACATTCATTCAACGGCTCTGAACTTTAACACAGCAGTGGGCAGGGTTGAAAAGGGACAGCACCTCCCTGCATCATTCGTTTCAGGCCAGAATTACACTGGTCATACGCACTGTTTCCCTGAAGGCATCATATGGAAACAGGGACAGGAAGCAAGAGGCTGATATGAAAAAAGAGGGGCCTTGACTGTCTGAGTGCCCACAGAAGTAAACGGATGTGATGTTTGACATCTGGAGAGAGAACCGGGAGAAAATGTGTTTGGCTACTTGGCTTTGAACTTGAATTGGAATATGAACAGGGACTGGCATGAACCCAATCCTGATAGGACCTTAACTTGCTGAACATGGATTAAGGGACGTGTCCATTTTGATTTGAGTGCACCGAAATAGCTGAGCAGCTTTCCAGTCAAATATACAGAGAAGATAAGCAATATAAAAAGATAGTGCCCAAACATCTAGGTTTGTTTTGCTGCATTTCTTCAGTATTTCAGAGCAGCTCACTCATGTGGAACAGTTTTTGCAACAATAAATATGCAGTAATTGCACCATTTACCTGAACTCACATTATAGTGCGCTTAAACTCTCCACCTACAAAGATTCCTGCACAACGCAACACCCTTATTACATCTTTTAGGGAGTGCAATGCTATTGATTTACTCAAGTCTTCTGGGATTTACCATGTCAAACTTTATTGAAGATAAGTCAGTCTGTCTATTCCACATCATCTAAACTTTATTTGCTGGGTGACACTTCATCAGGGCCTTCAACTTTACTGTTTTTCATCTTAATGTTCTTTCATCCTTCATGATCTTTGTACCATTTTGTTCTTCTTGTTTGTTGTTTCCAAAAGTCTTGTATTCATTCAGTCCATCTTACAAACATACTTGTGGAAGTTATCATGGAAAAGTCTTGGGTAAGTCTTGCCTCACAAATTTGATTGAATTTTTTTGAGGAGGTGACTAAGTGTGTTGATGAAGGTAGAGCAGTTGATGTCATATACATGGATTTTAGCAAGGCGTTTGATAAAGGTCCCCCATGGTCGGCTCATGAAGAAAGGAAGGAGGTGTGGGATAGAGGGAAATTTGGCCGATTGGATAAGTAACTGGCTATCTCATAGAAGATAGAGGGTGGTGGTGGATGGAAAATATTCAGACTGGAGACCAGTTACCAGCAGTGTACCACAAGGATCAGTGCTGGTTCCTCTGCTATTTGTGATTTTTATAAATGACTTGGAGGAAGGGGCTGAAGGGTGGATAAATTTGCAGATGACACCAAGGTTGGTGGAGTAGTGGATGAGGTGGAGGGCTGTTGTAGGCTGCAAAGAGACATAGATAGGATGCAAAGCTGGGCTGAAAAAATGGCAGATGGAGTTTAACCCTGATAAGTGCGAGGTGGTTCATTTTGGTAGGACAAATTTGAATGCGGATTACAGGGTCAAAGGTACGGTTCTGAGGAATGTGGAGGAACAGAGATCTTGGGGTTCATATCCACAGATCTCTGAAGGTTGCCACTCAAGTGGATAGAGCCGTGAAGGTGGCCTATAGTGTGTTAGCATTTATCAACGGGGGATTGAGTTTAAGAGCTGTGGGGTTATGCTGCAACTGTACAGGACCTTGGTGAGACCACATTTGGAATATTGTGTGCAGTTCTGGTCACCTCACTATAAGGAGGATGTGGAAGCACTGGAAAGAGTGCAAAGGAGATTTGCTAGGATGCTGTCTGGTTTGGAGGGTAGGTCTTATGAGCAAAGGTTGAGGGAGCTAGGGCTTTTCTCTTTAGAGCAGAGGAGGTTGAGAGGCGACTTAGAGGTTTATAAGATGAGGGGGATAGGTAGAGTGGACGTTCAGAGACTATTTCCTTGGGTGGATGTAGCTGTTACTAGGGGGCATAACTATAAGGTTCGTGGTGGAAGATATAGGAAGGATGTCCAAGGTAGGTTCTTTACGCCGAGAGTGGTTGGGGTGTGGAATGGACTGCCTGCTGTGATAGTGGAGTCGGACACTTTAGGAACTTTCAAGCGGTTATTGGATAGGCACATGGAGCACACTAGAAATGATAGGGAGAGGGATAGCTTGATCTTGGTTTCGGAAAAGGTTCGGCACAACATCGTGGGCCAAAGGGCCTGTACTGTGCTGTACTGTTCTACGTAAAAGGGACCATGTTTCTCTTTGATCAATCTGCAAGATACACACCCAAATGTCCTACAAGCTCCCTAATGTCTTTAAAACACAGACTGAAAAATGCCTACATTTTCCAACTCCTTTACATTCAACATTTGTTTAATCTTTTTATGCAATTCTTGATATTTCTGTTGATTGATTTTCTTTACTTTCCTTCTTGCTCCATCAGGTCCAATATTTCACTGGTCAATTGGAATGATGCTTTGTTGATTCTAACACTGAAGCTTTTGCATATTCCCCACATCTCACCTGCTCAAAACTAATGGCAAATTAGGTTTCAGAGATGCCACCATAACTTTCAACATGCATTAGCTGCTGAGCCAACTGACATCTGTTTTATGGAGAGGGGAGTTTTTGGAGCAAGCAGGCTTTGTTTACACCAACACCAGCTATGATTCAGTGGCAGCATTCATACTTTCGTCACAAGATCAGAAAAATCAAAGACATTTGCACACAACCTGGGCCTGACTTTAATGCAATATTAAAGTGGCACTGCCCTTTCAAAAATGCCACTTTTCAGATGAAAGATTGGCCTAGGCCCAGTCTGCCTGTTCAAAAAGCCCCATGGCATTGCTTCATGATCACAAGATTTCCATTATTATTGTGAAAATGGATGTTTTCTTCATATTTTGACAGGGGGGGGGGGTAAATATGGTGTGTATTCTGTATTGACTCGAGTAAAAGAAGACCATTTATCTGGTAGAATGAAGACATGAGGTGCTTGGTTTGTGAATTTGCAATATCCCTTTGATATTCAAATTCTCAGAGGTGCCAAGAACATTCTGCAACTTACAGGAGTTGCATGGATAAACAGAAGAGGGTATATTACATTTAGATTTCCACAGCAGAGTGGAAGGAATTGAGAGGTTGTGGAGTATACCTTAAAGCGAGAGCAACTTCACCTTGGGTAATATTACTGGAGTTTTAGAGTTAAACATCTAAGATGTGTTGCCTGGAAGGGGTTTACCTTTGCTTCTGACTAAGTAGGGAGACATTGGGGGAATGTTTTGCAAAAGTCTGTGTAATTATAATTTGTAACTTTAAGTTGACTTCTGGTTAATAAACCTTTGACTTTAAAGTCTTAAAATGTGTTACTGGACTTTCTGCCGAGATCAGTATAGCCTGTAAGCAAAGTTCCTTCTGGGATTTGGTTTGCTCAGCAATTAATATCTGCTGTGGTCAATCGTCATAACACTATGGCAAAATGTATCCCTCTCCCAATGACACTAAAAAATATTACGAGGTGCATGGTCAGCGAGGGGCCACTTGGCTGAAAACAGAGAAACCAGGTGAATGTATTTGGGAATCTGGTGCATTTGGGTAAAAGAGGTGCTTTAGATAAGTTTTACAACAAGAAGTGCGATTCAGAATAGAGTGCTGGGAGTTGGGTAATTAAGGGAGTGAGGGGAATAAGGGAAGAAATGCTCTTTTGCTTTCTAACTTTCTCAGCCTTCAGGAAGTGGCCTTACACTATTACAGAAGCAGCAGCTAGTTATTTAGCAAGTATCTTTAAGTGACTACTGGTCAGTCTATTCCAAAGGTGCGAAATAGTCTAGCAACTGATGGTATGATTAATAAAGCACAAGACAAAATAATTAATTAGAACACAAAGATGGCAGGATACGTGATGTGTCACAGCTGTAATGTGGTAGCTCCTTGATGCCAGTCTGATCCAGGGCAAACATGTTTGCAGCAAGTGTTTGAAGTTCAAGCAGCTTTGACTCAGAATTAACTTGAAGCTAAATCAGACATTACAAAGCATCAGACAGGTAAGGGGCCTCAAGAGGGCTGGAGCACAGGAGCATTCGTCTTTAGAATTGTCCAACAGATTTGAAGTTTTTTCAGCTTGTTTGAATGAGGGGGGCTGCAGGATGGAGGGGTTAACTGATCATGGCACTGTGGGGACAAATAAAAGAGAACAGCAGTGTCGGGGATAGTATAGTCAGAGGGATTGATAACATTCTCTGCAGAAAAGCACATGAGCCCAGATGGCCATTTTGCCTGCCTGGTACCACGGCTCGGGACATCTGCTCAGGGTTGATGAGGAACCTGCAGTGAGATGGGGAGGACCCAGTTGTCATGGTCAACACAAATACCAACAATATAGGCAGGATAAAGGAGGACATTCTTCATGGGCATATGAGAATTTAGGCACCAAATTAAGCAGCAGAACCTCAAGGTTCGTAATCTCGGGATAATTACCTCAGCCTTTTGCAAATTGCCATAGGATGAATGAATCAGATTAGTGGTTCAAAGACAGGTATGGGAGATGTGGGTTCCAGTTCTTGGGGCACAAGTACCAGCACTGGGGAAAGTGAGATTGGTATTGTTGGGATGGTCTACATCTGAAATATGCTGTGGCTGATGTTCTTGCATGCCATGTAATTAAGTAGAGGATTTCAAACTAAATAGTGGGGGCAAGAGATTAAATTTGGGAAGATGTGGTAAATCTAACAAACAAGGCAAAAGAGAACACTTTTTATGGGAAATAAAAGAAACAGATTGTGACAGGAAGGGGCAGAGTGCAAATCTGACTGATTTTAGGTTATAAAAGAACAAAAGGATAAAACTAAAAGCTCCATATTGGAATGTAGCATTCGAAACAAAACAGATGAGCCGAATGCGCACATAGAAATAAATAAGTACAATTTGACACTATAACAGAGACATTGCTGGGGATCTGAATGTTGAAAGTTCAGGACATTTAGAAAACAGGATATTTAGAAAAAAGGGCATTTTGCCTGTCATGTCCATGCCAGCTGTTTGTAAGGGCAACTCTCCTAGTCCCACTTCATGCACTTTTCCCCGTAGCCCTACATTTTCTCTCGCCAGATAATTGTCCAATTCTCCTTTGGAAACCACAATTGAATCAAATTTTGTCCTTGTACTATGTTTCCTACTCTGCTCCCATTTGCTGGTGCACTGTTATATTGGTACGCTCTGTCCCTTCATGTCACATTCCATGATGGACTGGGAAACATTACTGAAAGGAAAGACAGTGGATAGGCAATGGCAGGCATTTAAGAAATGAATAGGTGAACCCCAGAAGCTGTTTATTCCTATCTGGCGCAACAGTGGTAAGGGAACTGTGGCCAAACCATGGCTTACAAGGGAAATTAGAGATAGTATCAGATTCAAGAAAGAAGCATACAAATTGGCAAGAAAAACCAATAGGCCTGTCGATGGGGCGCAGTTTGAAATTCAGCAAAAGAGGACCAAGGGATTGATTAACAAGGGGAAAATAGAGTATGGAAGTAAGCAAGTGAGGAACATAAAAACTGACTGTAAAAGTTTCTACAGATATGCAGAGAGAAAAAGATTGGTAAAAACGAATGTAGGCCCCTCACAGTCAGAAACAGGAGAATTCATAACGGGGAACAAAGAAGTGGTCAAGGAATTAAATACATACTTTGCTTCAATCTCCACAAAGGAAAACATGAATAATGTACCAGAAGTTCTGACAGAAACAAATTTCAGTGAGGAATTGAAGGAAATCAGTAATAGTAGAGAAATGGCTTTGGAGAAATTGATGGGATTGAAGGTGGATAAATCTCCAGGGCCTGATGATCTTCATCCCAGTGTGCTTAAGGAATTATCCATGGAAATAGTAGATCCATTGGTGGATATTTTCCAAAATTCTTTGGACTCTACACTGGTTCCTACAGATTGGAGGGTAGCTAATGTAAGCCCACTATTCAAAAAGGAAGGTAGAGAGAAAACAGTGAACTATAGAGCAGTGAGCCAAACGTTAGTACTGGGGAAATTGCTCGAGTCCATCATCAAGGATTTAATAACTCAGCGTTTGGAAGGCAGTGGTATAATCAGACTAAGTCAGCTTGGATGTACACAGGGGAAATCATGCTTAAAGGATCTATTAGAGTTCTTTTGTCAGAGTTCTCTGAGTGACAGCAATCTAAAGGTACTCAATCGGCTCTTTACACAAACAGTGCTGGACACATGCACCCAATGCAAGGTCTTTAATTACTTGTGCACAAGGAGAACTCCCTCCACCCAACATGGAATGGCCAGAGCAGTTCTGAGTTTACAAAGAAACAGCTCAGCAGTTATAGTCAATCACAGCAAATCAGGACAAGAGATTTTTCACATCTTTCATTGACATACATATTTGCCAATTAAATCCTGGCTTTTCGCCCTTTCTCATTTGATGAAACATTGACTTCTTTTAATCATTCATTTGCATAGCATATCCTCATACCTCACCTTTGGTATTTGTTATGGAAAAAATCTGGTCTTGCTCACCTTCTGATGAGTGCCAAAAAAGGAAAATGTTATGGGGCCTTTGAAAAAATAGCAGAGACTGACTCCCTTTGAAGGTCAGTAAGCTGATAAACATTTTCCACTACTGTACAGAGAAAGCATGAAACTTTAATTTGAACACTTTAACATTCACACAATTTAACTTTCAAAGAATGAAACTTCAATCTGAACATTTTACCTTCCACATTTTGAGGGTTTAACTAGTAGAGTTGACTGAGGAGAACCAGTGGATGTGGCTTATTTAGACTTTCAGAAGGCTTTCGACAAGGTCTCACATAGCAGACTACTATGTAAAGTTGGGATTGTAAACAATGTCTTGAGATGGATCGAAAGCTGGTTAGCAGATAGGAAACAAGGAGTTGGCATAAATGTGTCTTTTTCTGATTGGCATATGGTGACTAGTGGGCTACTGCAGGGATCTCTGCTAGGACTCCAACTGTTCATATTATATATTAATGATTTGGAAGAGGAAAATAAATGTACTGTCTCCAAATTTGCAGATGACACAAAGTTGGGTGGGAGGGTGAGCTGTGAGGAGGATGCAGAGATGTTTCGGCATGATTTGGACAGGTTGAGTTTATGGGTATTTGCATGGTAGATGCAGTATAATGTGAATAAATGTGAGGTTATCCACTTTGGTAGCAATAATAGGAAGACAGATTAATAGTCAAATGGGTGTAAATTGAGTGAAGTGGATACTCAAGACTTTGATGTTCTCATGCATCAGTCACTGAACGTATGTGTGCAGGTACAGCAGGCCATAAAGAAGGCAATGGCATGTTGGCCTTCATAGCGAGAGGATTGAGTATTGGAATGGGGATGTTTAACTGCAATTGTACAGGACATTGGTGAGGCCACATCTGGAGAATTGTGTGCAGTTCTGGTATCCCTATTTGAGGAATGATGCCCTTGTTATAGAGGGAGTACAACGAAGGTTTACCAGGCTGATTCCTGGGATGGCAGGTCTAACGTATCAGGAGAAAATAAGTTGGTTAGGATTACATTCATTGGAGTTTAGAAGAGTGAAAGGATATCTTCTAGAAACTTATAAAATTCTAACAGGCTTTGACAGGGTAGATTCAGAAAGAATGTTCACAATAATGGGGGAGCCCAGAACTAGGAGGCGTAGTTGGAGGAGTAAACCTTTCAGAACAGGGGTGAGGAGAAAATTCTTACCCAGAGAGTGGTGAATGTGTGGAATTCACTACCACAGAAAGTAGTTGAGGCCAAAACTTTGACTTCAAGAAGAAATTAGATATAGCTCTTGGGGCTAAAGGGATCAAGGGACATGGGGGCAAGGGGGATCAGTGAATTGAATTTGATGATCAGCCATGATCATTATGAATGGCAGAACAGGCTCTCAGGGCCAAATGGCCTACTCCTGCTTCTAGTTTATATGTTTTGATGTTTCTATTCTGGTTATCATTGCTCCTGTCTCTACCTACGCTATTGACTTGTACTCAATTTAATTTTTTAATATTCCTTCCAGTTGAACAATCCTTCTTCACTATTTAGTTTAAAGGCTTACTCTAAAATAAAATGGTTGGTTGGTCTAAGGAGGTATCCAAAATCAGAACTTCTCTCTTCAGTTTTCATAATTTCAAGTAACAAGTTCCTTCAAACAGAAATAGAAGACATGCCCCTTCACAAGAGCCAAAACAAATAATCTGATTTTTAAAAAACGTTAATGGTTGGATCAAAATATATAAAAAATATTCACGTTTGCACCTGACTCTGATCCATGTATGAAAACAACCAGGTGGTGGAAGATGACAAAGAGAATTGTTCAAGACATCGGCTGCAGAATTTAATGACTTAATAGTTCACTTGCTTATTGTTTAACCATTTATATCATATCTAGTTCACAGGATAAATAAGCTTGTAGTCAGCAATGTGTCAAGGAATTGTGATAACATAAAAGTTAAGGAATCTAATAATTCAAAATATGTTCTGGTGGGGCACGATTATAAGGGAGCAAACTATATTTAAATGGGAATTGGTTAGGAAGACATGTTGACTGAGCTGAAGTAACTGAGGTTTTGGATATGAAGATTAGCCAGGTAATACTGTCAACTGATATTTACCAACAGGAAGTGGATAACAATGGGGCATAGAATTTCAAGCGTTAAAATAAAAATGGTAAATGTTCAAAAGAGAAGATGAGGGTGAATGGCAAACTTTATTTTTAAAAGGGTGAGCATATGTAAGAAGTGTCATTGAGAGGGACCTCGAAGACAGGTAATGCAGATAAGAAAAGATCAAAAGGAAAAAGTGGTACATCAGTGGCAGAGTTTATCCTATACAGGAAACTGGTCGAACATCACAGCCACACACAGCAGGAAGTTGTGTTCATTCCCACAACAAGAAGTGCCTGAGAAAGCATCTTTCAACAGCCAGTTTGTCTCTATTCTAAGCCAGAAGTAACCTCACAAGAGATATATGTGCCGGATGTGGTAACTATTGCTAGATTTTGCTTACAGTTTAAAAGTTATGGGATGTTATTTGGAGTGGTTTAGCCATAAAGTTAGGAAAATGGAGAAATTTGAAGGTGGATCAGTTAAAAGGCATTGTGATTGGCTATTAATGTAGCTAAGTGTTTGGTGTTTTAGTTGTCTTGTTGTGTATATTACTGTTTAATAAGCATTTATTTTGATTGTTACAGCAAGGCTAATGTATTCTACTCTGATTTTCACACCTTTCCGCACGTTAGAGTAAATTGCAAAAAAACACAGTTAGCACCCAGTATTCCAGGTTTCCCTTCTGGGATTTGGAATATCCTAGCAATTTCCATCAACTGGTTCTTAACAAATGGAATAAATTCTGCTGACTTTAGCTAAGAGCCTGGAAGCCCAAGCGTTCATTCCAAGGCTGCCATTGTAACTGCAAAGCCTGCAAGCTGTGCATTCAGAAAATAAGGTTTAGCTGATTCACCTGGAGTGATTGTTATCTTACAAGCTGCAGTAAAGACAGTTTTTTGAAGAAAGGGCATTTTCATTCTTGGTCATAAATGATGTTCCAAACATATTGCCCATTTAATAAGCCCCTTACAACCAATTTGCCCTTTACGCACTTTTGCCCTTCAAACTTACTGTTTTCCATTCCAATAACAATTCCTCCACAAGGAACAACCACTCAGGGAGCACTTTTGAGTTATAATATGATGTGGATACTGGAAATCTGAAAGTAAAACAGGAAATGTTCTACAGGTTGCATCACATCTTTTACTGGTTCAAGGGATATGGCAAAACAGGCATTAATTATCCATCCCTAATTTCCCTTGAGAAGACGATGGTGAGCTGTTTCTTAAATCATTGCAGTCCATATGATGAAGAAACACCTGAAGGGTGTTCCGGGGGTGATGGTGGGAGGGAGTTCCAGGAGTTTAGCCCAGGGGCAGAGAAGGAATGGTGATATGGTTTCAGGTCAAGATGTTGTGTCACTCAGAAAGGAACGTACAGGTCTGGAATTCCCATGCATCTGCTGCCCTTGTTCTCCAGGTGGTCAAGGTATAGGATTTGGAATTGATGGTGACATTCGTGCAGACTTGGTAAGTTGTCCCATTGCATTGTGTAGATGTTTTTGCTCTTGGGACAAATGGTAGAGGAAGCGAATGTGTGAAGTGATGGATGGGGTGCTAAGCAAACGGACAGCTTTGTCCTTGATAGTGCCCAACCTCTGGAACCACATTCATCCAGGCAAGCTCCATCATACAATTGAGTTGTGTCTAGTAGATAATACAGAGGATTTGGGGTGTCAGGTGGTGAGTTACTTGCCACAGAATTCCCAGCCTCTCATCTGTTCATGTAACCACAGTATTTGCAAGGCTGAGTCAATTAGTATTCTTGTCAACACCAACCCACAATAGTTAGAGCTGGGGGTTGGTTTAGTGGTGGTGGCAGGGGGAGGAGGATATTAGGCCACGGTATAGCCCTTGAAACTCAGGAATGATGGGTTGATTCTCTCGGTTTGGAAATGGTTATTGCCTTGCACGAGGTGTGGTGCAAATGTCACTTGCCTCTTATTAAGCAAAGCCCGAAGGTTTTGCTGTTCTTGTCTCATATGGACACGTATTGCTTCAGTGCCTGAGGAGTTGTGAATGATTCCGTACGTAGTGCAATCATCAGCAAAACTCCCCACTCTACACATGATGTCACTGACCTCTGACCTATTCTCGTCTGATCTTTGCTGAACCCACAAAATCCGAACTATCGGATGTCATTTGTTGCTTGCATTCAGTCAACTTGAATTGTCCGGAATGCTTCAGATGTATTCTGATCCTGGGGATTGCACTGCCACAGATGTCTATTTTCGTATTTATATTGGCTTTCTGATGGTTGTTGGGGGATTTCACAATTAGCCAAATCCTCTCCACTTAAAGTTGCGCTCAAACGAACAAACATCGCCGGGTACTGCATCTTCCTTCACTTTCAAGAGGAGTCAACGAAAGACCTATTGGTGGCAGTAGGATAACGAAAAACTCTTGGACAACGAAGAAGCGAAAGACAAATCTTCCAAACAAAAAGTGCGGAGAAGCCCTCTATTTCTTCACTGTGATTTTCAAAGAATCTGGCCATAGGGTCAGTATACTGTCGTAAAGGAGAATTGGGAATGGAACCGGCTCAAAGATCCTCGTGCCCTTGAGTTGCAAGTTCTGGATGTTTCAGGGATCAACTATACAAAAGATACTTGGTAAAATATCAACGAGTTAGTGAAGAGTGCAGGAATGAAACAACTGCATAGGGGTTTGCATCTAGTATCAGCATCCAGCCAGCCTCGGAGTAAGATTTACAATACATCTATTTAAGTTTACAACTTGTTATTGTAGCAGGATTATCCATATTTTATAAAGGTAAATGAATAAATAGGTCAATTAGACAAACTGGATGGCATCTGCAGAACCGACCTAGCACACTGAGCAAATGGATTCCTACAGTGTATGGTTATCAGATTATGTAACAGGATAAACTACGATTCAGTAACCAAAGGACCAAATTCATGAAAATGGTCAAAAGAGCAAGATCGTAGGGGAAGAAAAAATGTTTTCCGAGCTAAAATGTTACGATCCGGAATTCCCTACCTGGAAGAAGCAATAATAATTTTATTATTGGGAATAGGATACATACTTAAAAATTTAGAAATCCAGAGCTTTGGAGAAAGACCAATGGTGAGACCAATTATATAATTCTTTCAGAGCCAACACAGGCAATTTGGGCCGAATTACCTCTCTCTATGCTCTACGGCCCAGTGATTCTACTATACATATTTATGTCTGTCACTTCTCTTCCTCTATTCAAGGGTCCATATAATTTCTAATTCCATGATAAATAATGTTTGAAAACGAAGAAATTTAAAAAGCTCCAATGAAGCACGATGTTAAATGCCCTGTCCTAAACATGTGTGCTAAATTATAGGCTACTGAAATAAAATAGTAATCAATATTTTAAAAACAAAATCATTTTCCTTCCCTCCCAAATTCGCCCCATTCATCCGAGGATCGGCTCGATCGAGTGTAAATTCTGTCCATCCTCCTCAGTGACTTTCCTGGAAAAACAGCCTAGTTTTACCCTGGAGATCTACATGTGACTCGAGTATAAGAACAGCATGAAAATTGGACCTGGGGTCAATACTACTAAGTAGTGAAGGACGGTCGGAATGTATGCACCTTAAAAAGATACGGCATTAACCCGCAGAAGCGGCTCCTCTTTCTGTTCAGACCCGAATTTGTAAATTACAAATGTTCACTTCTTTTTCGGAAACTCTTGTTCGTTTGTCCTGTTTCATAATCCAGTGACTTTTTTTGAGAACCATGTTAGCATTTGAAGTTGTTGTATTCTTTTATTACATTGACGAAGCATTAGTCCGAATGTGAACTGTTTCAGTTGGCAGTAATTTGATTTTTTAAAGATCTGTATTTGTATTAAATGGTCACTACACTGATGAGTTCTGATCCAGTGTATTCCTGGTATTCTCGTTGGATGTAATGATATTAACGGCCTTGTATCTCTGCTGTTCTTGGTTTGCAGGCGCTCCCAATGTCGTTGTCCTCTAGTGGCGCTCGGTGTTGAGTGAGTCCATTGGTAATAATGGTGCTGATAGTCATCCTTGGGCAGTATTTCAAGCTGTGACAGTGCCAAAGGCAAGACACACGTTTATCATCTGCGCGCACATCGCTTTGCAATTCAAACCTTTACATTAGGCGTGCAAATTCACATTAATAGATAGGAGATGAAAATGAATGTTCTTTGAAGGTGAACATTTGGACCACAATTTACACATTGAGAGTAATGAGATATTCCGGAGCTATAGCTGGTGCATAATTCCGACAATTATTACTCCAGCCCAGCAACAATTTGCGGGAAACAGCGACCTCCTCTGGTCATTCTGATCTCAGTAAGAAGTCTCACAACACCAGGTTAAAATCCAACAGGTTTATTTGGTAGCAAATACCATAAGCAATGTGGGTGCTCCCTCCACCCACATTGTCTGTACATTTAAGACCTGGCTGGCTGTAGAGATTTGCATTCTAATCAGTATTCTGTCATTTGATTTCTGTGTCTGTTTGCACTGTTTGAGAACAGATATCCACTCCATCTGACGAAGGAGCTGTGCTCCGAAAGCTTATGGTATTTGCTACCAAATAAACCTGTTGGACTTTAACCTGGTGTTGTGAGACTTCTTACTGTGCTTACCCCAGTCCAACGCCGGCATCTCCACATCATTCTGATCTCCACATCATTCTGGGTTAGCAGTGTTGAAGATATTTGGAGGATGCTCCCTGTTCTTGGGGAAAAGAACTGTTTTGTTAATGTATGTAAGATTTCGCTAGAAAGAGCTGCTAGATATTTTTCTTCAGTTATTAACGAGTAAAGTACCAACGATCTCGATGACTGGGAATGATTCGTAATTTTTAAAACCGAATTTGCCATAGCCGTTTGCAGACAACTTCTGAAGTGTGGCCACTGCCGTGATAAGGAAACGTGTGCACAACAAACGCCCCAAAACCTTATTTTTTTGTGATGTTGATTGAGTGATGAAGTTGATCAGGACACTGGGGATAACTCTTCTGCTCTTCTCCAAACTAGTGGCATGACATCTTTAACGGGCACCCACGAAGGCAGATGGGGCCTAGGTTTAACGTCGCATCGTGGAGACAGCACCTCGGACAATGCAGCACTCTCTCAGCACTGCACTGGAATGTCAATCTATGGCCAGGTCCCGGGGTACGGCTTGAAAGCACAACTTTTCAGGCAGGAGTAACTGTTACTAAGTGAATAATGGCTAACGCTCGAATCATTGCAAATGAGTGAAAAAGTGGAAGCTGAAGGGAGACCCGATCGAGGCCATTGAAATTATGAACGGCGTTAATAGGTTTGATGCAGAGAAAATGAGTCCACTTGTGAGGGAATCCGAAACCTGAGGATAGAAACATACAACAGGCATAAATATATCCAATCGAGAATTCATGAGAAGCTTCTATACATAGTAGGTGGTAAGAATATGGAACACACTAGATATAGGGATCATTCAGGAGAATGGTATAGACACATTTAAGAGGGAAGCTTGAAACATAGATGAGGCAGAAGGAAATATGTTGGTGAGGATAAATGAAGAGAGGGAGAGGTGCATAAATGCCAGCATATATCAATTGGGCCGAATAGTCTGTATCTGTGCTGTAGACTCAGTGCAATTGTATGTAATATAAAAGAGAACATACTGGAAATGCTCAATGGGAAAATCACCATCTGTCAAGTGAAACAATAAGTTAACCTCCCAATCAGAACACTTTGTCATAGAATCCGTAGAGTGGTGAAGGAGGCCATTTGGCCCATTGAGCCTGCACTGACAACAACCCTACGTATCCCCCTAACCCCACATCTTTACTCTGCTAGTCCCCTGACACTAAGGGGCAATTTAGCATGGCCAATCAACCTAACCCACACATCTTTGGAGTGTGGGAGGAAACCGGAGCACTCAGAGGAATGCCACGCAGACACAGGGGAATGCGCAAACTTCACACCGACAGTGATCCAAGGCTGGAATTGAACCCAGGTCCCTGGCGCTGTGGGGCAGCAGCGCTAACCACTGTGCCACCATGCCACCCCCATAGTATTAGCCAAGATCACAATAGAGAGTGCAGTGACATCACCACAACACCACCAGACCTGGAAAAGTAGAGGAAATCACATCTCTTATATTTATATGTATGCATTTGAATTAGAAATGTGTACTAAAGAGTTTCCAAAAGACCTAACCAAAAAGAAAAATGCACCCACTCAAAGGCGTATTAGAAGGTAGGAAAGCTAGAGAGGGGGCAAAACGTGATCTCCTCTTGGGAAATAAGGAAAGGCTGGTGACAGAAGTGTTAATGAGGGATCACTTTGGGACTAAGTATATTCGTTTGAAGATAGCTAAGGAGAATAATAGGTCTGGCCTAAAAGTTAAAATTCTAAATTGGAGCAAGGCCAATTTCCATGACATTAGACAGGAGCTTTCAAAAGTTGATTGGAGGAGTCTGTTGGCAGGCAAAGGGATAGCTGGTAAGTGGGAGGCTTTCAAAAGTGTGTTAACCAGGGTTCAGGGTAAGCACATTTTCTTAGAGTGAAGGGCAAGGCTGGTAGAAGTAGGGAAACGTGGGTGACTTGTGATATGGAGGCACTAGTCAACAAGAAGAAGGAGGCACATGACATACATAGGCAGCTGGGATCAAGTGGATCCCTTGAAGAGTATAGAGGGTGTAGGGGTAGAATTAAGAGAGAAATCAGGAGGGCAAAAAGGGGACATGAGATTGCTTTGGCAGATAAGGCAAAGGAGAATCCAAAGAGCTTCTACAAATTCTGAGTGGAGGCCTGTGACTAGTGGTGTGCCGCAGGGATCGGTGTTGGGTCCATTGTTGTTTGTCATCTATATCAATGATCTGGATGATAATGTGGTAAATTGGATCAGCAAGTTTGTTGATGATACAAAGATTGGAGGTGTAGTGGACAGTGAGGAAGGTTTTCAAAGCTTGCAGAGGAATTTGGACCAACTAGAAAAATGGGCTGAAAAATGGCAAATGGAATTTAACACAGACAAGTGTGAGATATTGCACTTTGGAAGGACAAACCAAAAAAGAACATACAGGGTAAATGGTAGGACTCTGAAGAGTGCAGTTGAACAGAGGGATCTGGGAATACAGGTACAGAATTCCCTAAAAGTGACGTCACAGGTGGATAGGGTCGTAAAGAGTGCCTTTGGTACATTGGCCTTTATAAATCGGAGTATTGAGTATAAAAGTTGGAGTGTTATGGTAAGGTTATATAAGGCATTGGTGAGGCCGAGTTTGGAGTATTGTGTACAGTTGTGGTCACCTAGTTACAGGAAGGATGTAAATAAGATTGAAAGAGTGCAGAAAAGGTTCACAAGGATGTTGCCGGGACTTGAGAAGCTGAGT
The DNA here is from genome assembly GCF_964213995.1 of Mustelus asterias. Classification (NCBI taxonomy): domain Eukaryota; kingdom Metazoa; phylum Chordata; class Chondrichthyes; order Carcharhiniformes; family Triakidae; genus Mustelus; species Mustelus asterias. Next base: position 58,860,575 of record NC_135804.1, on the reverse strand, counting down.
TACAGAGAGAGATTGAATAGGTTGGGACTTTATTCCCTGGAGCGTAGAAGATTGAGGGGAGATTTGATAGAGGTGTATAAGATTTTGATGGGTATAGATAGAGTGAATGCAAGCAGGCTTTTTCCGCTGAGGCTAGGGGAGAAAAAAACCAGAGGGCATGGGTTAAGGGTGAAAGGAGAAAAGTTTAAAGGGAATATTAGGGGGGGTTTCTTCACGCAGAGAGTGGTGGGAGTGTGGAATGAGCTGCCGGATAAAGTGGTAAATGCGGGGTCACTTTTAACATTTAAGAAAAACTTGGACGGGTTCATGGATGAGAGGGGTGTGGAGGGATATGGTCCAAGTGCAGGTCAGTGGGAGTAGGCATAAAATGGTTCGGCACAGACAAGAAGGGCCAAAAGGCCTGTTTCTGAGCTGTAATTTTCTATGGTTCTAAATAAATACACAAAGGGCAAAAGACTAACTAAGGAGAGAGTAGGACCTCTTAAGGATCAAAAAGATCATCTATGTGTGGATCCACAAGAGATGGGTGAGATCCTAAATTAATATTTCTCATCGGTATTTACTGTTGAGAAAGGCATGGATTTTACGAAACTTGGGGAAATAAATAGTGATGGCCTGAGGAGTATACATATTACAGAGAAAGAGGTGCTGGAAGTCTTAAAGCACATCAAGGTAGATAAATCCCCGGGACTTGATGAAATGTACCCCAGGGAGGAGGTTAGGGAGGAAGTTGCAGGTCCCTAGCAGAGATATTTGAATCATCGACAGCCACGAGTGAGGTGCCTGAAGATTGGAGGTGGCAAATGTTGTGCCTTTGTTTAACAAGAGTTGCAGGGAAAAGCCTGGGAGCCATAGATCGGTTGGCCGAACAACTGTAATGGGTAAGCTGTTAAAAGGTATTCTGAGGGATAGGATCTACCGGCATTTAGAGAGGCAAGGACTAATTAGAGACAGCAAGCATGGCTTTGTGAGTGGAAAATCATGTCTCGTGAATTTGATTGAGTTTTTTGAAGGGATAACCAAGAAGGTAGATGAGGACAGTGCAGTTGATGTTGCCTACATGGAATTTGGCAAGGTACCTCATGGTAGGTTGTTGCATAAGGTTAAGTCTTATGGGATCCAGGGTAAGGTAGCCAATTGGATACAAAATTAGCTTGATGACAGAAGACAGAGGATGGCTGTAGAGGGTTGTTTTTCAAACTGGAGGCCTGTGATCAGTGGTGTGCCTCAGGGATCAGTGCTGGGTCCACTGTATCGTTAATATTAATGATTTAGATGAGAATTTAAGAGGCATGGATAAGAACATAAGAACATAAGAAATAGGAACAGGAGTAGGCCATCTAGCCCCTCGAGCCTGCCCCGCCATTCAATAAGATCATGGCTGATCTGATAGTGGTTTAGTTCCACTTACCCGCCCGCTCCCCATAACCCTTAATTCCCTTATTGATCAGAAATCTATCTACCTGTGACTTAAACATATTTAACGAGGTAGCCTCCACTGCTTCAATGGGCAGAGAATTCCAGAGATTCACTACCCTATGAGAGAAGAAGTTCCTCCTCAACTCTGTTCTAAACTGACTCCCCCTTATTTTGAGGCTGTGTCCTCTAGTTCTTGTTTCCTTTCTAAGTGGAAAGAATCTCTCTGCCTCTACCCTGTCTAGCCCCTTTATTATCTTACATGTCTCTATAAGATCTCCCTCAGCCTTCTAAATTCCAACGAGTACAGGCCCAAGTAAGTTTGCAGATGACACTAGGATTGGTGGCATAGAGGACAGTGAAGAAGGTTATCTAGGATTGCAACAGGATCTTGATCAGTTACACCAGTGGGCCGATGTATGGCAGGATGGAGCTTAATTTAGATAAATGTGAGCTGATGCATTTTGGTAGATCAAATCGGGGCATGACCTACTCAGTTAATGGTAGGGCATTGGGGAAAGTTATGGAACAAAGAGATTTAGGAGTACAGGTTCATAGCTCCTAGAAAGTGGAGTCACAGGTGGACAGGGTAGTGATGTAGGCATTCGGCATGCTTGGTTTCATTGGTCAGAACATTAAATACAGGAGTTGCGACATCTCGTTGAAGTTGTACAAGACATTAGTAAGGCCACACTTGGAAACTGTGTAGAGTTCTGGTCACCCTATTATAGAAAGGATATTATTAAACTAGAAAGAGTGCAGAAAAGATTTACTAGGATGCTACCGGGACTTGATGGTTTGAGTTATAAGGAGAGGTTGGATAGACTGGGACTTTTTACCCCGAGAGCGCAGGGGGCTCAGGGGTGATCTTACAGAGGTCTATAAAATAATGAGGGGCATAGATAAGGTAGATAGTCAACATATTTTCCAAAATGTAGGGGAAGCTAAAGCTAGAGGGCATAGGTTTAAGGTGAGAGGGGAGAGACACAAAAGGGTCCAGAGGGGAAATCTTTTCACTCAGAGGGTGGTGAGCATCTGGAATGAGCTGCTAGAGGTAATGGTAGAGGCAGATACAATTTTGTCTTTTAAAAAGCATTTAGACAGTTCCATGGGTAAGATAGGTAAGAGAGATATGGGCCAAATGCGGGCAATTGGGACTAGCTTAGTGGTAAAAACTGTGTGGCATGGACAAGTTGGCCTGAAGGGCTTGTTTCCATGCTATGAACCTCTGTGACTAAGTTTGATCGAAGATGTGGCTCTAACAGGTTAGGTGGATTGGCCATGTTAAATTGCCCCTCAGAGTCCCAGGATGTGTGGGTTAGCGGGAATAGCAGGGTAAAAACATGGGATTATGGGGATAGGGCCTAAGTGAGATGCTCTGTCGAAGAGTTGGTGCAGACTTGATGGACTGAATATTCTCCTTTTGCACTGTAGGGATTCTATGTCCTGGAAAATAAAGACAATGTTAGTGGAACAGAAGAAGTGCAGGAAACAGGTTTAGAGAGAGAATAAAGTCTGGGCAGTGAAGGTAAAGGGTTAGGTAATGCATTACGTTCCGCAGATAGGGAATGAATAATGGGGGGGGTGATTGGCTGGGCGAGTTCCTGAGGTGGGGAAGACCAAGGTCAAGCCTACATCTAACTAAATATGAGAATTTTACATTTGAAGCACTAGGGTTTGGGAAACAATTGTAGGTCAGCCAGAATAAGAATAAAGGTTGAACAAGACTTGGTGCAAGAAATTATATTGGCAGCAGAGTTATGAATAAGCTAAAGTTTATGCAAACTGGAAGTCAGCAGGGTGGAAGAAGTCAGCCAGGAATACATTGGTGTAATTGTCACTGTGTATAGTGGTGCAAGTGGGTGGACAGTCCATTTCATATCTCTCCAGATTTGTATTTCCATAATGGAATTTAACTCGGCATGGCTAACTGTTTCTGCTCGGAGGATTGAGACGACGACAGATAGCGTTACAGAGGTAATAGAAGACAGTCTTTGCAATGAAGAGGTTGTGTGGTCGTCAGCACAGAGAATTTCATTTGTGAACTTGTCCAAGGTCGCTGAGGTGGGATGGAAACCTGAACAAGCAAAATATTGTCGATAAAATGTGTATAATACAGAGGAATGTGGAAATATAAACATGCTGTTTGAGTAAGGAAGGAGATTGATCCCTTGTTTTCCATTTAAGTGTTTCACAATTTCCCTGCCTGTGTGTCTGCGTGTATGCCTACATATGGGTGTATGTTTACATATATGTACATGTTTATATATGTGTGTGTAAATGTATATTGGTGTACCTGTGTGTATATGAGCTTGCATATGTATTCCTAGTCATACACCATTCTGATTTCAAAATATATCACTGTTCCACTGTCGCTGGGTCAAAATCATGGAATTCCCTTTCTAACAGCACTGTGGTGTACCGACACCTCAGTGACTGTTGCAGTTCAAGAAGGCAGCTCACCACCATCTTCTGAAGGACAACTCGGAATGGGCAATAAATGCTGATCTGGCCAATGATGCAAACACGCTGTAAATGAATAAAAAATTATAGCAGTGACTACACTTCATTGGCTGAAAAATGTTTTGGGGCATCCTGAAATCATGAAAGTTGCTCCAAAATTACAAGTCTTTCCATTCATGAGCATTGCTGAAAAAAGAAATATGCTGTTCAAGCTTTTTGTCTTTAACTCACCAGGACAGATTCAAAAGAATATTACATCTCAACTTATATCATCAGCAATACTAAAGTTTTGTAGTACAAAATGACTATTCATGAGTGTGTGTGAATGTCTATGTACCTGTGTTTCTGCACATGCATGTGCTTATATGTGAATGTGTACTGCGTGTGCTTATATGAATTTGTGTACATGTGTATAACCCATCCCACGTCCTGTTAATTCATCACTCCATACTGGCTGGTCAACATTGCCTTCTGGTCCTACAGCACCTTTAGTTTAAAATTCCCATCCTAGTTTTCAAAAACCTCCAGGAGCTTGAGTCTACTTCACTTGTGGCCTCCGCTCCATCTCCAATTTTCATCACTGCCATTGGCAGACAATGTCAACAAAATGAAGGAGATTGTTATCGACTTCAGGAAGCGTAAAGAAGAACATGCCCCTGTCTACATCAATGGGGACGAAGTAGAAAGGGTCGAGAGCTTCAAGTTTTTGGTGTCCAGATCACTATCAACCTGTCCTGGTCCCCTAATGCCGACACTATGGTTAAGAAAGCCCACCAACACCTCGACTTTCTCAGAAGACTAAGGAAATTTGGCATGTCAGCTACGAATCTCACCAACTTTTACAGATGCACCATAGAAAGCATTCTTTCTGTTGTATCACAGCTTGGTATGGCTCCTGCTCTGCCCAAGACCACACGAAAGTACAAAAGGTCATGAATGTAGCCCAATCCATCACGCAAACCATCCATTGACTCTGTCTACACTTCCCGCTGCCTCGGAAAAGCAACCAGCATAATTAAGGACCACACACACCCCGGACATTCTCTTTTCCACCTTCTTCCATTGGGAAGAAAATACAAAAGTCTGAGGTCACTTACCAACGTGACTCAAGAACGGCTTCTTCCCTGCTGCTTTCAGACTTTTGAATGGACTTACCTTGCATTAAGTTGATCTTTCTCTACACCCTAGCTATGACTGTAACACTACATTCTGCACTCTGTCCTTTCCTTTTCTATGAACGGTATGCTTTGTCTGCATAGCGTGCAAGAAACAATACTTTTCACTGTATGTTAATACATGTGACAATAATAAATCAAATCAAAATCAAAATTGGCAGTCATACCAGCTGCAAAGGGCCTAAGGTCAGGAATTCCATCCCCAAAACAACTCTGCTTCTCTCTGTCTTCCTTTAAAGTCTGCCAGTCACCAACGTTGCTCAGTATTAAAACGTGTTTGATAATGTTCTTGTGATAATTTACTACGTCGAAGGTACATTACAAATACCACTTGTTCTATGTGTGCGACTGTGTGGGTGGTCTTTATGTGTGAGTTTAACTCCTATTTCCATTTGTTATCCTTTGTAAGTTCTTCCTGTTTATAATCTGTTCAATTCTGATGATGACTACAAAGGCATCAATTTTAGATTTGTGTTGTAATGCGCGATTGCTGTTGCTCAAGTGAGAACCTTTGCAACTTGTCTATATACAATGTCTCTTCTTATAGCTGATTTCTTCAATCAGTTAATTATATACCACAACGTGCACTGGTAGCTAGAGCTAATGGGAAATTGCAAGAACTGCACAGCGATTCTGCTCATGGTATAATGGAAACACTTGTGGTTAGACGCTGCGCCCATTTTAGGACCTGCAAGTTGCACAATGCCTGTGTTACTCGTTCAAAGTTGAGATGAAGAATAATTTAAGACATTAATTTGAAACCTCACATCTCTCAACAAAACATTTGTAAATATGTTCTGCGATCCCCGGCGTGCTGATTCTGAAAACTGAAAGGCAAACCAAAAATCTTGAAATCAGCATCAATGTTAAAATATAGTTAATTTTAGAGAAATGTCGCTGTTTTCTGAGAACATTCCAGAAATAGCTTTGCGTGCAGCCTGCTTTATTTTCAGCTGTAATGGATAATAACATTGCGGCAAAGTTTGCAGATGATACAAATGTAGGTGGAGATACAGGTAGTATTGAGGAGACAGAGAGGCTGCAGAAAGACCTGGACAGGTTCGGAGAGTAGACAAAGAAATGGCAAACGGAATACAATGTGGGAAAGTGTGAGGTTATGCACTTTGGTAGAAAGAATAGAGGCATAGACTATTTTCTAAATGGGGAAAGCATTCAGGAATCAGAAGCGCAAAGGGACTTGGGAATCCTAGTTCAGGATTCTCATAAGGTTAACTTGCAGGTTGAGTTGATAATTAGGAAGGCAAATGCAATTTTAGCATTCATTTCAAGAGGACTGGAATACAAAAGCAGGGATGCACTGCTGAGGCTTTATAAGGCTCTGGTCAGGCCACATTTGGAATATCGTGAGCAATTTTGGGCCCTGTATCTAAGGAAGGATGTGTTGACCTTGGAGATGGACCAGAAGAGGTTCATGAGGATGATCCCAGGAATGAAATGCTTGATGTATGAGGAGCATTTGTGGACTCTGGGACTGTACTCAATGAAGTTTAGAAGGATGAAGGGGGATCTCATTGAAACTTATAGAATACTGAAAGGCCTGGATAGGATGGACGTGAAGAAGATGTTTCCATTAGTCAGAAAGACTAGGATCCGAAGGCACAGCCTCAGAATAAAGGGACAACCCTTTAGAACCAAGATGAGGAGGAATTTCTTCAGTCAGAGCATGGCGAATCTGTGGAATTAATTGCCACAGAAAGCTGTGGAGGCCAGCTCATTGAGTTTATTTAAGACAGAGATAGATAAGTTCTTGATTGTTAATGGGATCAAAGGTTGGGGGAAAAGGTGGGAGAATGGGGTTGAGAAACATATCAGCCATGATCAAATGGCAGAGCAGACTTGATGGACTGAATGACCTAATTCTGCTCCTATATCCTATGGCCTTTATGGTCTACAGGCCACGTTTGCAAAATCTAAACCGAACATCTACTGTGAGATGTGATTTTGTGACTTAGCAGCACTTGTTGAACAATTGTGGCTGTGTTATACTATACCAACAACCAAATAAAGTAATTGGTCAATTTAGTAACATGGCTGTTTTACACATGCTACATATAACCTCCATTCAAATTCAGGGGCCGGATCTCTGCAAACAAAACAACCATGCTCTGCATCTTTCTGAATTGCCTGGAAGCATGCAGCACCTATAGTTCCCAGTTGCTTTCTTCATGGCAATATTTCGGCCAATCAGAGTTGACCTGTCAAGCAATCAGCTCCTCTTTTCTCCTGTGGCATAACTTTTTCTGTTGGTTTGAAATATGACATTCTTGCCTTTTACCTGAACAGTACAAGAGAAAAAGCTTCAACAACATATCCCTTTTTAGCAGTATAGATACATCTGATCTAATCCTTCACAGTGCAGCAAAATGCCCAACCGTTTACTTATGACAACTCCAGTTAAGTTGGTGGAGTTTGTTTTGCACATCAAGACCATTGGAAAAATATGCATCACATACGGAGGCTGCATGATCATAATTTTCTGGCTGTTCTCGCCCTGCGGAAGGTACGACGGAGAATTTGGCACTGAGCCAAATCTTCGTTTGCTGCAGCGGACCAGGGAATCCGCGGGTGCGACTGGCATTCAAGAAAAGAAAGCAAGTCTATACAAGCCTTGTATACAAGCTATACAAACTTCCCAGAGCGTTTTAACTAATGATGTACATTTCAAAACGCAGTCACTGTTTTTGGAAATAGACAACAATTTGTGCAGAGTCCCCCAAACAACACAAATAAATACGAGATATTTTCCGGCCGTTCATGCCAGCGGGATTCTCTGGTCCTCTTGCAGTTAATGGCATTTGACTGAGCGCCAAATTTTCATCCCTCGCTTGCAGGAGCAAGGGCCGAAAAATTCCGGCCATTTACTTTAAGCGACAAGTGATAAATATTGTATGGAAGGAGAACTCATCTGCTCTTCCTCCAATTGTCTGTTGGGATTATTTACATTCACCGCTGGAGAATGATGGAGTCTTGTTCTAATGTCTCTTCCAAAATAGAGCATCATCTGTCACGCAATTCTTCATCAGTGCTGCTAGAATTTGTGTTGACCTTATTGGAGTGGGAATAGAGCCCATCACCTTTGGCACATGGAGAAAGTGTTAAAGTTAAAGTTTATTTATTAGTGTCACAAGTAGGCTTACATTAACACTGCAATCAAGTTACTGTGAAAATCCCCTAGTCGCCACACTCCGGCGCCTGTTTGAGTACACTGCGGGAGATTTAGCATGGCCAATGCACCTAATCTGAACATCTTTGGACTGTGGGAGGAAACGGGAGCATCGGAGGAAACCCACGCAGACACAAGGAGAACGTGCAAACTCCACACAGACAGTGACCCAAGCCAGGAATCGAAGTACTACCAATGAGCTACGGTTGACACGCTTGTTTACCATCATCAATTAAATCCAAATGCCATCTCTAATAGACTCGGCATCGTATACACAGCTGATTGAAAGATTCTATGCGCTGCCTTAAACCTAGTTGGCACAAAAATACTCCAACTAACTTGTTAACTCCACATAATTTAATGACCCCGTTAACTTTTCTCATGCTTGCTGCTTTCTCGAAGCTTCCGCTCACCACCACTCTCATCTCTTCCCCTTGTCGCCTTTCCCGACCCATCTGCTCACCACCTCTCTTAAACTTCCCACTTGCTGAAACTCCCACTCGCCACTCCCCTCTCCCAAACTTCCCGCTCGCCGTTTCGCTGTCCTGACCTTCCCATTAGCTGCTTCCCTCTCACCCCCTCCCGTTCACCGCTTCCCTCCTCCGATTCTCCCACTCAATGCCCTCCTCACAGAGCTAAAGAGCGCGACTCTTGTTCCAATGTAATTTCACATTACATGGACAAGGCCATATGATTGAATCTTCAAAAGTATATCAGCCTCTCTGTGCCTTCTGACTTTTTCTACAGAAGCCGGGACCTCTTTATTCCATTTCGAACATTTGATATTAAATTTCATGTTTCCAACATTCATCAATTTTGTTTTCATGAATCTTGATCTTCTGTTCAATGAGAAAGTATTGGTCTGTGACATATTCTTATGGTTTACTCACCACTGCAAGCGCTTCTAATGGAAAATGTCATGCAGCATTTTTAGAATCCCTACAGTCCGGAAGAAGGCCATGTTGCCCATCGAGTCGGCACCGAATCGCCGACAGAGCAGTTTATCAAACACCCCCCCTCCCATCTCTGTAACCCCACACAATCCCCCTAAATTACACACTTGGGGCACTAAGGGCCAGTCCACCTAAACTTTGAACTGTGAGAGGAAACTGGAGCACCTGGAGGAAACCCACGCAGAGGGAGAACGTGCAAACTCCACACAGTCACCCAAGGCTGAAATCGAACCTGGGTTCCTGGCGCTGTGAGACAGCAGTGGGTTAGTTATTAGAGGCATTTCCCTTTGAAAATTTCAGGAGCAGTCACGAGAAAGATCACAAACAACTGTGACATTCCTGGGATCGGCGTTCTCGATCTGTTCCAGTGTTGGCCATCATGATTCTTTTTTTATTTTAGGTGTTCCTTGTAAATCCCCACGGGATAACAGGTTCCTCTATAGGGGCGAAGCGTTGGGCAAATATTGGATTCAGTAAGGGAGGAGAGTTGAGGCGGACAATTATTCTTCACTAATCAAGATGCTGCCACAAGTTCCCTCCTTCAGAACAGGCCGGAGTAAATAGAAAACTATCTATTCCATTTCGCTATCATATGCCTCACGACAAGATTGAATTTGCATTCACTATTACCAAATAACAGAAGTAATTGTATGGCTAACCCCTCTCTAATTAGCTGAGATGTCAGCTCACTTACATTTATATTTACTAAAGATCTGCCACCTTTGCTACCCTCCGTAAATATAGAACTATGAGGAGAAACTGAGATAATCGCATTTTACTGACTGCAGAGAGAAAGGAGATTTCAAAGAAAGTAAAGATCTGGGGTGAATATGCGATATTTGAAGGTTTCGGGAACAAATGAGGAAGCTGTTGAGAACAGAGAGAATACGGGACTTCTTTAGCAGAGACACAGAATGCAGTAAGGAAGCTATTCTAAACCTTCATAAACCACCAGTTCAGCCTGAGTTGGACTATGTTCAAGTCTGAAGTATGTCGGGGATTTAGAGAGGGCGCAGATTTGTTGGAGATTTGCCAAAGTTGGGGACTGGGATTAGGTGGAGAGACCGGAGAAGCTATGGTTGTTCTCCTTAGAGTCCAGAAGGCTTCATTCTATGATCATCTTGCTGGTGCCAGTACAGAGCGAGACTGCGGATAGTTGGGAACCTGTCTTGGGGCAGGGAATTCAGATGGTGTTCGTAAAGCAGAAGTGGAAATGAATAGGGTTGGGAAGCATTTTCCGATCAGGGCCAGTGTGATCTCCTGGACTCGTTTCGATCGCCTCAGGGGGTCGGAGAGGAATTTCCCAGATTTTTTTTCCCCCATATTGGCCCTGGGGTTTTCACTCTGGGTTTTCGCCTCTCCCTGGAGATCACATGGTCTGGAATGGGGGGGTGGGGGTGAGTTAATAGGTTGTGATGAACAAAGCATCGTAGCTGTGAGGGACAGCTCGGTGGATAGGATATTAAGATGTAGATAGGCTGGAAAATTGGGCGGGGATCCTGGATTCAGGATTCAATCCTGGACCGGGGAGCGGCGCGGGCTTGGAGGGCCGAAGGGCCTGTTCCTGTGCTGTATTGTTCTTTGTTCTTTGTTTGTTCTTTGTTAAAACGAGGCTGCATAGCGACCTTAAATTTATGAACAATTTTGATTAAGTAAGAAGTGTTCCCAGTAACACAAACATCGGGAAACAGAAGACAGATTTAAGGTGATTGGCAAAAGAAGCCGAGGTTTCGGGTATACAGATGGAAGTTAGTTACAGTCTAGTCTCATCCTGTTCTTACCAAAGCTGCAGCTCCAATGGGCGGCAGCGAGGAGCAGGATTCCTGGTTGATTTTCTCCCCTGATTCAGATCAACTAACTCGACAAAAGAGCGGATTTGAAAACTGCAACCCATCACAAACTGAATGTCGTCAATAATCGGCCTTACTTTTATTGAGATGTCCTTTCCTTTTGCAACCAGCTTGATGAGGGTCGTTTTAGTTTTCTTCTCCTGGCAATTCCATCTGCGGAAATCACCCAACACACCGCAAAAATTCCTTCCTTCCGAATAAAGTTATATTCGACTCGAAATTTTAACTGGGTTGCTCGCTCTGCATATACTGCGACCCTGCTGAGTTGTTTACAGCGCTTTCTGGGTTTATTTTCCCAGGTTTCTAGTATCCGTGGTATTTTGCTATTGTTATTCCCACGACAATTACTTGTTGCGCATCCGATCTGCTGGACTGTAAAATGGAAACATGTAGAAAAAGGGCTAAAGTTTCATGTCTGGCGCTGTGAGGTTAAACTTGGCCTCAACAACTTTGGAATTAATATAATAAGTCTTACAACACCAGGTTAAAGTCCAACAGGTTTATTTGGTATCACGAGCTTTCGGAGCGCTGCTCCTTCATCAGGTGAGTGGAGTGCAACTAATATAGGGAGATTGTTAATCTGAATTGTTATTCCAGTGATTCTGCTACAAGTCAGGTGGCTGGAGGTTGCTTGAGGTCCCGATCGCACTCAGTTCAAAGTACTCAGGTCTAAATATTTGCAGACTTTATGCTCCTACAGGAAAAAGGATATCTCAGATGAAGCGCTGGAAGGCGCCTGCAGCCGGCATCGTTATTTTCAGGATTAAGTGAAGAATCAAAGTCTGGTGTTGACAAAGAAAATCGGGAACGAAGTGTTCCGAAAGTGGCTGCACAAAATTGGTCTTCCAGTGATAGCCTTTCGGCGGCAGTTAGGAGGTCAGCTTCTACCGCGACCACCACCCTCACCCCCCCACATATAACACACACACACACACAGAAATGTAAACGAACACAATACGCTGTTTTAGTCATGTGATCTCTCATGTCATCGTCACACGTTTCGTATATTTAACCATGAAATCTATTACTTAGGCAAACCATCGTAGATATCATTTTCATTTGCAGCAAGTAGCCAACGAAATGCAACATGTCGATACAAGTTACAGTTCACTACATGGCTCTTCTGGGCGTGTTTTGGTCAGGTACATCTCGTTATTAGATGCTGCCGGTTTCACAATAGCAAATCCTAATTTAAAAGACTCTTCAGCTGTTATCCACTGTACAATTGGATACTGTGCTTCTCTAATTCGATTGCTTGTTTTTATAATTTACTTCTCTCAGTTATTTTTCTTTATCTGTTACTTCACCGCCTTTGTTACTTTCCTGACAGCCGCCGGAGTAACTTGGAACAAAGTGGTTCAGGTCCCTAAATACTTGAAGGTGAGCAGAGGCGCGAATGCTTCCATGTTCTGCACATTTCCCATATTTCAAGATGCGCCCGATGTTCGTTGGTGGAGACGCGGAGAGCAATCCTTTCTCCAACCAGACAGCAGAAAGCGATTTGATGCGAACAAGGGAAGCAGTTCGCTTGAATTCCTGAATGTGACTTTTGCAGATTCCGGAGTGTATTATTGTAAAGTAAAATATCCAGAAAAATCGAATGAAACTGGAACTGGCACCCAGCTCACTGTGTACGGTAGGTGTTATTGTAAACGGGAGGATTTCAGCTCAGCGCCACATATGCAATTTGATTTTTTTATCACTGGAGGAAAAGCTGGTTATAGCGAATTCTTTTTACAGAACACTGGATTGTCTTCCACTGCATAGTGGATATTTTCATTTTGAAATTAAGCAATGGAAATATACGAAATATAAAGAGAAAAATTTGGAAAAACCTCAACAGGTCAGTTCTCTCTGTGGAGAGAAACAAAGTTAACCTTTCATGTCGATGATGAAATGATCTGAAACGTTAACTCAGTTTCTCTACACAGATCTTGCCCGACCTCTGAACATTCTCGGTATTTTCGGTTTGTATTTCAAATTTCCAGCCTGTGCAGTATTTTGCATTGATGTTGTAATGGGATGTTAGGGTCTGGTTCCTTCTCGCTACAATGGTGCCACAATTGAACAATGTAAGCAATCTTAACACCTCCCAGGTCAAATCTTTTACAAAACTTCAAAGATCATTTAACTTACGTCAAAAAGGAAGGAATATTCTCCCGCAAAGGTGATTGCAAAAAGAAGATTTCGAGGAAAGTAAGACCGGTTATTCAAGGCATTTCAGTTTGTTGCAGGGCCGTTTCGAAATGCCGAGTTAGTTGATTTAACCAGGAAGCGAAAATCAATCGGGATCCCTACACTCACTGCTCGCGATTTAAGCTGAACAACATGGTAACAATAACAGGGACTTGACTGTCATTACGTTCCACTCAAAGATCAGAATCCTTGCGTTCTTTTGCCAAACACCTTCTGGTTGCTGACTCTTGTGTCACTGAGAACACTTTCTGCTCACTGACTTTATCAAATTTGTCAGAACTTTCAAAATCGCTATCCAGCCTCCTCTTAAAACTATCAGGTCTAAAGAGAACAACCGTGGTTTCGTCAGTCTCTGCACATAATCTACATCCCTTGACCCTGGTAAATCTCCAACAAATCTTTTCTGAACCCTCACTCTAAGTGCCTTCATGATAAACTCAGGTGAAAATTCCCCGAGTAGAGCAACGAGTATTTCCAAAATCAGATCCCTTTTCCGCCCACTGCTCGAAATTGCTGATGTAACACTTTCTTTACGTCATTGCCTTAAATTTGCGACGGCTAGCTTTTGGCTAAGTATGAATTAAGTCGGACAAATGGAGTTAAGTTAGAGATCAGGCAGAATCATAGAATACCTACAGTACAGAAGGAGGCCATTTGGCCCATCGAACCTGCACCGACAACAATCGCACCCAGGCCCTATCCCCCTAACCCTACGTATTTACCCTGCTAAACCACCTAATGTTAAGGGGCAATTTAGCATGGCCAATCCATCTAATCGGCACATCTTTGGAGTGTGGGAGGAAACCGGAGCATTGGGAGGAAATCCACGCAGACAAGGGGAGAACGTGCAAACTCCACACCGACCCGAGGCCGGAATTGAACCCGGGTCCCTAGCGTTGTGAGGCAGCAGTGTGAATCACTATCACCAAGGTTGGCAGAGCAAAGTGAGTCGGGCTGAATGGGGCCCTGTTCCTAGGATAACAGTTTATATGTTGTAGTTGTGTCCATTAGTAACTTGTTTGAAATTCCAAGATCTTTCCACAATGGAATCCTACAATCCTCTGAGAAGGAGGGTTTTGATCTTTCCCTCAATGCTGGATTCCACCCCGGGTCCTGGACTTTACAGGACAGTTAAGGTGCCCGATGCTCTGGTTTGAACCTTTGGGGTACGCCAACTGGACTTTCTATGATGCACTCACAACTGGTAAAGTGGAGAATGGATACCACCGAACATTTCTATAAACGTCTATGTGTAATTCATTACTTCTGTGTACAGTCCCCGTGCGCTTCTTTCTCCCCAGCGGGAATTCTGTCGCATTTTGTATTATACCTAAAGCAGGTCCATGGGGAAAGAATGGAGGAATTCTGAGGTTTGGCTGGGAATAAAGACTAACATAATTTTGAAAGTTAATAATACTTGTAAATTATTAATTTGTGTCAAGGAGCTACAATGTCGGAAAAGTAGACTTGTAAATAAAAAATATTAAGGAGATTGATTCTAATAAATAAATCGATGAAACGAGACTTCACTTCCAGTTAAAAGGTGATTGGAGATAGAGTGGACAGATAGATAGAGCGGTTCACATCAGAAAATTGTAACTTTGGGCTGCTCGAAGCGGAATCTTCTCCAGACAAAATGTGTTCAGCAGATCGAATAAAATTGCAGAAGGGCAAACTAACTAGTCAAATAAAAGCAAAATACTGCGGATGCTGGAAATCTGAAATGAAAACTCAGTCAAACCGCTGAGTTTACCCAACATGGGGCCTGTTTTTATCTCTGGAATTAATCCCTGGGTGTTGTGACCTACATAGCGATATATAATTATCAAAAATTATCCTGGCTTGCAAAATACTCCAACATTCGCATCCAGCCCCCAGAAAGATGCTTTGGTGAAAATTGCACGATCTGAAACCTCAACCACGGGCATTGAAATGTTGTGTAATCAATGGTAACTCACGGGTTTTAATCTATACATATAACTATATCTTGTCTGGAGCCAATTTAGATATCGGAGGTATCTTGATTTCACGCATCTTAACATTAACCAGTAAAACAAAATACGTTTGGAAACATTAAATATTTGAAGTGGGTCATTTTTCAAACCAACACACAAAGTTTAGTACCACAATGATTCTTACAGAAAAACCCGAGTAGAACCCAATGTTCATGCCGACTGGTTGGTGCTCCCTCTCTGATACATTCAGACCGGAATCTGAATCGGGGTCACTGCTGCCAAACACAATCCCGCGCCAGGATCTGCTGCTTTAATTCCGTAAGAAGTCTCACAACGCCAGGTTAAAGTCCAACAGGTTTATTTGGCAAATGAAACTGTTGGACTTTAACCTGGTGTTGTGAGACTTCTTACTGTGTTTACCCCAGTCCAACGCCGGCATCTCCACATCATGGCTTTAATTCCGAGCAGTGACATTTTCTTTCCTGGTTGTTACTATGCCTGGGAGGATGATCCTCTTTGTGTACCGCTTGCAAAACATCCGGCAATTTTGCTGAGCGTCGTATAACATTATATAAAATAAATGCACGCCCGAAGTTTAAAAAAACGCGACAGCACCATAACTATTATCACAGTATGACTGTAAGAGCGTATCGAGGTTCGGCAATTGAGAATTTACTCTTTTCAATTCAAAAATGATTTTTCCCCCTGTTAAAAGTTCCTCCAACACCACTGAAAATCGTTCCGATTGAAGAGAATTCAGCGACTTCTCGAAGATTCGAGTGTAAAACGGCTGCATTTTACCCGGAGGATTTAAAAATCTCCTGGCAAAGAGATGGTGTGGAAATTCTGGCCGGAATAGAAACTGTGAGAAACGAGACAGTGGATGGTCTTTTTGAGGTCTCCAGTTCTTTGGAAGAAGCGCAGCCTCTCAAGAACGGAGTAGTTTATACATGCCTGGCATCCCATATCTCCCTTAAGGTGCCCGCCAGTGTCAGCTACACCGTCATGCAAGGTAAGATTCGAAACATTTACAGAAACGAGCAGGGGTAAAGACTCCGATTTGTATTATTTATTATTAATGTAGCTGGGCAGCTGTTCAAACTCGAATTTACAGGGTTAATGTGGACTTTATTTAATCTCAATGTCACATCAATGGGAACGAATTAAAATGATCAAGATAGTTTGTAGCTGGAGGAGGGAGAACATTTTCCTGAAAAGACCTAAAACGGGAGATCGCCAGGGCTAGAAAAGTGTAGCTATGAAGAGAGATTGGATAGGTTGAGATTATTTTCCTTGGAACAAAGAAGTCTGAGAAGTGACTTGATAGAGGTGTACACAATTATGAGGGGAAGAGATAGAATGGACAGGATGAAATCGTTTCCCTTGACGGAGAATTCTAGAACCAGGGGTCATAGATTTAATAAAAGTGGCAGAAGGTGGAGAGAAGACACGAGGAATGCCTTTTTTTACACAAACGGCTCAGAAGGAGCTGTGCTCCGAAAGCTTATGGTATTTGCTACCAAATAAACCTGTTGGACTTTAACCTGGTGTTGTGAGACTTCTTACTGAGTTGGTGGAGGCAGAGACTCTAAACTCTTTTTTTTAAAGTACCTGGATCTGCACCTTAAGTAAGCCACAGGGCTATGGGCCGGACGCAGGAAGGTGAGATTTGAAAGGGCACCATACAGCTGGCATGGACAAGATGAGCCGAGTGGCCTCCTTCAGTGCTTTAACTTTAGAATCATAGAAGCCCTACAGTGCAGAAAGAGGCCATTTGGCCCATCGAGTCTGCACCGACCACAATCCCCGGCCCTACCCCCTTATCCCTACATATTTACCCGCTAATCCCTCTAACCTACGCATCTCAGGACACTAAGGGGCAATTTTAGCATGGCCAATCAACCTAACCCGCACATCTTTGGACTGTGGGAGGAAACAGGAGCACCTGGAGGAAACCCACGCAGACACGAGGAGAATGTGCAAACTCCACATATACAATGACCCAAGCCGGGAATCGAACCCACGTCCCTGGAGCTGTGAAGCAGCAGTGTGCTACCGTGCCGCCCCAACTTTTCTATGGTTCTATGATTGATGTGCTTATTCCTCGTCAAATTCTTGCCAAGTGAAATAAACGTACACATAAAAATGATCAGTTTTAGTAGAGTCACTTTTATATCCTGAATATTTGATTTGGATGTATGATAAAATCGTTATCTCCGCACAGTGCCTTCCGCTGTCTGAATCCAACTCCCACTCTGAGTAGCCCCGCCTTTCCAGCTCTCATTTTCGACGCTCCCTGAACTCTACCTCCAGCTGTCATAATATTATTTCTGTGTTTTGATTGTGTTTGATAACGCTGCGTTTGGGCGTTTTGGAATGATAAATGCAAGCTGTTCTTATACCTACAAAGAGCGACAGTAGGTGTTCTCTGGTTGTCAGTGCTGAAGAATGAAAAACTTTGCGTCTCTTTGTAGCCGGTGCGCGTCTGTCTGGCGTGGCACAAATGTAAGTCCCTTTACTCTGACCGAAAAGCCCTCACGTCGAGAGAGAAACTTCCTGCGCCTTTATAGATTAGTTTCCTCCATAAATCGCGTTACTGTCGTTTGGGTCACGTTATAATCCTTCTATAGCTACTGCCTATAGAAATAAAAGTGTCGGTCCCCACACAGAGTAAATGGACACAATTACAGGAAAGACAACTTTGCACCGCGCCCTCCCTTGCTAGACACAAGACTGTGTATAATTCTCGCTGTGTTCTATAGTTTCTTATTACAATCATTTGTTGATCTTGTAGCTATTTCAGGAATCGAATTTACGCTCATTTTCGGATGTGCAGGCGGCGCATTGGCTGTTGTACTGTTGATAATTATTTTGACGAGACTCAAATTAAAAGCTTCAGCTGGTAAGAAGCTTTCTTATTTCACCGCAAACTTTTATTTTGTTATGTGCAGTTAAATTGTTAAGACTTAAACGGCGGGTGAATAGTGCTTCATTATAGGGAATAAAGAGCACCTTGCTGCATCTTTAAAGAATGAATTTGATGCCACAAGAGTGTTATGTGATTGAGAGTTGAATATGGCAACGCAAATCAATTTTGAAATGCAGATGTTCAATCTTCCCATTCGAACTGTTTATTCAATTTGTACACCTCCTTAACGTTCCGCATTTTAAAAAATATCAGGACCTTGTAGTGTAAACACTCTTATTTCCTGCGACAATGTAAAACGGCTGATATGGAACTGGCAGACTGTTTTACGTCTCCCTCTGGTCGTATTTCAATTGTAATTTAGCGACATAAAACAGCTTGCCGACTCTCTTTTCACATGTTTATCACTATCACACTAAAGGCAGTGCGCTCCATTGGGGGGTAGCATCACTATGGAACATTTCAATTTTCAAGGCTCCTTCCTTTAGACAGTAAAAGTGTTCAGAATGGAAAGCATGGTGTTGGTTTTGCTGACACTCAGAAAGTTACTCAAGCTCAAGTTCTTCTTTTCTCCAGGTGTTAAAAGAAATTCTGTGGAAGCCGGTCAGAGTGAGGAGGCGGTAAGAAGACAATGTTTTTATACTCCAAAAAGAGGGATTAGGGAGGAATAGAAATAAATATTGCAATCAATCCGATAAGTAGTTAATTCATATTTTTAAATCTTACAAAAGAACGAAAGGTCTGATATTAATCAAAAGGACAGAGGATGATAGCGCCGGGTGGGACATTGTAACTAAAACAAATGGCAAAAGACCTTAACTAACTGAACCATAAATGTCAGTACCGGGGCATGATCATGCATCCCCAGCCCCTGTGGCGCCCATCGACCTGAAATGTGTCAGTAGACACAGCCTGCTCCCTCTCCAAATCCAGCTTGCTGTGAACGTAGCCGCAGTGAAGGGGCAGACGATCAACTTGACTGCCGGCTGCCTGGACCTCTTAACGGCCAACTTGGCCAGGCCCAAGAGGCGGTCCTCCTCCTTCCCCCTGCCCACCCGCCTCTGCATGGGTGAAGATTAGGAGCGTAGAACTGAAGTGCATCGAAAGAAATAAGGGGCAGCCCCAAGAGGAGGCTATTCTCTTTGTGCCAGTTAGTTGAGATAATTATTCAATTAGTCCAACTCCCCACTCATTACATATGATCCTTCATTTTTGTTTATTCAAGGGAATCTGCATCTGCCCCCCCCCCCCCCCCCCGCCTTTTTCAGGAAGTGCATTCCAGACTACAACGCTCATCTACCTCTGATGATTTTGATGATCCGAAGTCTCTGTCTCTTGGACATTGAACCAACCATCATTGAAAACACTCCTTATTTACCCGTCAAAATCTCTCCCAATTTTGAACACACTTTCTCTTTCTCTGCTCTGAGGAGAACAATAATAGGTTCTCTAGTCTCCCCAACGTAAGTCCCTCCCTCCAGTACGGTTCTAGTAAATCTCCTCGACAACTGCTCCCAAGCCTTGCATCCTTCTGTTACAATCCCAATTGATGTTGCTACTGGAAGGGAAGGTCCCAGAATAGATCCTCGCTCAAAAGACCGTAACTTTTACATTTTATTTTAGAAAACATGGATGAACCGAGTCACAGGACTGTCAATGAGCTGTTAACAACAGAAAATCTTAAGGTTGACTCAGGTTGCAAAATACATCTTAGGCTAGAATATTCTCAATAAATACACCATCTTTGTAACGCAACAGGCTAACTGTGGTCAGAAAACACCCACTCTGAAATCCAGTGGCAAATGCCACCCAGTCGAACTTCTATGTTTTTTTCCCTCAAATCTCCCAGATGCTTATTACACTGTGAGCCAACTAACATCACTGTACTCCAGCATTCACACGAGTGTTTTTAGACTCTACTCTCGGAAAGTAAGTAGTCTCACAACACCAGGTTAAAGTCCAACAGGTTTATTTGGTAGCATGAGCTTTCGGAACGCTGCTCCTTCGTCAGGAGAGACTCACCTGATGAAGGAGCAGTGCTCCAAAAGCTCCGAAAGCTCGTGCTACCAAGTAAACCTGTTGGACATTAACCTGGTGTTGTGAGACGACTTACTGTGCCTACACTAGTCCAACGCCAGCAACTCCACATCATCACTCTCGAAAAGGCATGCCTTAAAATCTTCTTTCAAACAATGCTTTCCCTCAACTGTTTCCAGAAAGGATTCACTTCCAGGATTTCCAACTATCCTTTCAGTAATTCATTTGTCTTGAATAGGCACGTGCTTTCACGTTTTCCACACAATCTCTCAGGGATCGAACCACCAATTGCTTCACAATTGTTTCACCTATTGCTTCGCAGGCTGCAACAAGATATCACCAACCCTATGATTACTTCAGACCTTTGGCTTCTCACTAAGCAGCATCACTAAGTCTGTACTTCTCAGCTCTGTCCTTAACTTCAATAAATAGTACAATTGTTCAGTTTCTTTCAGTCTTGTTCTCAAAACTTCAGTTTCCTGCGACCTCTCTTTTCATTCTCTGGTTTCTAGAACTAACTGTTTTTTAGTTTCTGAGACATGCATTCTTGCCTATTACTTCACTGTCTTGCTTCTGGCAGAGCTGAGTGAGCTGCTGTCTCTCTAGCTGCTAAGTTCTATCTGCCATGGGTTCAGTTAAATTAAAAACACAAGGTCTTTTTCCTTAAAGATGGTCCCTAGTTGCTAAACAAAAGCTCAATCTTTCTCCAAGCTCTTGCTTACTTTTCATGCTGTAAACTCTCTAAGTACAATAGAAACAGTTTAAAATGAAACCAACAACTCCGCCCTCCCCCCCCCCCCCCCCCCCGCCCCATACATGTATGCACCTTTGTTTAACAAGAATCTAATCGGAGTTTTATCCTTTCTTACACAGAAACATTAAATTAAACTCACTTAAATCCATACCTTATTTCTAATATCCAACAATACAGACTGAGATCACTTGAACCTACCCCTGCTTTCTAACACTCCCAACAATGTTGTTCCCAGAATGGGGCATGATACACCAATGAGGACTTACAAGTGATTTATAATGTTTTAGCATCAATTCTTTTTTTGCCCACATGCCTTTATTATTAAGGGTGGCACAGTGGTGAGCCCTGCTGCCTTATAGCACCAGGGACCTGGGATCAATTCCAACCTTGGGTGAATGTGTGGAGCTTGCACATTCTCCCCCTGTCCGGTTACCTCCCACAGTCCAAAGATGTGCTGGTTAGGTGAATTGGCCATGCTAAATTGCCTCTTGGTATCCCAAGACATGTAGGGTTAGGGGGATTAGTGAGGTAAATATGTAGGGTTATGAGGATAGGGTGTGGGATGGGCCTGGGAAAGATGCTATGTTGAGAGTCAGTGTAGACATGATGGGCTGAATGGCCTCTTTGTGCACTGTAGGGATTCTATGATTTGTAAGGGCAAGATAAATATTAGTATTTATTGTGAAATATTCTTCCAACTGATAATATTTTCATAATTCAAATTGTTCCAAAAATAGGATGTTCCTATATGCCCAGTTGCTTGGTTAACACATTTGATATCATAACCAGAGGTATTAGGAAGGTGCCTAGTGCTGAGAGTTGAAAAGAAAGAACAAGGCAAGACGGCAGGTTAAAGATATGAGTAATGATAGCCACAATTTGACAGGAGCAGAGCATACAAACATAAGAGTGCAGGAGCAAATACGGTCAGAGTAGGGAAATGTAGTAAAAAGAAATCATTGTATTTGCATGCAGCCAACAAGCTAAATTAATTGATGGTACTAAAAAGTGGGTGGGAAAGCAAGTTCTGAGCAGGACACAAAGTCTGCAAAGGGACATTAATGGGTTAAGTGAGTGGTTCAAAATTTGGCAGATAATGTATAATGTGGAAAAATGTGAGGTTATCCTCCTTTAATTCATTTATGGGATTTGGGCATCGCTAGCTAGAGTACATGGACAAAAGAGCTGAATTCCAGAGGTGAAGTGAGAGTAACAGCTCTTGACATCAAGGCCGCATCCAAATGAGTGTGGCATCAAGGAGTCCTGGCAAAACTGGAATCAATGTGTATCAGTAGCAAACTCTCCGCTGGTTGGGGTCATACCTGATAGATAGGAAGATGGTTGTTGTTGTGGAAGGTCAGTCATCTCAGCTCCAGGACATCTCTGCAGGAGTCCTTCAGGGCAGTGTCCTAGACCCAACTACCTTCAGCTGCTTCATCAATAACCTTCCTTCCGTCATAAGGTCAGAAGTCGGAATGTTCGCCGATGATTGCACAATGTTCAGCACCATTCACGACTCCTCAGATACTGAAGCAGTCCATGTTCAAATGCAACAAGATCTGGACAATATCCAGGCTTGGGCTGACAAGTGGCAAGTAACGTTTGTACCACACAAATGCCAAGCAATGACCATCACCAATAAAAGACACGCTAACCACCGCCTCTTGATATTCAATGGTGTTACCATCACTGAATTCCCCACTCTCAACATCCTTGGGGTGATCATTGACCAGAAACTCAAGTGGACCCACCACGTAAACACAGTGGCTACAAGAGCAGGTCAAAGGCTAGGAATACTGTGGCAAGTAACTCACCTCCTGACTTCCCAAAAACTATTCACCATCTACAAGGCACAAGTCAGGAGTGTGATGGAATACTTCCCACTTGTCTGGATGGGTACAGCTCCAACAACATTCAAGAAGCTTGACAACATCCACTCACTGCACCACTGACGCTCAATAGCAGCAGTGTGTACTATCTACAAGATGCACTGCAGCAATTCACCAATGATTCTTGGACAGCACCTTCCAAACCCACGACCACTTCCATCGAGAAGGACAAAGGCAGCAGATACATGGGAGCACCACCACAAGTTCCCCTCCAAGGCACTTACCGTCCTGACTTGGAAATATATTGCTGCTGTTCCTTCACAGTTGTTTGGTCAAAACCCTGGAATTCCCTCAATGGCATTGTGGGTCAACCCACAGCACATGGACTGCAGTGATTTAAGAACGTGGCTCACCACTGCCTTCTCAAGGGCAACTAGGGATGGGCAATAAATGCTGGCCAGCCAGCGACACCCATATCCCACCAATGAATTTTTAAAAACTACCATTTGCTGACCATCCCTATTTGTCCTTGAGAAGGTGGTGATAAGCTGCCTTCTTGAACTGCTGCAGTTCCTGAGGTGCACCCACAGTGTTGTTATCAAAGGAATCACAGGATTTCGACCCAAGGATAGTGAAGGAGTAGCATGAATTTCAAAGTCAGGATGGTAAGTGACTTGGAGGGGAACTTACAAGATTGGGTAAACTGGGCTTGTTCTCCCTGGAACTACGGAGAATGAGGGGAGACCTAATAGAGGTGTACAAAATTATGAAGGGTATAGATAGGGTGAACAGTGGGAAGCTTTTTCCCAGGTCGGAGGTGACGATCACGAGGGGTCACGGGCTCAAGGGGCGAGGTATAACTCAGATATCAGAGGGACGTTTTTTACACAGAGAGTGGTGGGGGCCTGGAATGCGCTACCAAGTAGGGTGGTGGAGGCAGACACGCTGGCATTGTTTAAGCCTTACCTGGATAGTCACATGAGCAGTCTGGGAATGGAGGGATACAAACGAATGATCTAGTTGGACCAATGAGTGGCACAGGCTCGGAGGGCCCAAGGGCCTGTTTCCTGTGCTGTACTGTTCTTTGTTTGTTCTTTGTACAGGTGGTGGTGTTTGCAGGTATCAGCTGACCTTATCCTTCTGGACGGTAGTGGCCGTGTGTTTGGAAGGTTCTGCCTTCGGAACCTCAGCGCCTGCAATGCATCTTGTAGATAGTTTGAGAAAGGGTATCAATCAATTGGGCTGCTTTGTCCTGAATGGTGTCCGGCTTCTTCAGTGTTTTTGGAGCTGCATTTATCCAGGCAAATGGACAGTATTCCATTACACTCCTGACTTTTGCCTTGTAGATGGTGGACAGGATTTGGGGAGTCAGGAAGTGAGTTACTCGCCACAGGATTCTTAACTTTCACTTTGCTCTAGTAGTGACAGTATTTTTATGGCTAGTCCAGTTCAGTTTCTGGTCAATGAATATTGATAGTGTGGGATTCAGTGACGGTAATGTCATCAAGTGTCAAGGGGCAATGGATCATCTCTTGTTGGAGATGGTCATTGCCTGGCACTTGTGTGGCATGAATATTACTTGCCACTTGTTTGCCAAAACCTGGATGCTGTCTGGGTCTTGCTGCACTTGTGCATGGACTGCTTCAGTATGTTAGGAGTTGCGAATGGTGCTGAACATTGTGCAGTCAAACCCATATTTGATTGAATGAATGTCATTGATGAAGCAGCTGAAGGCGATTGGGTCTCGGGCACTACCCTGAGAAAGTCCTGCAATGGTGTACTAGGGCTGAGATGATTAATCTCCATCTTCATTTGTGCCACATAGGGACTGATGTATGAGGAGACATTAACTAGGTTAGGATTGTTTTCACTGGAGTTCAGATGAATGAGGGGGGAATCTCAGACTTATAAAATTCTAGCAGGACTTGACAGGATAGACGCAGGGAGGATGTTCCCGATGGTGGGGGGAGTCCAGAACCAGGGGTCACAGTCTGAGGATTCAGGGTAGACCATTTAGGAGAGATGAGGAGACATTTCTTCACCCAAAGAGTGGTGAGCCTGTGGAATTCATTACCACAGGAATCAGTTGGTTCCAAAACATTGAATGTATTCAAGAGGCAGCTAGATAAAGCACTTGGGGTGAATGGGATCAAAGGTTAGGAGGAGAAAGTAGGATTAGGCTATTGAGTTGGATGATCAGCCATGATCATGATGAATGGGGTAGCAGGCTCCAAGGGCCAAATGGCCTCCTCCTATCTTCTATGTACTACTCAACGTAGAATATCATTTAAACTATTTAAATGGAGTGAGACAACAAATGCCACCCTACCACA
The DNA here is from genome assembly GCF_964213995.1 of Mustelus asterias. NCBI lineage: Eukaryota > Metazoa > Chordata > Chondrichthyes > Carcharhiniformes > Triakidae > Mustelus > Mustelus asterias. Next base: position 58,835,504 of record NC_135804.1, on the reverse strand, counting down.
GTATTCAAAGACAAAGATGAGGAATTTCTTCTTAGAGGATAAACAGGAAAGTGGAGGTGAGACCTCAACCAAATCAGCCATTAACCTATTGAATGGTGGAGCATGCCAATGGGTCATGTGGCCTAGTTTTACTCCTAATCCTTACATTGTTACGTGCTTCTATCCCTGCCTCTGGTGTCTTAGCTCATTCAGATTGGCTGCAGGTACCTGAATTGTTCTGCACACTACACCTCTGGGTTAGGCAGTGGAATTGGAGATTTCTACTGAGGGATGGAATGTGTCGAAGTAAAAGGTCAAATTAAGTAAAAGGAGATAATTGAGAAAGGGGGAGGGAATGATTTGTTTGCATTGTTCATAGGATAGTTATTAGTGATGCTCAAGATCATCTCAATTGTAAATACGGGTAAATAATTTGTGAAATATTAGATTACATCAGTGGATAGTGTGTAATGGTACCCGAATGTTATCAGTTACCGTCTACATATTTACATTCTCAGACTCAGTTCCAAATGTTGATAGATGACTCTCAACCAATATTCCATTTTTTTTGCAGGTTCAACAAGGACCAAATAATGAAACTGTTGCCTATGCCAGTCTAAACTTGAAACATGACAATGGATCCTCCAAACGGAGACATGAGAAAGAGCACACCATCTATTCCCAGGTAGGACGAAGGGACTGGGGTCAATTAATACCCAAGCTATTTTCATTCAAGATCAACACTGTTATCACAATCATTACTGAAACTGCACAGTGTGGTTTTGACTTTATTGGACAGAATAAAGAGTCCTAAAGCACCAGCATCTCTCCAACTGATTTAGTTGGAAAAAGCAAATCAGAGGCAATATAAAAAGGGCACTGGACTCTGTTCCCTTTTTGGGGCTGGCTACAGTAATGATTGTTCTAAACCACAAAATAAGAAACTCAACTAACAACGCCCCTGTCGAAACCAACACCAGGAAAAATGCAAACCCATACAGATAGAGAAGAGTATTGTATATTTCCAGGTATAGCTCAGATCATTCATTGAAACACCCTCAGTGTTAAATGGTACTACACTGAGCTGCAGCAATTGTGAAGGCCCCACATTTTAATCAACCAACTGATGGTGTTGACTGATCTCAGCCAGCATTCATATTTGCCTCATGGCCCAGAGATTTGGGGGGAAAGAGGGGAGAGGAAGCCAGTGGGTAAACAGGACCTTGGAGCCTTTCCCCAGGGGTAAGTAGATCAGATAGATTAGCTGGGCTCATGCAAAATTCAGTCATAAGCACCAATTGTAACACCAGCTTTTCAAATATTCTTTGCTGGGTTCCAATAACTGGCGACCAAGTATTAGAACAATAACAGTTTATGGAATACTCTGAGCAGCATGCTGTGTGTCTACCTGCACTCCTGCCACGTGACCCCATATGTAGCCACGTCATCCCAGCATACAAGTAACCACCAGTCTGCAAGTATGAAATTCATTTGTCTGTTATTTCAATTGAAGTATGCATCTGCTGTCTTAAATTGGTTATAATAGCAGGGGAACTCGAAGATTGAAACAGAATACCAACACAATTTGGGGGAGGACTTTGAAGAGGAGAGAGACTCAAAATAAAACCAATACAAACAATTGTCAATGATACCAAACTTGGAGGAGCTAACAAAGGATGAGTTTTAATGGGCTGCATCAGGACAAAAGAATAGACAGATAAGTGGCAAAATGCAATCTAAAAACACAAGGTGCTGGACTTTGGCAGAAGGGATAAGGATAAACATCATCGATGTACTGGCGCAGTTCTAAAGAGTGTGCAGAACAGAGGGAACTGGGAGTCTACGTGCATCAATCTTTGAAGGTGGTAGTGCAGGACATAGTAAGGGAGTGGTGAGTAAAACATGACAAGTAGATTGTGTACGTTAGGTATACTAAAGGCACAGGGTTATAGGATAGAGGGGGTAGTGGGCCTGGATAGTCAGTGCACACTTGATGGATTCCATGGTCCTAATATTCAAGCTTTATAAAGTTTTGGTTAGGCCACAGGTTTTGCAGCCTGCTCAGGTCAGCACACATTAGTATGTGTGGGCACTAAAAGAGGAAATGTAACAATGGTTCTAGGCATGAAAAAGCTCGTGTTGCTCTCCCTGGAGCAGAGATTCATTGTGGTGTTCCCATTAGCTGATAGTACAAGAATGAAGCTTTTGAGCAAGGGATGTTGGGGGGAGGGGGTGGGGGTTAAAAACAGGTTGGAGATAGGTTTGTGGGCTGCCAGGGATAGAGGGAAGCAGAGACCAATAATTTCAAAAGGAAATTGGATGGCCACTTTTTGTCAGCATAAAAGGGGACTAAATTGCTCCACAGAGAGCTGGTTAAACTTGATGGGCTGTGTGTTCTTATTAACTGTGACTTGAAATTAGAGAAAACTTCATTACAGCCTTTTTAAAAATCTGATTGCCTCAAGTAATGAGCTGACGAGTTAACAGGTATTAAAAATTGCTTTCACAGACTAAACAAAGCGGAGATAACAAGCTGACTTACGCCACTCTGCAGCTCGCTGACTTCAAGAAAACATCAAAATCTAAACAGCAAGACAAACATGTAGAGTATGCAGAAGTAAACATGACAAAGAGAGAGAAGTCGAGAATCTAAAAACAACACAAAATTGAGCTTTTTATAGTTGTAGACCCAGGGTATTCGATTCCTCTACCCTGCCTGAAGGCAGGTCTAACCTACAGCACTCAGATCTCACAGCCAGGAGGCAGGTCCCAATCCACTCCAGTTGGATTAACCCCCAGACTATTGGTACCAGTCTGATAGACACCAGCAATTTAACCCTCCAAGGAGTCAGTTGCTCTAGTAACACACCATTACATTATGTTGTACCCCAAGACTATGGATAGTGATGGTAGAGGCTTCAATTAATTTCCATCACATGGCTGACCATGTAATGGAAATTTCTCCTGTTCTTACTGTCTACCGTTGGTGTACGTTAAGGATTCACAAGTTACTCAACTTATTTAGCAACATTCCTTGACCAGCAACTCCTGGAGTCAGACTTGAAGGCAGTCATGATGTGGAGATGCCAGCGTTGGACTGGGGTAAACACAGTAAGAGTTTTAACACCAGGTTAAAGTCGAACAGGTTTATTTGGTAGCAAATGCCATTAGCTTTCGGAGCGCTGCTCCTTCGTTAGATGCAGTGGATATCTGCTCTCAAACAGGGTATACAGAGACACAAAATCAAGTTACAGAATACTGATTAGAATGTGAATCTCTACAGCCAACCAGGTCTTAAAGATACAGACAATGTGAGTGGAGGGAGCATTAAACACAGGTTAAAGAGATGTGTATTGTCTCCAGACAGGACAGCCAGTCAGATTCTGCAAGTCCAGGAGGCAAGCTGTGGGGGTTACTGATAGTGTGACATAAACCCAACATCCCAGTTTAGGCCGTCCTCATGTGTGCGGAACTTGGCTATCAGTTTCTGCTCAGCGACTCTGCGCTGTCGTGTGTCGTGAAGGCCGCCTTGGAGAACGCTTACCCGAAGATCAGAGGCTGAATGCCCGTGACCGCTGAAGTGCTCCCCCACAGGAAGAGAACAGTCTTGCCTGCTGATTGTCGAGCGATGTTCATTTATCCGTTGTCGTACTGTCTGCATGGTTTCCCCAATGTACATCCTTTCCTTCAGTGTATCAGGTAGACAACGTTGGTCGAGTTGCAAGAGTAGGTACCGTGTACCTGGTAGATGGTGTTCTCACGTGAGATGACGGCATCCGTGTCAATGATCTGGCACGTCTTGCAGAGGTTGCTGTGGCAGGGTTGTGTGGTGTCATGGTCACTGTTCTCCTGAAGGCTGGGTAGTTTGCTGCGGACAATGGTCTGTTTGAGGTTGTGCGGTTGGTTGAAGGCAAGAAGTGGGGGTGTGGCCTTGGCGAGATGTTAGTCTTCAGCAATGACATCAAGGCTCCGGAGGAGATGCCGTAGCTTCTCCGCTCCGGGGAAGTACTGGACGACAAAGGGTACTCTGTCCACCGTGTCCTGTGTTTGTCTTCTGAGGAGGTCGGTGCGGTTTTACACTGTGGCGCGTCGGAACTGTCGATCGATGAGTCGAGCGCCATATCCTGTTCTTAGTCATAGAAACCCTACAGTACAGAAAGAGGCCATTTGGCCCATCGAGTCTTTACCAACCACAATCCCACCTCGACCCCACCCCCATATCCCTACATATTTTACCCACTGATCCACGCATCCCAGGACACACTAAGGGGCAATTTTAGCATGGCCAATCAACCTAACCCGCACATCTTTGGACTTTGGGAGGAAACCGGAGCACCTGGAGGAATCCCACACAGACACAAGGAGAATGTGCAAACTCCACACAGACAGTGACCCAAGCCGGGAATCAAACACATGTCCCAGGAACTGTGAAGCAGCAGTTCTAACCACTGTGCTACCGTGCCGCCCTTTTATGAGGGCATCTTTCAGCGTCTGGGAGGTGTCTGTTGCAATCCTCCTCATCTGAGCAGATCCTGTGTATACGGAGGGCTTGTCCGTAGTGGGTGGCTTCTTTAACATGTTTAGGGTGGAAGCTGGAAAGTGGAGCATCGTGAGGTTATCCGTGGGTTTGGGGTACAGTGAGGTGCTGAGGTGACCATCCTTAATGGAGACGAGTGTGTCCAAGAATGCAAATGATTCCGGAGAGTAGTCCATGGTGAGTCTGATGGTGGGATGGAACTTGTTGATGTCATCATATGGTGAACAATCACTGAAACAACTGAGAGTCCAAAAAGGAAGAAAATGTCATCGATGTATCTAGTGTATAGCATCGGTTGAAGGTCCTGTGCGGTGAAGAAGTCTTGTTCGAAACTGTGGATGAAGATGTTGGCATATTGAGGTGTGAATTTGGTCCCCATGGCTGTTCCATGGGTCTGGATGAAGAACTGGTTGTTGAAGGTGAAGACATTGTGGTCCAGGATGAGTTGTAAAACTACATCTGGAAACTGGCAGATGTCGGCGTTGAGTACTGAGGCCGTTACAGCAATGCCATCATCGTGGGGGATGCTGGTGTAGAGTGCCGAGACATCCATTGTGATGAGGAGTGCTCCTGGTTCAACTGCTCCATGTGCGCTGGGTTTCTGTAGGAAGTCCGTAGTTTTGCGACAAAAGCTGGGGGTTCTTTGTACAATTGGTTTCAGGATGCCCTCGATGTAGCTGGAGGGGTTCTTGCACAGGGCCCCGTTGCCCGATATGATGGGACAGCCGGGTGTGTTTGCCTTGTGTATCTTCGGGAGGCAGTAGAGATCTCCAATGCGGGGAGTATGTGGGATAAGAGCACGGAGGGTGCTCTGAAGGTCTGGATCAAAAAGGTCTTGATCAGCACACATGGAGCAGTTGAACCAGGAGCACTCATCACAATGGATGTCTCGGCACTCTACACCCGCATCCCCCATGATGATGGCATTGCTGCAACGGCCTCAGTACTCAACGCCGACAACTGCCAGTTTCCAGATGTAATTTTACAACTCATCCGCTTCATCCTGGACCACAATGTCTTCACCTTCAACAACCAGTTCTTCACCCAGACACATGGAACAGCCATGGGGACCAAATTCGCACCTCAATATGCCAACACCTCCATCCACAGGTTCGAACAAGACTTCTTCACCGCACAGGACCTTCAACCGATGCTATACACTAGATACACCGATGACATTTTCTTCCTTTGGACTCATGGTGAACAATCACTGAAACAACGACGACATCAACAAGTTCCATCCCACCATCAGACTCACCATGGACTACTCTCCGGAATCAGTTGCATTCTTGGATACACGCATCTCCATTAAGCATAGTCACCTCAGCACCTCACTGTACCGCAAGCCCATGGATAACCTCACGGTGCTCCACTTCTCCAGCTTCCACCCTAAACACGTTAAAGAAGCCATCCCCTACAGACAAGCCTTCCTTTTACACAGGATCTGCTCGGATGAGGAGGATCGCAACAGACACCTCCAGACGCTGAAAGATGCCCTCATAACAGGATATAGCGCTTGACTCATCGATCGACAGTTCCGACACGCCACAGCAAAAAACCACACCAACCTCCTCAGAAGACAAACACAGGACACAGTACCCTTCATCGTCCAGTACTTCCCCAGAGCGGAGAAGCTACAGCATCTCCTCCGGAGCCTTCAACATGTCATTGATGAAGACGAACATCTCACCAAGGCCATCCCCACACCCGCACTTCTTGCCTTCAAACAACCGCACAACCTCAGACCAATGTCCACAGCAAACTACCCAGCCTTCAGGAGAACAGTGACCACAATACCACACAACCCTGCCACAGCAACCTCTGCAAGACGTGCTGGATCATCGACACAGATGCCATTATCTCATGTGAGAACACCATCTACCAGGTACACGATACCTACTCTTGCAACTCAGCCAACGTTGTCTACCTGATACGCTGCAGGAAAGGATGTCCCGAGGCATGGTACATTGAGGATACCATGCAGACACTACAACAACAGATAAATGAACAACGCTCAACAATCACCAGGCAAGACTGTTCTCTTCCTGTGGGGGAGCACTTCAGCGGTCACGGGCATTCAGATCTTCGGGTAAGCGTTCTCCACGACACACGACAGTGCAGAGTCGCTGAGCAGAAACTGATAGCCAGGTTCCGCACATATGAGGACAGCCTAAATTGGGATGCTGGGTTTATGTCACACTATCAGTAACCCCCACAGCTTGCCTCCTGGACTTGCAGAATCTGACTGGCTGTCCTGTCTGGAGACAATACACATCTCTTTAACCTGTGTTTAATGTTCCCTTCACTCACATTGTCTGCATCTTTAAGACCTGGCTGGCTGTAGAGATTTGCATTCTAATCAGTATTCTGTAACTTGATTTTATGTCTCTGTATGCCCTGTTTGAGAGCAGATATCCACTCCATCTGACGAAGGAACAGCGCTCCGAAAGCTAATGGCATTTGCTACCAAATAAACCTGCTGGACTTTAAACTGGTGTTGTTAAAACTCTTACTGTGTCAGACTTGAACCCAGAGCTTCTGCCTCAGAAGCAGGTACCCACTGTGCCACAAGGCCTCCTGATATTTGTTCATTAACCGTAGAGTTTCATTCATCGCAATTAAAGTACAGAACAATGGTGAGAATCCACAAAGCCAAGGTGGTAAAACAGGAGAATTGGTCACTTATCCAATGGAACAAGTCTAATATCAGTTCCTTTTCATACCAAGAAGGCTTTGCAAATATTTTATTACTTTGGGTAGCATGTTATAAATTTGCTCAAGTTTGAAACAATATCAACCAAGTCATACAGATTTTGTAATGTCAGTTTATGATAGTTCTTAAAATTGAAATTCCATGGTTTGAGATCAGACTTGGATATTCCTTTTGGAGCATTAAGTGCCAATCAATTCAACTTTAATAAAACAAATATTTATTGTGTTTAACAAGTTTTTTTAAAAATTTGTTCTGTTTGAGGCAACAGCAAACATGTATTGTAATCACCAACCATGTGGCATAGGATAATGGGAAATTCAATGCACCACCATTCCACAAAATTCAAACTGTTTAATAGAACCCAAGAATAAGTTATCCAGTTTCAATAGAGGGACAGATAAGCCTATTGCCCGCAACAACATAATCCTACCTTTTAAAAAAGGAGAAAACATAACTAGGCTAGTCAGAATACTTTTGACAGCAACTACTGAAAAATTGCTTCATTTTTGTGCTGCTCCCAGGGAAGTACAGTTCAGTTAGTCAACCCCAAAGATCCAACAGGGTCAAGGAAACAATTTAGCTAACAGACACCAACTGTGCTATCATAGAATTCCTACAGTGCAGGAAGCGGCCAATCACAATCCCACCCAGGACCTATCCCATAACCCTACTAACCCCCTGACACTAAGGGGCAATTTAGCATGGCCAACCTAACCAGCACATCTTTGGAGTGTGGAAGGAAACTGGAGCATCTGGAAGAAATCCACGTACACATTAGGAGAATGCGCAAACTCCACACAGTGACCCAAGCCAGGAATCGCACCTGGGTCCCTGGCACTGAGACAGCAGTGCTAACCGCTGCAGTTTTCATTGCAGTGATACCAAATGTGCCAGCTGGCTAAACACATTGTTTATGCACAAGGTTCACCATTGTAAATCAACTAATTCCTATGGGTCAGAAGATACAGGAACCATGGTCAGGTTCCATAAATAAGAATACAGGGACTGTATACACAGATTATGAAATTCCACAGGGCTACTTTGCTGAAAATGGAGATCAATTTTAAATTTTTATTTGGCAGGTGGGGGGGGGGGGGGGGGGGGGGGGGCGGCGTGGAAAGGTGATAAGAAACAGGGGCCAACATGGAAGGAGATGGAGTGAAACCACAAAAAGTATAATCAACTGTTTATTATTTCTTTTAGGTTGTCAAAGCTACAGCAAGACCAGTGATAGTCCTCCTGGCATTTGATAAGACTATATCAAGTCAAGTGCTGCACACTAAAGTAATATTTTTTTGAAATCACTCCCACTAGTAATGGACCCATTCTTACTTTACTATCCTTACAGTTCTCTCCTGGCACCAACCAATCTTAAGGCAAAACATTGTATAAACTGCAACATTTTCAGTGCAGTTTAATTATATCGGATTACTGCAATCCTACTGACAGCACTATTAATTGCATCCCACATCTGCCAACGGTGATGTTCTAGCATTCCATTCTGCCAGTGTGATGTGCAACACTATGGACATACAGCTTCAAGACAGGCAAGATGCTATTTTCAAATGCAGATAATACAGGCAAGGACTTGTTTATCACCAAGGTTACAGTGGGCCTTGAACTACTAGTCAATAATGATTCTAAAATTCCCATATTCTAACTTTCAGATTTCTTGCCAAGAAGGAATTCAACATAATTCCCACACAAAATAAGTAATAAATGAACTGTTGTCCCACCAACTGGAAGCACAAAACCCCTAGACGTGGACTTGGTTCATTACCATTCAGAATTACAATTTGTTTTAAAAAACAGCCCAGGCTCACCTCAATACTTTAGTCCAGTTCAAATTGCTTTATAGTTTGAACACTCAAGTTTTTTTTTAAAAAAACACATTAAGATCTGCAAACAGCCTTATGACTGCCTGCAATCTGGCATTTACTGTAGTTCCCACTGATTCTGAGCATTGCAATTTTCTGAAGATTAAAATACTTCACACAATTTAAATCATACTCAGACACTGGGGCAAATTGAACAGGCCCTCAAACTAGCAGCAGTCAGGTCATTTACACACCTTAATCACATGGAATGACCAGAAAACATTAATTTGTGTAAAACAGATAAAAGTTAAAATCTCAACCCACTGTATAAAGCCACAGGTCCCAGATCTGATCATAAACAAGACTAAATATGTACGAGATGAGAGTTGGACAGCAAGAGGAGGGCAAAACACTTTCTATCACAGAAATCAAAGCCACAGAATCCATTCAGTGAATTGTCAATCTTACTAGATTGAGTGCTACATCCAATTACAAAGTAAAGTCAAAATGATCAGGGTGAAATATCTCTATACAATTAAAACCCTCAGAAAAGTTATTTTTATCCATTTAATAAAGTAGAAAACGCAACAATTACACAAGCAGAAAGAAACATTTCTTCTTTTTTTAAAAATGCGCCAGTTAGTTCTTTGTCTTCATTTATTGTAGAGTTGAACAGAAGCACCAGCCAAGTCAGGGCAGGTGCTACAAAATGCCACTGGTTGGATTTGAAGAACTGATCAAGTCCATGGCTGATAGAAGCCATGGTCAATGTTCAGGGAAACTGGACTTAGATGGCCATGATATTGTCTGAGATATTCATAAACTTCAGTTATAAATAAAATTAAACCTAGAATTCAAAAGAGATACATTGAAAAGTGTAAACATTTACTGTAAAGAAATTGATTTTCTCCAAATATGAACAATGCAATTAATTACAAGGGCATTAATTAAATCCTTTCAAGAAAGCTGCATTAGTTTTCAGGCTGTCCGATTGTATGCACTAAAGCAGCTGATGTAACCCAAATTGGAATCCCCCAGAATCAGTTGTACTATGCTAATAGGAATGGTTTTAAAGAGTCAACAAATTCTTCGCAGAAAATGAGTCACAGGAACAAAGGATGGTGGGGACAGATGCCCTTTACTAAAAGGGGTCTTCTCCCTCAGCTCATGTAAACATCCCAACTTTTGATAGGGACAAAATTCAGGGGGGAGAAAAAAAAACGATTGACACACTGCTTGTGAAAATTGGCCACCAACTTCATATTGAAGAGCTATTCCCAAAATTGTGAATTGCCACAAGTTGCTGGACAAAGTACACCACTTCATTTGTGAAAGCTCAAACTCCCATGAGATTTATATATCAACTGTTCATTAACTGACCACAAAATTAAAACCGAATAATTTTTGATCACAAGTACCCCTTTAATGGATTTTTCCCCACCAATCTAATCTTTGTATCCTGTTCAGATTGGACACAACCCACCCTATTTCTCAATCCTTATTTCTCATGAGATGCACTTTACCTTGTTCGAGAGTCTCAGAAACCCCCTCGTTCTGTTAACTGTTGGCAGTTGCAGCAATTTACAATGCAAAAATTTTCATCTGAAGGTCCAATTAACCATACACACAAGACACGATGGGCTGAATTTGCTGAGGCAGGGTTTCTACAGGAAGATTCTGGATGATCTAAAAAGGGGCTTCCAAATCAGAATGTCTCTCTTCAGTTTCACACTATTTCAAGAACAGGGCCCTTCATAGAAATTTAAACAAATAGCGTGGGGCATGAGAGAGAATGCCCTGTATTCGGAGTTCAGTTGTAGGTCTGCCATGACATCACTGAATAGTGGAATAGGTTTACAGGGTTAAATTGCCTCCTCATTTCCCTCATGCAAGTAGGGCAAAGAATGAAGAGTTTAATTTGCTCAAATACACAGTTAACTTGGAAATAAAGGCAAACATGTTGACAAAAAAAAAAATGCAACATGTTGTCACAATATTCTATGTAATCCCCAGTAGGACCCACCCCTCTGGGTCTTACTTTTAAGATGCAAGGATCCAAATATATCAGTATCGATCAGATTCAAAACTAGTGCATTTATTATCTGCAGTTAAGGCAACTGCCATAAAAAGCCAATGCAAAATAATAGAACAAATTAGTGCTGATCCCCCTCCTGAGCCTTTCCCTCTAAGCAATCTGTAGATCTGAATGACGTAGTGTGCAAGAATTATATTCCTTTGTTACCTGCTCAAAAGCTGAGGAAGACTGGAGATGATGGGTCCATAACCTGGAGCATTGTCATAAAGCTCAAATAAGGGTGCAGCAACCAGCTTGTAATTCTTTGGCACTGCAAACAGGGCTGTAATCAAACACAGATCATTAGACACCAGCAGAAACAAAGCTGTGTCACAAATACAGAAATGGCATCTATTAAAATAGCTGTCCTCGTTGTTTAGCTAGTAAAGAGAGCAGCCCAAACCTGGCAGGAAAACGGCAAGTTCAGAACACACCATTCAGTATCATGGACAGATCATAGAACACTGACAGCACAGGAGGCCATTTGAGTCTGCACCAACTCACTGAAAGAGCATCTTATTCAGGCCCTATTCTCATAACTGTGCCTTTAGCATGGCTAATCCACCCCAACCTATTGGAGCACCTGGAGGAAACCCACAGATGTGGGGAGATTGTGCAAACTCCACAGATAGAACCCAAGGCCAGAATCGAAACCTGTCCCTGGCACTGAGGCAGCAGTGCTGACCACTGTGCCAGATCATCCAACTCAATAGCCTGATCCCACCTTTCCCCATACTCTTTGATCTCCCTTTGTCCAAGAATTAGTCTAACTTCGAGAACAAAATGTTTTGGCCTCAATTGCTTTGGGATATTAAATGCCACAGGCCTCCCTCTCTGCATGAAGAAATTACTCCTCATTTCAGTCTTAAAAAAGATTTACCCCATATCTTTAGACTATGACCCCTGGTTCTGGACTCCCCCCACCATTGGGTCCTGCAGGAATTTTATAGATTTGAGATTTCCCCCTCATTCTTCTGAACTCCAGCAAATATAATCCTACCCAGCTCAACCGCTCCTCGGACGTCAGTCCCACCATCCCAGGAATCAGCCTGGTAAACCTTTGCTGCATTCCCTGTACAGCAAGAACTTCCTTCCTCACACGAGACCAAAACTGCACACAATATTCCAGGTGTGGCCTCACCAAGGCCCTGTATAATTGCAGCAAGACATTCCAACTCCTGTACTCAAATCCTCTCACTAAGGCCAGCATACTATTTGCTTTCTTTCAGTGACGGTGTACGGAGGACACCCAGATCTCGTTGCACATTCCTCCCTCTCAATTTACAGCCAGATAATAACCTGCCTTCCTGTTTTTGCTACCAATGGGGATAACCTCACATTTATTCACATTATACTGCATCTGCCATACATTTGCCCACCTCATTCAGCTTATCCAAATCATAATGAAGCATTCTACATCCCTCAGCTCATCCTCCCATCCAGCTTAGTCTCATCTGTAAATGTGGAGATATTGTACTTGGCTCCATCCAAATTCATTAATATATATTGCGAATAGTTGGGGTCCTAGCACTGATCCCTATGGTACCACATTAGTCACTGCCTGCCATTTAGAAAGAGATCTATTTCTACTGTCTGCCAATGAGTTTTCTATCCATCTCAATACGCTTGACTGCAATCCCATGTATTTAACTATCATAAGCGTTCTGAAAATGGAAATAAACCACATCCACTGGCTCCCCATCAACTCTACTAGTTACAATTCCAGTTGATTTGTCAATCATCCTTTCCCTCAAATCCACACCAACTGTCTCATTCTGCCACTGTTTTCCAAGTATTGTTATTTTAACCTGGACAATCGGACTCTTGAATTTTTCCCCTCTACTGACATCAGGCTCTCCCCCATAATGCATGGTGGTAGTGCGTAGCATGGCTGCCTCACAGCAGCAGGGACCCGAGTTGGGTCACTGTCTGTGTGGAGTCTGCACAGGTTTCCTCCAGGGCTCCAGTTTCCTCCCATAGTCCGAAAGACTTGTTAGGTTTGTTGGCCATGCAAAGTTCTTCCTCAGTGTACCGTTGCAGTATAACAGTACCACACGGATCAGTGCTCGGACCCCAACTATTCACATATTAATGAATTTAGATGGAGCCAAGTGCAATATCTCCAAATTTGCAGATGAAACGAAGCTGGATGGGAGGACGAGCTGAGAGGGATGTAGAATGCTTCATCGACAAACAGGAACCAGCTTGTGGCAACTAGGGGATTGTCAAAGTTCACTGCAGTGTTAATAAAAGCCTACTTGTGACACTAATAAACAAACTTAAAAATCTGTCATCGGGTACCATGCTTTAAGAGGACATTGACAACCACAGACCTCTACATTCATCTGGCTCGAGGGGTGTGGATCATCTTCATTCATCCAGTTTGAAAGGCTTTTTTAAAATAGTTTCTCACTTTTATCACCTACATTCCCCATTGCAAAGCTTCTCAATCGAGTTTTTATTACGTGCCCAGGATATTCCAACAGTCTCTTCCTCATTTTGGTCAGCAGAGTTCTTTCGGTCTCATTTAAACTAGCACCTCTTCATTCTCCAACATAGCCAGAGATTTTCATTATTCACCTAAAAAAACTCTGCAGTGCTTCACTGATGGTCCAACATGCACTCATGACAATTAAGTTATAGTATTCCAGGATTCTCAACTTTGTTTTCATGGCTAATTTGGAGTTCTCAAATGCATCTTCAGCCACTGCATCCTTTGTCTTATTTCTTGGTTGCACGGATTTTCTTTTTGGACACTGCTAGACATTTTCTTACAATTTATGCTCAGCCCTTCTCACTTTCACTGAACTCAATCCAAAATCTCAGTTTCTCTTCAGAATCGGCAATAAGAACAGGATCATTGGTGTATATAAAGGTTGTAACCGCCAACTAATTTCAGCAAGCTCAAGAATATTTTCAATATATAAACCAAATTTTAAAAACTTGGGGGAGAAAACACATTTTTGCCAGACCCCACTTTAATCTTTGCAAAATCACGAATTGTTCTCCACTGTTCTGGTTGCAGCTTGTTCCCATTAAAGATTTATCACCAAGATCTTTGAGACTACGGTCAAGAGACTCTAGCATGCTCATCAATTCTTCACATTTCACCTTAAAAGCATCTTCCTATAATGAATAAAAAAACATGAATACATCTTTTTTCATCTCTATGGCTCTTTCAGAAAGCTAACATTTCTCCTTCCTCTATCTTCTACAAAATAAATCACACAAGTGCTGAAATTTCTGGCTTTATCTTGCTTTTGGCCCTATGCATCCATTATGAAGTTCTTTGAAAGGCTAGTCATGGCACAAATCAATTCAAACCTCCCGGATTACCTGGATCCACTACAGTTTGCCTACTGCCACAACAGCTCCACAGCAGACGCCATCTCCCTGGCCCTGCACTCAACCCTGGAACACCTAAACAACAAGGACACCTATGCCAGACTCCTATTTATTGGCTACAGCTCAGCCTTCAACACCATTATTCCCACGAAACTCATCTCCAAGCTCTGGCCTGGGCCTCGGCATCTCCTCTGCGACTGGATCCTGAACTCCCTAACTCAGACCACAATCAGTAAGGATAGGCAACACCACCTCCACGATCATCCTCAACACTGGTGCCCCTACCCCTATGACTGTGGTGCCAAATTCCCCTCCAATTCGATTTTCAAAGTTTGCTGACGACCACCGTAGTGGGTCGGATCTTAAACAATGGTGAGGCAAAGTACAGGAATGAGTTAGAGAATCTAGTGAACTGGTTCAGCAACAATAATCTCTCCCTAAAGGTCAACTAAACAAAGGAGATTGTCATCAACTTCAGGAAGCGTAAAGAACATGCCCATCTACATCAACGGGGACAAAGTAGAAATGGTTGAGAGCTTCAAGTTTAGGCGTCCAGGTCACCAACCTGTCCTGGTACCTCCACACTGATACTATAGTTACGAAAGCCCACCAAAGCCTCTACTTTCTCAGGAGACTAAGGAAATTTGGCACGTCAGCTACGACTCTCACCAACTTTTACAGGTACAACCAGAAAGAATGCTTTCTATGGTGCATTAGCTTGGTATGGCTCCTCCTCTGCCCAAGACCACAAGAGGCTACTGAAGGTGGTGAATGCAGCCCAATCCATCACACAAACCAGCCTCCCATCCATTGACTGTCTACACTTCCCACTGCCTTGGCAAAGCAGCCAGCATAACCAAGGTCCCCACGCACCACAGATACTCTCTCTTCCACCTTCTTCCGTCAGGAAAAAGATACAAAAGTCTGAGGTAATGTACCAACCGATTCAAGAACAGCTTCTTCCCTGCTGCTGTCAGACTTTTGAATGGACTTACCTTGCATTAAGTTGATCTTTCTTTACACCCTAGTTATGACTGTAACACTACATTCTGCACTCTCTTTTCCTTCTCTCGGAATGGTATGCTTTGTCTGTATAGTGCACAAGCAGCAATACTTTTCACTGCATGTTAATACATGCGACAATAAATCAAATCTGTACTTGAAAAAGGATCTTAGTAATGGGACAGACTGATGGTTCAACGGAGTTAACATTCATTCAACGGCTCTGAACTTTAACACAGCAGTGGGCAGGGTTGAAAAGGGACAGCACCTCCCTGCATCATTCGTTTCAGGCCAGAATTACACTGGTCATACGCACTGTTTCCCTGAAGGCATCATATGGAAACAGGGACAGGAAGCAAGAGGCTGATATGAAAAAAGAGGGGCCTTGACTGTCTGAGTGCCCACAGAAGTAAACGGATGTGATGTTTGACATCTGGAGAGAGAACCGGGAGAAAATGTGTTTGGCTACTTGGCTTTGAACTTGAATTGGAATATGAACAGGAACTGGTATGAACCCAATCCTGATAGGACCTTAACTTGCTGAACATGGATTAAGGGACGTGTCCATTTTGATTTGAGTGCACCGAAATAGCTGAGCAGCTTTCCAGTCAAATATACAGAGAAGATAAGCAATATAAAAAGATAGTGCCCAAACATCTAGGTTTGTTTTGCTGCATTTCTTCAGTATTTCAGAGCAGCTCACTCATGTGGAACAGTTTTTGCAACAATAAATATGCAGTAATTGCACCATTTACCTGAACTCACATTATAGTGCGCTTAAACTCTCCATCTACAAAGATTCCTGCACAACGCAACACCCTTATTACATCTTTTAGGGAGTGCAATGCTATTGATTTACTCAAGTCTTCTGGGATTTACCATGTCAAACTTTATTAAAGATAAATCAGTCTGTCTATTCCACATCTTCTAAATTTTATTTGCTGGGTGACACTTCATCTGGGCCTTCAACTTTACTGTTTTTCATCTTAATGTTCTTTCATCCTTCATGATCTTTGTACCATTTTGTTCTTCTTGTTTGTTGTCTCCAAAAGTCTTGTATTCATTCAGTCCATCTTACAAGCATACTTGTGGAAGTTATCATGGAAAAGTCTTGGGTACGTCTTGCCTCACAAATTTGATTGAATTTTTTTGAGGAGGTGACTAAGTGTGTTGATGAAGGTAGAGCAGTTGATGTCATATACATGGATTTTAGCAAGGCGTTTGATAAAGGTCCCCCATGGTCGGCTCATGAAGAAAGGAAGGAGGTGTGGGATAGAGGGAAATTTGGCCGATTGGATAAGTAACTGGCTATCTCATAGAAGATAGAGGGTGGTGGTGGATGGAAAATATTCAGACTGGAGACCAGTTACCAGCAGTGTACCACAAGGATCAGTGCTGGTTCCTCTGCTATTTGTGATTTTTATAAATGACTTGGAGGAAGGGGCTGAAGGGTGGATAAATTTGCAGATGACACCAAGGTTGGTGGAGTAGTGGATGAGGTGGAGGGCTGTTGTAGGCTGCAAAGAGACATAGATAGGATGCAAAGCTGGGCTGAAAAAATGGCAGATGGAGTTTAACCCTGATAAGTGCGAGGTGGTTCATTTTGGTAGGACAAATTTGAATGCGGATTACAGGGTCAAAGGTACGGTTCTGAGGAATGTGGAGGAACAGAGATCTTGGGGTTCATATCCACAGATCTCTGAAGGTTGCCACTCAAGTGGATAGAGCCGTGAAGGTGGCCTATAGTGTGTTAGCGTTTATCAACGGGGGATTGAGTTTAAGAGCTGTGGGGTTATGCTGCAACTGTACAGGACCTTGGTGAGACCACATTTGGAATATTGTGTGCAGTTCTGGTCACCTCACTATAAGGAGGATGTGGAAGCACTGGAAAGAGTGCAAAGGAGATTTACTAGGATGCTGTCTGGTTTGGAGGGTAGGTCTTATGAGCAAAGGTTGAGGGAGCTAGGGCTTTTCTCTTTAGAGCGGAGGAGGTTGAGAGGCGACTTAGAGGTTTATAAGATGAGGGGGATAGGTAGAGTGGACGTTCAGAGACTATTTCCTTGGGTGGATGTAGCTGTTACTAGGGGGCATAACTATAAGGTTCGTGGTGGAAGATATAGGAAGGATGTCCAAGGTAGGTTCTTTACGCAGAGAGTGGTTGGGGTGTGGAATGGACTGCCTGCTGTGATAGTGGAGTCGGACACTTTAGGAACTTTCAAGCGGTTATTGGATAGGCACATGGAGCACACTAGAAATGATAGGGAGTGGGATAGCTTGATCTTGGTTTCGGAAAAGGTTCGGCACAACATCGTGGGCCAAAGGGCCTGTACTGTGCTGTACTGTTCTACGTAAAAGGGACCATGTTTCTCTTTGATCAATCTGCAAGATACACACCCAAATGTCCTACAAGCTCCCTAATGTCTTTAAAACACAGACTGAAAAATGCCTACATTTTCCAACTCCTTTACATTCAACATTTGTTTAATCTTTTTATGCAATTCTTGATATTTCTGTTGATTGATTTTCTTTACTTTCCTTCTTGCTCCATCAGGTCCAATATTTCACTGGTCAATTGGAATGATGCTTTGTTGATTCTAACACTGAAGCTTTGGCATATTCCCCACATCTTACCTGCTCAAAACTAATGGCAAATTAGGTTTCAGAGATGCCACCATAACTTTCAACATGCATTAGCTGCTGAGCCAACTGACATCTGTTTTATGGAGAGGGGAGTTTTTGGAGCAAGCAGGCTTTGTTTACACCAACACCAGCTATGATTCAGTGGCAGCATTCATCCTTTAGTCACAAGATCAGAAAAATCAAAGACATTTGCACACAACCTGGGCCTGACTTTAATGCAATATTAAATTGGCACTGCCCTTTCAAAAATGCCACTTTTCAGATGAAAGATTGGCCTAGGCCCAGTCTGCCTGTTCAAAAAGCCCCATGGCATTGCTTCATGATCACAAGATTTCCATTATTATTGTGAAAATGGATGTTTTCTTCATATTTTGTGTGTGGGGGGGGGGGGGGGGAATATGGTGTGTATTCTGTATTGACTCTAGTAAAAGAAGACCATTTATCTGGTAGAATGAAGACATGAGGTGCTTGGTTTGTGAATTTGCAATGAGACATTATGGTTGGTAAAAAAGTTGGATCCAACATTTGGGTTATATTCCCTTTGATATTCAAATTCTCAGAGGTGCCAAGAACATTCTGCAACTTACAGGAGTTGCATGGATAAACAGAAGAGGGTATATTACATTTAGATTTCCACAGCAGAGTGGAAGGAATTGAGAGGTTGTGGAGTATACCTTAAAGCGAGAGCAACTTCACCTTGGGTAATATTACTGGAGTTTTAGAGTTAAACATCTAAGATGTGTTGCCTGGAAGGGGTTTACCTTTGCGTCTGACTAAGTAGGGAGACATTGGGGGAATGTTTTGCAAAATTCTGTGTAATTATAATTTGTAACTTTATGTTGACTTCTGGTTAATAAACCTTTGACTTTAAAGTCTTAAAAAGTGTTACTGGACTTTCTGCCGAGATCAGTATAACCTGTAAGCAAAGTTCCTTCTGGGATTTGGTTTGCTCAGCAATTAATATCTGCTGTGGTCAATCGTCATAACACTATGGCAAAATGTATCCCTCTCCCAATGACACTAAAAAATATTAAGAGGTGCATGGTCAGCAAGGGGACACTTGGCTGAAAACAGAGAAACCAGGTGAATGTATTTGGGAATCTGGTGCATTTGGGTAAAAGAGGTGCTTTAGATAAGTTTTACAACAAGAAGTGCGATTCAGAATAGAGTGCTGGGAGTTGGGTAATTAAGGGAGTGAGGGGAATAAGGGAAGAAATGCTCTTTTGCTTTCTAACTTTCTCAGCCTTCAGGAAGTGGCCTTACACTATTACAGAAGCAGCAGCTAGTTATTTAGCAAGTATCTTTAAGTGACTACTGGTTAGTCTATTCCAAAGGTGCGAAATAGTCTAGCAACTGATGGTATGATTAATAAAGCACAAGACAAAATAATTAATTAGAACACAAAGATGGCAGGATAGGTGATGTGTCACAGCTGTAATGTGGTAGCTCCTAGATGCCAGTCTGATCCAGGGCAAACATGTTTGCAGCAAGTGTTTGAAGTTCAAGCAGCTTTGACTCAGAATTAACTTGAAGCTAAATCAGACATTACAAAGCATCAGACAGGTAAGGGGCCTCAAGAGGGCTGGAGCACAGGAGCATTCGTCTTTAGAATTGTCCAACAGATTTGAAGTTTTTTCAGCTTGTTTGAATGAGGGGGGCTGCAGGATGGAGGGGTTAACTGATCATGGCACTGTGGGGACAAAAAAAAAGAACAGCAGTGTCGGGGATAGTATAGTCAGAGGGATTGATAACATTCTCTGCAGAAAAGCACATGAGCCCAGATGGCCATTTTGCCTGCCTGGTACCAGGGCTCGGGACATCTGCTCAGGGTTGGTGAGGAACCTGCAGTGAGATGGGGAGGACCCAGTTGTCATGGTCAACACAAATACCAACAATATAGGCAGGATAAAGGAGGACATTCTTCATGGGCATATGAGAATTTAGGCACCAAATTAAGCAGCAGAACCTCAAGGTTCGTAATCTCGGGATAATTACCTCAGCCATTTGCAAATTGCCATAGGATGAATGAATCAGATTAGTGGTTCAAAGACAGGTATGGGAGATGTGGGTTCCAGTTCTTGGGGCACTAGTACCAGCACTGGGGAAAGTGAGATTGGTATTGTTGGGATGGTCTACATCTGAAATATGCTGCGGCTGATGTTCTTGCATGCCATGTAATTAAGTAGAGGATTTTAAACTAAATAGTGGGGGCAAGAGATTAAATTTGGGAAGATGTGGTAGATCTAACAAACAAGGCAAAAGAGAACACTTTTTATGGGAAATAAAAGAAACAGATTGTGACAGGAAGGGGCAGAGTGCAAATCTGACTGATTTTAGGTTATAAAAGAACAAAAGGATAAAACTAAAAGCTCCACATTGGAATGTAGCATTCGAAACAACACAGATGAGCCGAATGCGCACACAGAAATAAATAAGTACAATTTGACACTATAACAGAGACATGGCTGAGGATCTGAATGTTGAAAGTTCAGGATATTTAGAAAACAGGATATTTAGAAAAAAGGGCATTTTGCCTGTCATGTCCATGCCAGCTGTTTGCAAGGGCAACTCTCCTAGTCCCACTTCATGCACTTTTCCCCGTAGCCCTACATTTTCTCTCGCCAGATAATTGTCCAATTCTCCTTTGGAAACCACAATTGAATCAAATTTTGTCCTTGTACTATGTTTCCTACTCTACTCCCATTTGCTGGTGCACTGTTAGATTGGTACGCTCTGTCCCTTCATGTCACATTCCATGATGGACTGGGAAACATTACTGAAAGGAAAGACAGTGGATAGGCAATGGCAGGCATTTAAGAAATGAATAGGTGAACCCCAGAAGCTGTTTATTCCTATCTGGCGCAAGAGTGGTAAGGGAACTGTGCCCAAACCATGGCTTACAAGGGAAATTAGAGATAGTATCAGATTCAAGAAAGAAGCATACAAATTGGCAAGAAAAACCAATAGGCCTGTCGATGGGGCGCAGTTTGAAATTCAGCAAAAGAGGACCAAGGGATTGATTAACAAGGGGAAAAGAGAGTATGGAAGTAAGCAAGTGAGGAACAGAAAAACTGACTGTAAAAGTTTCTACAGATATGTAGAGAGAAAAAGATTGGTAAAAACGAATGTAGGCCCCTTACAGTCAGAAACAGGAGAATTCATAACGGGGAACAAAGAAGTGGTCAAAGAATTAAATACATACTTTGCTTCAATCTCCACAAAGGAAAACATGAAACATGTACCAGAAGTTCTGACAGAAACAAGTTTCAGTGAGGAATTGAAGGAAATCAGTAATAGTAGAGAAATGGCTTTGGAGAAATTGATGGGATTGAAGGTGGATAAATCTCCAGGGCCTGATGATCTTCATCCCAGTGTGCTTAAGGAATTATCCATGGAAATAGTAGATCCATTGGTGGATATTTTCCAAAATTCTTTGGACTCTACACTGGTTCCTACAGATTGGAGGGTAGCTAATGTAAGCCCACTATTCAAAAAGGAAGGTAGAGAGAAAACAGTGAACTATAGAGCAGTGAGCCAAACGTTAGTACTGGAGAAATTGCTCGAGTCCATCATCAAGGATTTAATAACTCAGCGTTTGGAAGGCAGTGGTATAATCAGACTAAGTCAGCTTGGATGTACACAGGGGAAATCATGCTTATAGGATCTATTAGAGTTCTTTTGTCAGAGTTCTCTGAGTAACAGCAATCTAAAGGTACTCAATCGGCTCTTTACACAAACAGCGCTGGACACATGCACCCAATGCAAGGTCTTTAATTAATTGTGCACAAGGAGAACTCCCTCCACCCAACATGGAATGGCCAGAGCAGTTCTGAGTTCACAAAGAAACAGCTCAGCAGTTATAGTCAATCACAGCAAATCAGGACAAGAGATTTTTCACATCTTTCATTGACATACATATTTGCCAATTAAATCCTGGCTTTTCGCCCTTTCTCATTTGATGAAACATTGACTTCTGTTAATCATTCATTTGCATAGCATATCCTCATATCTCACCTTTGGTATTTGTTATGGAAAAAATCTGGTCTTGCTCACCTTCTGATGAGGGCCAAAAAAGGAAAATGTTATGGGGCCTTTGAAAAAATAGCAGAGACTGACTCCCTTTGAAGGTCAGTAAGCTGATAAACATTTTCCACTACTGTACAGAGAAAGCATGAAACTTTAATTTGAACACTTTAACAGTCACACAATTTAACTTTCAAAGTACGAAACTTCAATCTGAACATTTTAACTTCCACATTTTGAGGGTTTAACGAGTAGAGTTGACTGAGGAGAACCAGTGGATGTGGCTTATTTAGACTTTCAGAAGGCTTTCGACAAGGTCTCACATAGCAGACTACTATGTAAAGTTGGGATTGTAAACAATGTCTTGAGATGGATCGAAAGCTGGTTAGCAGATAGGAAACAAGGAGTTGGCATAAATGTGTCTTTTTCTGACTGGCACATGGTGACTAGTGGGCTACTGCAGGGATCTCTGCTGGGACTCCAACTGTTCATATTATATATTAATGATTTGGAAGAGGAAACTAAATGTACTGTCTCCAAATTTGCAGATGACACAAAGTTGGGTGGGAGGGTGAGCTGTGAGGAGGATGCAGAGATGTTTCGGCATGATTTGGACAGGTTGAGTTTATGGGTATTTGCATGGTAGATGCAGTATAATGTGAATAAATGTGAGGTTATCCACTTTGGTAGCAATAATAGGAAGACAGATTAATAGTCAAATGGGTGTAAATTGAGTGAAGTGGATACTCAAGACTTTGATGTTCTCATGCATCAGTCACTGAAAGTATGTGTGCAGGTACAGCAGGCCGTAAAGAAGGCAATGGCATGTTGGCCTTCATAGCGAGAGGATTGAGTATTGGAATAGGGATGTTTAACTGCAATTGTACAGGACATTGGTGAGGCCACATCTGGAGTATTGTGTGCAGTTCTGGTATCCCTATCTGAGGAATGATGCCCTTGTTATAGAGGCAGTACAATGAAGGTTTACCAGGCTGATTCCTGGGATGGCAGGTCTAACGTATCAGGAGAAACTAAGTTGGTTAGGATTACATTCATTGGAGTTTAGAAGAGTGAAAGGATATCTTCTAGAAACTTATCAAATTCTAACAGGCTTTGACAGGGTAGATTCAGAAAGAATGTTCACAATAATGGGGGAGCCCAGAACTAGGAGGCGTAGTTGGAAGAGTAAACCTTTCAGAACAGGGGTGAGGAGAAAATTCTTACCCAGAGAGTGGTGAATGTGTGGAATTCACTACCACAGAAAGTAGTTGAGGCCAAAACTTTGACTTCAAGAAGAAATTAGATATAGCTCTTGGGGCTAAAGGGATCAAGGGATATGGGGGCAAGGGGGATCAGTAAATTGAATTTGATGATCAGCCATGATCATTATGAATGGCAGAACAGGCTCTCAGGGCCAAATGGCCTACTCCTGCTTCTAGTTTCTATGTTTTGATGTTTCCATTCTGGTTATCATTGCTCCTGTCTCTACCTACACTATTGCCTTGTACTCAATTTAATTTTTTAATATTCCTTCCAGTTGAACAATCCTTCTTCACTATTTAGTTTAAAGGCTTACTCTAAAATAAAATGGTTGGTTGGTCTAAGGAGGTATCCAAAATCAGAACTTCTCTCTTCAGTTTTCATAATTTCAAGTAACAAGTTCCTTCAAACAGAAATAGAAGACATGCCCCTTCACAAGAGCCAAAACAAACAATTTGATTTTAAAAAAACGTTAATGGTTGGATCAAAATATATAAAAAATATTCACGTTTGCACCTGACTCTGATCCATGTATGAAAACAACCAGGTGGTGGAAGATGACAAAGAGAATTGTTCAAAGCATCGGCTGCAGAATTTAATGACTTAATAGTTCACTTGCTTATTGTTTAACCATTTATATCATAGCTAGTTCACAGGATAAATAAGCTTGTAGTCAGCAATGTGTCAAGGAATTGTGATAACATAAAAGTTAAGGAATCTAATAATTCAAAATATGTTCTGGTGGGGCATGATTATAAGGGAGCAAACTATATTTAAATGGGAATTGGTTAGGAAGACATGTTGACTGAGCTGAAGTAACTGAGGTTTTGGATATGAAGATTAGCCAGGTAATACTGTCAACTGATATTTACCAACAGGAAGTGGATAACAATGGGGCATAGAATTTCAAGCGTTAAAATAAAAATGGTAAATGTTCAAAAGAGAAGATGAGGGTGAATGGCAAACTTTATTTTTAAAAGGGTGAGCATATGTAAGAAGTGTCATTGAGAGGGACCTCGAAGACAGGTAATGCAGATAAGAAAAGATCAAAAGGAAAAAGTGGTACATCAGTGGCAGAGTTTATCCTATACAGGAAACTGGTCGAACATCACAGCCACACACAGCAGGAAGTTGTGTTCATTCCCACAACAAGAAGTGCCTGAGAAAGCATCTTTCAACAGCCAGTTTGTCTCTATTCTAAGCCAGAAGTAACCTCACAAGAGATATATGTGCCGGATGTGGTCACTATTGCTAGATTTTGCTTACAGTTTAAAAGTTATGGGATGTTATTTGGAGTGGTTTAGCCATAAAGTTAGGAAAATAGAGAAATTTGAAGGTGGATCAGTTAAAAGGCATTGTGATTGGCTATTAATGTAGCTAAGTGTTTGGTGTTTTAGTTGTCTTGTTGTGTATATTACTGTTTAATAAACATTTATTTTGATTGTTACAGCAAGGCTGATGTATTCTACTCTGATTTTCACACCTTTCCGCACGTTAGAGTAAATTGCAAAAAAACACAGTTAGCACCCAGTATTCCAGGTTTCCCTTCTGGGATTTGGAATATCCTAGCAATTTCCATCAACTGGTTCTTAACAAATGGAATAAATTCTGCTGACTTTAGCTAAGAGCCTGGAAGCCCAAGCGTTCATTCCAAGGCTGCCATTGTAACTGCAAAGCCTGCAAGCTGTGCATTCAGAAAATAAGGCTTAGCTGATTCACCTGGAGTGATTGTTATCTTACAAGCTGCAGTACAGACAGTTTTTGAAGAAAGGGCATTTTCATTCTTGGTCATAAATGATGTTCCAAACATATTGCCCATTTAATAAGCCCCTTACAACCAATTTGCCCTTTACGCACTTTTGCCCTTCAAACTTACTGTTTTCCATTCCAATAACAATTCCTCCACAAGGAACAACCACTCAGGGAGCACTTTTGAGTTATAATATGATGTGGATACTGGAAATCTGAAAGTAAAACAGGAAATGTTCTACAGGTTGCATCACATCTTTTACTGGTTCAAGGGATATGGCAAAACAGGCATTAATTATCCATCCCTAATTTCCCTTGAGAAGATGATGGTGAGCTGTTTCTTAAATCATTGCAGTCCATATGATGAAGGAACACCTGAAGGGTGTTCCGGGGGTGATGGTGGGAGGGAGTTCCAGGAGTTTAGACCAGGGGCAGAGAAGGAATGGTGATATGGTTTCAGGTCAAGATGTTGTGTCACTCAGAAAGGAACGTACAGGTCTGGAATTCCCATGCATCTGCTGCCCTTGTTCTCCAGGTGGTCAAGGTATAGGATTTGGAATTGATGGTGACATTCGTGCAGACTTGGTGAGTTGTCCCATTGCATTGTGTAGATGTTTTTGCTCTTGGGACAAATGGTAGAGGAAGCGAATGTGTGAAGTGATGGATGGGGTGCTAAGCAAACGGACAGCTTTGTCCTTGATAGTGCCCAACCTCTGGAACCACATTCATCCAGGCAAGCTCCATCATACAATTGAGTTGTGTCTAGTAGATAATACAGAGGATTTGGGGTGTCAGGTGATGAGTTACTTGCCACAGAATTCCCAGCCTCTCATCTGTTCATGTAACCACAGTATTTGCAAGGCTGAGTCAATTAGTATTCTTGTCAACACCAACCCACAATAGTTAGAGCTGGGGGTTGGTTTAGTGGTGGTGACAGGGGGAGGAGGATATTAGGCCACGGTATAGCCCTTGAAACTCAGGAATGATGGGTTGATTCCCTCGGTTTGGAAATGGTTATTGCCTTGCACGAGGTGTGGTGCAAATGTCACTTGCCTCTTATTAAGCAAAGCCCGAAGGTTTTGCTGTTCTTGTCTCATATGGACACGTATTGCTTCAGTGCCTGAGGAGTTGTGAATGATTCTGTACGTAGTGCAATCATCAGCAAAACTCCCCACTCTACACATGATGTCACTGACCTCTGACCTATTCTCGTCTGATCTTTGCTGAACCCACAAAATCCGAACTATCGGATGTCATTTGTTGCTTGCATTCAGTCAACTTGAATTGTCCGGAATGCTTCAGATGTATTCTGATCCTGGGGATTGCACTGCCACAGATGTCTATTTTCGTATTTATATTGGCTTTCTGATGGTTGTTGGGGGATTTCACAATTAGCCAAATCCTCTCCACTTAAAGTTGCGCTCAAACGAACAAACATCGCCGGGTACTGCATCTTCCTTCACTTTCAAGAGGAGTCAACGAAAGACCTATTGGTGGCAGTAGGATAACGAAAAACTCTTGGACAACGAAGAAGCGAAAGACAAATCTTCCAAACAAAAAGTGTGGAGAAGCCCTCTATTTCTTCACTGTGATTTTCAAAGAATCTGGCCATAAGGTCAGTATACTGTCGTAAAGGAGAATTGGGAATGGAACCGGCTCAAAGATCCTCGTGCCCCTTGAGTTGCAAGTTCTGGATGTTTCAGGGATCAACTATACAAAAGATACTTGGTAAAATATCAACGAGTTAGTGAAGAGTGCAGGAATGAAACAACTGCATAGGGGTTTGCATCTAGTATCAGCATCCAGCCAGCCTCGGAGTAAGATTTACAATACATCTATTTAAGTTTACAACTTGTTATTGTAGCAGGATTATCCATATTTTTTAAAGGTAAATGAATAAATAGGTCAATTAGACAAACTGGATGGCATTTGCAGAACCAACCAAGCACACTGAGCAAATGGATTCCTACAGTGTATGGTTATCAGATTCTGTAACAGGATAAACTACGATTCAGTAACCAAAGGACCAAATTCATGAAAATGGTCAAAAGAGCAAGATCGGAGGGGAAGAAAAAATGTTTTCCGAGCTAAAATGCTACGATCCGGAATTCCCTACCTGGAAGAAGCAATAATAATTTTATTATTGGGAATAGGACACATACTTAAAAATTTAGAAATCCAGAGCTTTGGAGAAAGACCAATGGTGAGACCAATTATATAATTCTTTCAAAGAGCCAACATAGACAATTTGGGCCGAATTACCTCTCTCTATGCTCTACGGCCCAGTGATTCTACTATACATATTTATGTCTGTCACTTCTCTTCCTCTATTCAAGGGTCCATATAATTTCTAATTCCATGATAAATAATGTTTGAAAACGAAGAAATTTAAAAAGCTCCAATGAAGCACGATGTTAAATGCCCTGTCCTAAACATGTGTGCTAAATTATAGGCTACTGAAATAAAATAGTAATCAATATTTTAAAAACAAAATCATTTTCCTTCCCTCCCAAATTCGCCCCATTCATCCGAGGATCAACTCGATCGAGTGTAAATTCTGTCCATCCTCCTCAGTGACTTTCCTGGAAAAACAGCCCAGTTTTACCCTGGAGATCTACATGTGACTCGAGTATAAGAACAGCATGAAAATTGGACCTGGGGGTCAATACTGCTAAGTAGTGAAGGACGGTCGGAATGTATGCACCTTAAAAAGATACGGCATTAACCCGCAGAAGCGGCTCCTCTTTCTGTTCAGACCCGAATTTGTAAATTACAAATGTTCACTTCTTTTTCGGAAACTCTTGTTCGTTTGTCCTGTTTCATAATCCAGTGACTTTTTTTGAGAACCATGTTAGCATTTGAAGTTGTTGTATTCTTTTATTACATTGACGAAGTATTAGTCCGAATGTGAACTGTTTCAGTTGGCAGTAATTTGATTTTTTAAAGATCTGTATTTGTATTAAATGGTCACTACACTGATGAGTTCTGATCCAGTGTATTCCTGGTATTCTCGTTGGATGTAATGATATTAACGGCCTTATATCTCTGCTGTTCTTGGTTTGCAGGCGCTCCCAATGTCGTTGTCCTCTAGTGGCGCTCGGTATTGAGTGAGTCCATTGGTAATAATGGTGCTGATAGTCATCCTTGGGCAGTATTTCAAGCTGTGACAGTGCCAAAGGCAAGACACACGTTTATCATCTGCGCGCACATCGCTTTGCAATTCAAACCTTTACAATAGGCGTGCAAATTCACATTAACAGATAGGAGATTTAAATGAATGTTCTTTGAAGGTGAACATTTGGACCACAATTTACACATTGAGAGTAATGAGATATTCCGGAGCTATAGCTGGTGCATAATTCCGACAATTATTACTCCAGCCCAGCAACAATTTGCGGGAAACAGCGACCTCCTCTGGTCATTCTGGGTTAGCAGTGTTGCGAAGATATTTGGAGGATGCTCCCTGTTGTTGGGGAAAATAAGTGTTTTGTTAAGGTATGTAAGATTTCGCTAGAAAGAGCTGCTAGATATTTTTCTTCAGTTATTAACGAGTAAAGTACCAACGATCTCGATGACTGGGAATGATTCGTAATTTTTTTAACCGAATTTGCCATCGCCGTTTGCAGACAACTTCTGAAGTGTGGCCACTGCCGTGATAAGGAAACGTGTGCACAACAAACGCCCCAAAACCTCATTTTTTTGTGATGTTGATTGAGTGATGAAGTTGATCAAGACACTGGGGATAACTCTTCTGCTCTTCTTCAAACTAGTGGCATGACATCTTTAACGGGCACCCACGAAGGCAGATGGGGCCGAGGTTTAACGTCGCATCGTGGAGACAGCACCTCGGACAATGCAGCACTCTCTCAGCACTGCACTGGAATGTCAATCTATGGCCAGGTCCCGGGGTACGGCTTGAAAGCACAATTTTGTCAGGCAGGAGTGAGTATTACCAAGTGAATGGTGGCTAACACTCGAATCATTGTAAATGAGTGAAAAAGTGGAAGCTGAAGGGAGACCCGATCGAGGCCATTGAAATTATGAACGGCGTTAATAGGTTTGATGCAGAGAAAATGAGTTCACTTGTGGGGGAATCCGAAACCTGAGGATAGAAACATACAACAGGCATAAATATATCCAATCGAGAATTCATGAGAAGCTTCTATACATAGTAAGTGGTAAGAATGTGGAACACACTAGATATAGGGATCATTCAGGAGAATGGTATAGACACATTTAAGAGGGAAGCTTGAAACGTAGATGAGGCGGAAGGAAATATGTTGGTGAGGATAAATGAAGAGAGGGAGAGGTGCATAAATGCCAGCATACATCAATTGGGCCGAATAGTCTGTATCTGTGCTGTAGACTCAGTGCAATTGTATGTAATATAAAAGAGAACATACTGGAAATGCTCAATGGGAAAATCACCATCTGTCAAGCGAAACAATAAGTTAACCTCTCAATCAGAACACTTTGTCATAGAATCCGTAGAGTGGAGAAGGAGGCCATTTGGCCCATTGAGCCTGCACCGACAACAACCCTACCTATCCCCTTAACTCCACATCTTTACTCTGCTAGTCCCCTGACCCTAAGGGGCAATTTAGCATGGCCAATCAACCTAACCCGCACATCTTTGGAGTGTGGGAGGAAACCGGAGCACTCGGAGGAATGCCACGCAGACACAGGGAAATGCGCAAACTTCACACCGACAGTGATCCAAGGCTGGAATTGAACCCAGGTCCCTGGCGCTGTGGGGCAGCAGCGCTAACCACTGTGCCACCATGCCACCCCCATAGTATTAGCCAAGATCACAATAGAGAGTGCAGTGACATCACCACAACACCACCAGACCTGGAAAAGTAGAGGAAATCACACCTCTTATATTTATATGTATGCATTTGAATTAGAAATGTGTACTAAAGAGTTTCCAAAAGACCTAACCAAAAAGAAAAATGCACCCACTCAAAGGCGTATTAGAAGGTAGGAAAGCTAGAGAGGGGGCAAAACGTGATCTCCTCTTGGGAAATAAGGAAAGGCTGGTGACAGAAGTGTTAATGAGGGATCACTTTGGGACTAAGTATATTCGTTTTAAGATAGCTAAGGAGAATAATAGGTCTGGCCTAAAAGTTAAAATTCTAAATTGGGGCAAGGCCAATTTCCATGACATTAGACAGGAGCTTTCAAAAGTTGATTGGGGGAGTCTGTTGGCAGGCAAAGGGATAGCTGGTAAGTGGGAGGCTTTCAAAAGTGTGTTAACCAGGGTTCATAGAATCATAGAAACCCCACAGCGCAGAAAGAGGCCATTCGGCCCATCGAGTCTGCACCGACCACAATCCCACCCAGGCCCCACCCCCATATCCCTACATATTTACCCGCCAATCCCTCTACCCTACGCATCTCAAGACACTCAGGGGCAATTTTAGCACAGCCAATCAACCTAACCCGCACATCTTTGGACTGTGGGAGGAAACCGGAGCACCCGGAGGAAACCCACGCAGACATGAGGAGAATGTGCAAACTCCACACAGACATTGACCCAAGCCGGGAATCGAACCCAGGTCCCTGGAGCTGTGAAGCAGCAGTGCTAACCACTGTGCTACCGTGCCGTTCAGGGTAAGCACATTCTCTTAGAGTGAAGGGCAAGGCTGGTAGAAGTAGGGATCCCTGGGTGACTTGTAATATGGAGGCACTAGTCAACAAGAAGAAGGAGGCACATGACATGCATAGGCAGCTGGGATCAAGTGGATCCCTTGAAGAGTATAGAGGGTGTAGGGGTAGAATTAAGAGAGAAATCAGGAGGGCAAAAAGGGGACATGAGGTTGTTTTGGCAGATAAGGCAAAGGAGAATCCAAAGAGCTTCTACAAATAAATACACAAAGGGCAAAAGACGAACTAAGGAGAGAGTAGGACCTCTTAAGGATCAAAAAGATCATCTATGTGCGGATCCACAAGAGATGGGTGAGATCCTAAATTAATATTTCTCATCGGTATTTACTGTTGAGAAAGGCATGGATTTTACGAAACTTGGGGAAATAAATAGTGATGGCCTGAGGAGTATACATATTACAGAGAAAGAAGTGCTGGAAGTCTTAAAGCACATCAAGGTAGATAAATCCCCGGGACTTGATGAAATGTACCCCAGGGAGGAGGTTAGGGAGGAAGTTGAAGGTCCCTAGCAGAGATATTTGAATCATCGACAGCCACGAGTGAGGTGCCTGAAGATTGGAGGTGGCAAATGTTGTGCCTTTGTTTAACAAGAGTTGCAGGGAAAAGCCTGGGAGCCATAGACCGGTTGGCCGAACAACTGTAATGGGTAAGCTGTTAAAAGGTATTCTGAAGGATAGGATCTACAGGCATTTCGAGAGGCAAGGGCTAATTAGAGACAGCAAGCATGGCTTTGTGAGTGGAAAATCATGTCTCATGAATTTGATTGAGTTTTTTGAAGGGATAACCAAGAAGGTAGATGAGGACAGTGCAGTTGATGTTGCCTACATGGACTTTGGCAAGGTACCTCATGGTAGGTTGTTGCATAAGGTTAAATCTCATTGGATCCAGGGTAAGGTAGCCAATTGGATACAAAATTAGCTTGATGACCGAAGACAGAGGATGGCTGTAGAGGGTTGTTTTTCAAACTGGAGGCCTGTGATCAGTGGTGTGCCTCAGGGATCAGTGCTGGGTCCACTGTATCATTTATATTAATGATTTAGATGAGAATTTATCAGGCATGGATAAGAACATAAGAACATAAGAAATAGGAACAGGAGTAGGCCATCTAGCCCCTCGAGCCTGCCCCGCCATTCAATAAGATCATGGCTGATCTGATAGTGGTTTAGTTCCACTTACCCGCCCGCTTCCCATAACCCTTAATTCCCTTATTGATCAGAAATCTATCTACCTGTGACTTAAACAGATTTAATGAGGTAGCCTCCACTGCTTCAATGGGTAGAGAATTCCAGAGATTCACTACCCTCTGAGAGAAGAAGTTCCTCCTCAACTCTGTTCTAAACTGACTCCCCTTTACTTTGAGGCTGTGTCCTCTAGTTCTTGTTTCCTTTCTAAGTGGAAAGAATCTCTCTGCCTCTATCCTGTCTAGCCCCTTCATTATCTTATATGTCTCTATAAGATCTCCCCTCAGCCTTCTAAACTCCGAGTACAGACCCAAGTAAGTTTGCAGATGACACTAGGAGTGGTGGCATAGAGGACAGTGAAGAAGGTTATCTAGGATTGCAACAGGATCTTGATCAGTTACACCAGTGGGCCGATGTATGGCAGGATGGAGCTTAATTTAGATAAATGTGAGCTGATGCATTTTGGTAGATCAAATCGGGGCATGACCTACTCAGTTAATGGTAGGGCATTGGGGAAAGTTATGGAACAAAGAGATTTAGAAGTACAGGTTCATAGCTCCTAGAAAGTGGAGTCACAGGTGGACAGGGTGGTGATGTAGGCATTCGGCATGCTTGGTTTCATTGGTCAGAACATTACATACAGGAGTTGCGACATCTCGTAGAAGTTGTACAAGACATTAGTAAGGCCACACTTGGAAACTGTGTAGAGTTCTGGTCACCCTATTATAGAAAGGATATTATTAAATTAGAAAGAGTGCAGAAAAGATTTACTAGGATGCTACCGGGACTTGATGGTTTGAGTTATAAGGAGAGGTTGGATAGACTGGGACTTTTTACCCCGAGAGCGCAGGGGGCTCAGGGGTGATCTTATAGAGGTCTATAAAATAATGAGGGGCATAGATAAGGTAGATAGTCAACATATTTTCCAAAATGTAGGGGAGGCTAAAGCTAGAGGGCATAGGTTTAAGGTGAGAGGGGAGAGATACAAAAGGGTCCAGAGGGGAAATCTTTTCACTCAGAGGGTGGTGAGCGTCTGGAATGAGCTGCTAGAGGTAATGGTAGAGGCAGATACAATTTTGTCTTTTAAAAAGCATTTAGACAGTTCCATGGGTAAGATAGGTAACAGAGATATGGGCCAAATGCGGGCAATTGGGACTAGCTTAGTGGTAAAAACTGCGTGGCATGGACAAGTTGGCCTGAAGGGCTTGCTTCCATGCTATGAACCTCTGTGACTAAGTTTGATCGAAGATGTGGCTCTAACAGGTTAGGTGGATTGGCCATGTTAAATTGCTCCTCAGAGTCCCAGGATGTGTGGGTTAGCGGGAATAGCAGGGTAAAAACATGGGATTATGGGGATAGGGCCTAAGTGAGATGCTCTGTTGAAGAGTTGGTGCAGACTTGATGGACCGAATAGTCTCCTTTTGCACTGTAGGGATTCTTTTTCCTGGAAAATAAAGACAATGTTAGTGGAACAGAAGAAGTGCAGGAAACAGGTTTAGAGAGAGAATAAAGTCTGGGCAGTGAAGGTAAAGGGTTAGGTAATGCATTACGTTCCGCAGATAGGGAATGAATAATGGGGGGGTGATTGGCTGGGCGAGTTCCTGAGGTGGGCAAGACCAAGGTCAAGACTAAATCTAACTAAATATGAGAATTTTACATTTGAAGCACTAGGGTTTGGGAAACAATTGTAGGTCAGCCAGAATAAGAAAAAAGGTTGAACAAGACTTGGTGCAAGAAATTATATTGGCAGCAGAGCTATGAATAAGCTAAAGTTTATGCAAACTGGAAGTCAGCAGGGTGGAAGAACTCAGCCAGGAATACATTGGTGTAATTGTCACTGTGTATAGTGGTGCAAGTGGGTGGACAGTGCATTTCATATCTCTCCAGATTTGTATTTCCATAATGGAATTTAAC
Source organism: Mustelus asterias (assembly GCF_964213995.1). Lineage (NCBI taxonomy): Eukaryota > Metazoa > Chordata > Chondrichthyes > Carcharhiniformes > Triakidae > Mustelus > Mustelus asterias. The sequence goes on along the minus strand of NC_135804.1, from coordinate 58,801,603 downwards.
TCGGCATGGCTAACTGTTTCTGCTCGGAGGATTGAGATGGGGTGACGACAGATAACGTTACAGAGGTAATAGAAGACAGTCTTTGCAATGAAGAGGTTGTGTGGTCATCAGCACAGAGAATTTCATTTGTGAATTTGTCCAGGGTCGCTGAGGTGGGATGGAAACCTGAACAGGCAAAATATTGTAGATAAAATGTGTATAATACAGAGGAATGTGGAAATATAAACATGCTGTTTGAGTAAGGAAGGAGATTGATCCCTTGTTTTCCATTTAAGTGTTTCACAATTTCCCTGCCTGTGTGGCTGCGTGTATGCCTACATATGGGTGTATGTTTACATATATATACATGTTTATATATGTGTGTGTGAATGTATATTGGTGTACCTGTGTGTATATGAGCTTGCATATGTATTCCTCGTCATACACCATTCTGATTTCAAAATATATCGCTGTTCCACTGTCGCTGGGTCAAAATCATGAAATTCCCTTCCTAACAGCACTGTGGTGTACCTACACCTCAGTGACTGTAGCAGTTCAAGAAGGCAGCTCACCACCATCTTCTGAAGGACAACTAGGAATGGGCAATAAATGCTGATCTGGCCAATGATGCAAACACGCTGTAAATGAATAAAACATTATAGCAGTGACTACACTTCATTGGCTGAAAAATGTTTTGGGGCATCCTGAAATCATGACAGTTGCTCCAAAAATACAAGTCTTTCCATTCATGAGCATTGCTGAAAAAAGAAATATGCTGTTCAAGCTTTTTGTCTTTAACTCACCAGGACAGATTCAAAAGAATATTACATCTCAACTTATATCATCAGCAATACTAAAGTTTTGTAGTACAAAATGACTATTCATGAGTGTGTGTGAATGTCTATGTGTACCTGTGTTTCTGCACATGCATGTGCTTATATGTGAATGTGTACTGCGTGTGCTTATATGAATTTGTGTACATGTGTATAACCCATCCCACGTCCTGTTAATTCATCACTCCATACTGGCTGGTCAACATTGCCTTCTGGTCCTACAGCACCTTTAGTTTAAAATTCCCATCCTAGTTTTCAAAAACCTCCAGGAGCTTGAGTCTACTTCACTTGTGGCCTCCGCTCCATCTCCAATTTTCATCACTGCCATTGGCAGACAATGTCAACAAAATGAAGGAGATTGTTATCGACTTCAGGAAGCGTAAAGGAGAACATGCCCCTGTCTACATCAATGGGGACGAAGTAGAAAGGGTCGAGAGCTTCAAGTTTTTAGGTGTCCAGATCACTATCAACCTGTCCTGGTCCCCCCATGCCGACACCATGGTTAAGAAAGCCCACCAACACCTCAGCTTTCTCAGAAGACTAAGGAAATTTGGCATGTCAGCTACGACTCTCACCAACTTTTACAGATGCACCATAGAAAGCATTCTTTCTGTTGTATCACAGCTTGGTATGGCTCCTGCTCTGCCCAAGACCACACGAAAGTACAAAAGGTCATGAATGTAGCCCAATCCATCACGCAAACCATCCATTGACTCTGTCTACACTTCCCGCTGCCTCGGCAAAGCAACCAGCATAATTAAGGACCACACACACCGCAGACATTCTCTTTTCCACCTTCTTCCATCGGGAAGAAAATACAAAAGTCTGAGGTCACTTACCAACGTGACTCAAGAACGGCTTCTTCCCTGCTGCTTTCAGACTTTTGAATGGACTTACCTTGCATTAAGTTGATCTTTCTCTACACCCTAGCTATGACTGTAACACTACATTCTGCACTCTGTCCTTTCCTTTTCTATGAACGGTATGCTTTGTCTGCATAGCGTGCAAGAAACAATACTTTTCACTGTATGTTAATACATGTGACAACAATAAATCAAATCAAAATCAAAATTGGCAGTCATGCCAGCTGCAAAGGGCCTAAGGTCAGGAATTCCATCCCCAAAACAACTCTGCTTCTCTCTGTCTTCCTTTAAAGTCTGCCAGTCACCAACGTTGCTCAGTATTAAAACGTGTTTGATAATGGTCTTGTGATAATTTACTACGTCGAAGGTACATTACAAATACCACTTGTTCTATGTGTGTGACTGTGTGGGTGGTCTTTATGTGTGAGTTTAACTCCTATTTCCATTTGTTATCCTTTGTAAGTTCTTCCTGTTTATAATCTGTTCAATTCTGATGATGACTACAAAGGCATCAATTTTAGATTTGTGTTGTAATGCGCGATTGCTGTTGCTCAAGTGAGAACCTTTGCAACTTGTCTATATACAATGTCTCTTCTTATAGCTGATTTCTTCAATCAGTTAATTATATACCACAACGTGCACTGGTAGCTAGAGCTAATGGGAAATTGCAAGAACTGCACAGCGATTCTGCTCATGGTATAATGGAAACACTTGTGGTTAGACGCTGCGCCCATTTTAGGACCTGCAAGTTGCACAATGCCTGTGTTACTCGTTCAAAGTTGAGATGAAGAATAATTTAAGACATTAATTTGAAACCTCACATCTCTCAACAAAACATTTGTAAATATGTTCTGCGATCCCCGGCGTGCTGATTCTGAAAACTGAAAGGCAAACCAAAAATCTTGAAATCAGCATCAATGTTAAAGTATAGTTAATTTTAGAGAAATGTCGTTGTTTTTCTGAGAACATTCCAGAAATAGCTTTGCGTGCAGCCTGCTTTATTTTCAGCTGTAATGGATAATAACATTGCGGCAAAGTTTGCAGATGATACAAATGTAGGTGGAGGTACAGGTAGTATTGAGGAGACAGAGAGGCTGCAGAAAGACCTGGACAGGTTCGGAGAGTAGACAAAGAAATGGCAAACGGAATACAATGTGGGAAAGTGTGAGGTTATGCACTTTGGTAGAAAGAATAGAGGCATAGACTATTTTCTAAATGGGGAAAGCATTCAGGAATCAGAAGCGCAAAGGGACTTGGGAATCCTAGTTCAGGATTCTCATAAGGTTAACTTGCAGGTTGAGTTGATAATTAAGAAGGCAAATGCAATTTTAGTATTCATTTCAAGAGGACTGGAATACAAAAGCAGGGATGCACTGCTGAGGCTTTATAAGGCTCTGGTCAGGCCACATTTGGAATATCGTGAGCAATTTTGGGCCCTGTATCTAAGGAAGGATGTGTTGACCTTGGAGACGGACCAGAAGAGGTTCATGAGGATGATCCCGGGAATGAAACGCTTGATGTATGAGGAGCATTTGTGGACTCTGGGTCTGTACTCAATGAAGTTTGGAAGGATGAAGGGGGATCTCATTGAAACTTATAGAATACTGAAAGGCCTGGATAGGATGGACGTGAAGAAGATGTTTCCATTAGTCGGAAAGAATAGGATCCGAAGGCACAGCCTCAGAATAAAGGGACAACCCTTTAGAACCAAGATGAGGAGGAATTTCTTCAGTCAGAGCATGGCGAATCTGTGGAATCAATTGCCACAGAAAGCTGTGGAGGCCAGCTCATTGAGTTTATTTAAGACAGAGATAGATAAGTTCTTGATTGCTAATGGGATCAAAGGTTGGGGGAAAAGGCGGGAGAATGGGGTTGAGAAACATATCAGCCATGATCAAATGGCAGAGCAGACTTGATGGACTGAATGGCCTAATTCTGCTCCTATATCCTATGGCCTTTATGGTCTACAGGCCACGTTTGCAAAATCTAAACCAAACATCTACTGTGAGATGTGATTTTGTGACTTAGCAGCACTTGTTGAACAATTGTGGCTGTGTTATAGTATACTAACAACCAAATAAAGTAATTAGTCAAATTAGTGACATGGCTGTTTTACACATGCTACATATAACCTCCATTCAAATTCAGGGGCCGGTTCTCTGCAAACAAAACGACCATGCTCTGCATCTTTCTGAATTGCCTGGAAGCATGCAGCACCTATAGTTCCCAGTTGCTTTCTTCATGGCAATATTTCGGCCAATCAGAGTTGACCTGTCAAGCAATCAGCTCCTCTTTTCTCCTGTGGCCTAACTTTTTCTGTTGGTTTGAAATATGACATTCTTGCCTTTTACCTGAACAGTACAAGAGAAAAAGCTTCAACAACATATCCCTTTTTAGCAGTATAGATACATCTGATCTAATCCTTCACAGTGCAGCAAAATGCCCAACCGTTTACTTATGACAACTCCAGTTAAGTTGGTGGAGTTTGTTTTGCACATCAAGACCATTGGAAAAATATGCATCACATACGGAGGCTGCATGATCATAATTTTCTGGCTGTTCTCGCCCTGCGGAAGGTAGGACGGAGAATTTGGCACTGAGCCAAATCTTCGTTTGCTGCAGCGGACCAGGGAATCCGCGGGTGCGACTGGCATTCAAGAAAAGAAAGCAAGTCTATACAAGCCTTGTATACAAGCTATACAAACTTCCCAGAGCATTTTAACTAATGATGTACATTTCAAAATGCAGTCACTGTTTTTGGAAATAGACAACAATTTGTGCAGAGTCCCCCAAACAACACAGATAAATACGAGATATTTTCCGGCTGTTCATGCCAGCGGGATTCTCTGGTCCTCTTGCAGTTAATGGCATTTGACTGAGCGCCAAATTTTCCGCCCTCGCTTGCAGGAGCAAGGGCCGAAAAATTCCGGCCATTTACTTTTAAGCGACAAGTGATAAATATTGTATGGAAGGAGAACTCATCTGCTCTTCCTCCAATTGTCTGTTGGGATTATTTACATTCACCGCTGGAAAATGAGGGAGTCTTGTTCTAATGTCTCTTCCAAAATAGAGCATCATCTGTCACGCAATTCTTCATCAGTGCTGCTAGAATTTGTGTTGACCTTATTGGAGTGGGAATAGAGCCCATCACCTTTGGCACATGGAGAAAGTGTTAAAGTTAAAGTTTATTTATTAGTGTCACAAGTAGGCTTACATTAACACTGCAATCAAGTTACTGTGAAAATCCCCTAGTCGCCACACTCCGGCGCCTGTTTGAGTACACTGAGGGAGAATTTAGCATGGCCAATGCACCTAATCTGAACATCTTTGGATTGTGGGAGGAAACGGGAGCACCGGAGGAAACCCACGCAGACACAAGGAGAACGTGCAAACTCCACACAGACAGTGACCCAAGCCAGGAATCGAAGTACTACCAATGAGACACGGTTGACACGTTTGTTTACCATCATCAATTAAATCCAAATGCCATCTCTAATAGACTCGGCATCGTTATACACAGCTGATTGAAAGATTCTATGCGCTGCCTTAAACCTAGTTGGCACAAAAATACTCCAACTAACTTGTTAACTCCACATAATTTAATGACCCCGTTAACTTTTCTCATGCTTGCTGCTTTCCCGAAGTTTCCGCTCACCACCACTCTCATCTCTTCCCCTTGTCGCCTTTCCCGACCCATCTGCTCACCACCTCTCTTAAACTTCCCACTTGCTGAAACTCCCTCTCGCCACTTCCCTCTCCCAAACTTCCCGCTCGCCGTTTCGCTGTCCTGACCTTCCCATTAGCTGCTTCCCTCTTACCCCCTCCCGTTCACCGCTTCCCTCCTCCGATTCTCCCACTCACTGCCCTTCTCACAGAGCAAAAGTGCGCGACTCTTGTTCCAATGTCATTTCACATTACATGGACAAGGCCATATGATTGAATCTTCAGAAGTACATCAGCCTCTCTGTGCCTTCTGACTTTTTCTACAGAATCCGGGACCTCTTTATTCCATTTCGAACATTTGATATTTAATTTCATGTTTCCAACATTCATCAATTTTGTTTTCATGAATCTAGATCTTCTGTTCAATGAGAAATTATTGGTCTGTGACATATTCTTATGGTTTACTCACCACTGCAAGCGCTTCTAATGGAAAATGTCATGCAGCATTTTTAGAATCCCTACAGTCTGGAAGAAGGCCATTTTGCCCATCGAGTCGGCACCGAATCGCCGACAGAGCAGTTTACCAAACACCCCCCTCCCATCTCTGTAACCCCACACAATCTCTCTAAATTACACACTTGGGGCACTAAGGGCCAGTCCACCTAAACTTTGAACTGTGAGAGGAAACTGGAGCACCTGGAGGAAACCCACGCAGAGGGAGAACGTGCAAACTCCACACAGTCACCCAAGGCTGAAATCGAACCTGGGTTCCTGGCGCTGTGAGGCAGCAGTGCGTTAGTTATTAGAGGCATTTCCCTTTGAAAATTTCAGGAGCAGTCACAAACAACTGAGACATTCCTGGGCTCGGCGTTCTGGATCTGTTCCAATGTTGGCCATCATGATTCTTTTTTTATTTTAGGTGTTTCTTGTAAATCCCCACGGGATAACAGGTTCCTCTATAGGGGCGAAGCGTTGGGCGAATATTGGATTCAGTAAGGGAGGAGAGTTGAGGCGGACAATTATTCTTCACTAATCAAGATGCTGCCACAAGTTCCCTCCTTCAGAACAGGCCGGAGTAAATAGAAATACTATCTATTCCATTTCGCTATCATATGCCTCACGACAAGATTGAATTTGCATTCACTGTTACCAAATAACAGAAGTAATTGTATGGCTAACCCCCCTCTAATTAGCTGAGATGTCAGCACACTTACATTTATATTTACTAAAGATCTGCCACCTTTGCTACCCTCCGTAAATATAGAACTATGAGGAGAAACTGAGATAATCGCATTTTACTGATTGCTGAGAGAAAGGAGATTTCAATGAAAGTAAAGATCTCGGGGTGAATATGCGATATTTGAAGGTTTCGGGAACAAATGAGGAAGCTGTTGAGAACATAGAGAATACGGGACTTCTTTAACAGAGACACAGAATGCAGTAAGGAAGCTATTCTAAACCTTCATAAACCACCAGTTCAGCCTGAGTTGGACTAATCTGTTCAAGTCTGAAGGATGTCGGGGATTTAGAGAGGGCGCAGATTTGTTGGAGATTTGCCAAAGTTGGGGACTGGGATTAGGTGGAGAGACCGGAGAAGCTATGGTTGTTCTCCTTAGAGTCCAGAAGGTTAAAACGAGGCTGCATAGCGACCTTAAAGTTATGAACAATTTTGATAAAGTAAGTAAGAAGTGTTCCCAGTAACACAAACATCGGGAAGCAGAAGACAGATTTAAGGTGATTGGCAAAAGAAGCCGAGGTTTCGGGTATACAGATGGAAGTTAGTTACAATCTAGTCTCATCCTGTTCTTACCAAAGCTGCAGCTCCAATGGGCGGCAGCGAGGAGCAGGATTCCTGGTTGATTTTCTCCCCTGATTCAGATCAACTAACTCGACAAAAGAGCGGATTTGAAAACTGCAACCCATCACAAACTGAATGTCGCCAATAATCGGCCTTACTTTTATTGAGATGTCCTTTCCTTTTGCAACCAGCTTGACGAGGGTCGTTTTAGTTTTCTTCTCCTGGCAATTCCATCTGCGGAAATCACCCAACACACCGCAAAAATCCCTTCCTTCCGAATAAAGTTATATTCGACTCGAAATTTTAACTGGGTTGCTCGCTCTGCAGATGGCCTGCTGAGTTGTTTACAGCGCTTTCTGGGTTTATTTTCCCAGGTTTCTAGTATCCGTGGTATTTTGCTATTGTTATTCCCACGACAATTACTTGTTGCGCATCCGATCTGCTGGACTGTAAAATGGAAACATGTAGAAAAAGGGCTAAAGTTTCATGTCTGGCGCTGTGAGGTTAAACTTGGCCTCAACAACTTTGGAATTAATATAATAAGTCTCACAACACCAGGTTAAAGTCCAACAGGTTTATTTGGTATCACTAGCTTTCGGAGCGCTGCTCCTTCATCAGGTGAGTGGAGTGCAACTAATATAGGGAGATTGTTAATCTGAATAGTTATTCCAGTGATTCTGCTACAAGTCAGGTGGCTGGAGGTTGCTTGAGGTCCCGATCGCACTCAGTTCAAAGTACTCAGGTCTAAATATTTGCAGACTTTATGCTCCTACAGGAAAAAGGATATCTCAGATGAAGCGCTGGAAGGCCGCCTGCAGCCGGCATCGTTATTTTCAGGATTAAGTGAAGAATCAAAGTCTGGTGTTGACAAAGAAAATCGGGAACGAAGTGTTCCGAAAGTGGCTGCATAAAATTGGTCTTCAAGTGATAGCCTTTCGGCGGCAGTTAGGAGGTCAGCTTCTCCCGCGACCACCACCCTCCCCACCCCACATATAACACACACACAGAAATGTAAACGAACACAATACGCTGTTTTAGTCATGTGGTCTCTCATGTCATCGTCACACGTTTCGTATATTTAACCATGAAATCTATTACTTAGGCAAACCATCGTAGATATCATTCTCATTTGCAGCAAGTAGCCAACGAAATGCAACATGTCGATACAAGTTACAGTTCACTACATGGCTCTTCTGGGCGTGTTTTGGCCAGGTACATTTAGTTATTCACAATATTTCACAATAGCAAATCCTAATTTAAATGACTCTTCAGCTGTTACCCACTGTACAATTGGATACTGTGCTTCTCTAATTCGATTGCTTGTTTTTATAATTTACTTCTCTCAGTTATTTTTCTTTATCTGTTACATCACCGCCTTTGTTTCTTTCCTGACAGCCTCCGGAGTAACTTGGAACAAAGTGCTTCAGGTCCCTAAATACTTGAAGGTGAGCAGAGGCGCGAATGCCATCATGTTCTGCACATTTCCCACATTTCAAGATGCGCCCGATGTTCGTTGGTGGAGACGCGGAGAGCAATCCTTTCTTCAACCAGACAGCAGAAAGCGATTTGATGTGAACAAGGAAAGCAGTTCGCTTGAATTCCTGAATGTGACTTTTGCAGATTCCGGAGTGTATTATTGTAAAGTAAAATATCCAGAAAAATCGAATGAAACTGGAACTGGCACCCAGCTCACTGTGTACGGTAGGTGTTATTGTAAACGGGAGGATTTCAGCTCAGCGCCACATATGCAATTTGATTTTTTTATCACTGGAGGAAAAGCTGGTTATAGCGAATTATTTTTACAGAACACTGGATTGTCCTCCATTGACCTCCCTCGATGCACAGTGGATATTTTCATTTTGAAATTAAGCAATGGAAATATACGAAATATAAAGAGAAAAATTTGGAAAAACCTCAACAGGTCAGTTCTCTCTGTGGAGGGAAACAAAGTTAACCTTTCATGTCGATGATGAAATGATCCGAAACGTTAACTCACTTTCTCTACACAGATGTTGCCCGACCTCTGAACATCCTCGGTATTTTCGGTTTGTATTTCAAATTTCCAGCCTCTGCAGTATTTTGCATTGATGTTGTAATGGGATGTTAGGGTCTGGTTCCTTCTCGCTACAATGGTGCCACAATTGAACAATGTCAGCAATCTTAACACCTCCCAGGTCAAATCTTTTACAAAACTTCAAAGATCATTTAACTTAAATCAAAAAGGAAGGAATATTCCCCCGCAAAGGTGATTGCAAAAAGAAGATTTCGAGGAAAGTAAGACCGGTTATTCAAGGCATTTCTGTTTGTTGCAGGGCCGTTTCGAAATGCCGAGTTAGTTGATTTAACCAGGAAGCGAAAATCAATCGGGATCCCTACACTCACTGCTCGCGATTTAAGCTGAACAACATGGTAACACTAACAGGGACGAGACTGTAATTACGTTCCACTCAAAGATCAGAATCCTTGCGTTCTTTTGCCAAACACCTTCTGGTTGCCGACTCTTGTGTCACTGAGAACACTTTCTGCTTACTGACTTTATCAAATTTGTCAGAACTTTCAAAATCGCTATCCAGCCTCCTCTTAAAACTATCAGGTCTAAAGAGAACAACTGTAGTTTCTTCAGTCTCTGCACATAATCTAAGTGCCTTGACCCTGGTAAATCTCCAACAAATCTTTTCTGAACCCTCACTCTAAGTGCCTTCATGATAAACTCAGGTGAAAATTCCCCGAGTATAGCAACGAGTATTTCCAAAATCAGATCCCTTTTCCGCCCACTGCCCAAAATTGCTGATGTAACACTTTCTTTACGTCATTGCCTTAAATTTGCGACGGCTAGATTTTTGCTAAGTATGAATTAAGTCGGACGAATGGAGTTAAGTTAGAGATCAGGCAGAACCATAGAATACCTACCGTACAGAAGGAGGCCATTTGGCCCATCGAACCTGCACCGACAACAATCGCACCCAGGCCCTATCCCCCTAACCCTACGTATTTACCCTGCTAAACCACTGAATGTTAAGGGGCAATTTAGCATGGCCAATCCATCTAATCGGCACATCTTTGGAGTGTGGGAGGAAACCGGAGCATTGGGAGGAAATCCACGCAGACAAGGGGAGAACGTGCAAACTCCACACCGACCCGAGGCCGGAATTGAACCCGGGTCCCTAGCGTTGTGAGGCAGCAGTGTTAATCACTATCACCAAGGTTGGCAGAGCAAAGTGAGTCGGGCTGAATGGGCCCCTGTTCCTAGGATAACAGTTTATATGTTGTAGTTGTGTCCATTAGTAACTTGTTTAAAATTCCAAAATCTTTCCACAATGGAATCCTACAATCCTCTGAGAAGGAGGGTTTTGATCTTTCCCTCAATGCTGGATTCGACCCCGGGTCCTGGACTTTACAGGACAGTTAAGGTGCCCGATGCTCTGGTTTGAACCTTTGGGGTACGCCAACTGGACTTTCTATGATGCACTCACAACTGGTAAAGTGGAGAATGGATACCACCGAACATTTCTATAAACGTTAATGTGTAATTCATTACTTCTGTGTACAGTCCCCGTGCGCTTCTTTCTCCCCAGCGGGAATTCTGTCGCATTTTGTATTGTACCAAAAGCAGGTCCATGGGGAAAGAATGGAGGAATTCTGAGGTTTGGCTGGGAATAAAGACTAACATAATTTTGAAAGTTAATAATACTTGTAAATTATTAATTTGTGTCAAGGAGCTACAATGTCGGAAAAGTAGACTTGTAAATAAAAAAATATTAAGGAGATTGATTCTAACAAATAAATCGATGAAACGAGACTTCACTTCCAGTTAAAAGGTGATTGGAGATAGAGTGGACAGATAGATAGAGCGGTTCACATCAGAAAATTGTAACTTTGGGCTGCTCGAAGCGGAATCTTCTCCAGACAAAATGTGTTCAGCAGATCGAATAAAATTGCAGAAGGGCAAACTAACTAGTCAAATAAAAGCAAAATACTGCGGATGCTGGAAATCTGAAATGAAAACTCAGTCAAACCGCTGAGTTTACCCAACATAGGGCCTGTTTTTATCTCTGGAATTAATCCCTGGGTGTTGTGATCTACATAGCGATATATAATTATCAAAAATTATCCTGGCTTGCAAAATACTCCAACATTCGCATCCAGCCCCCAGAAAGATGCTTTGGTGAAAATTGCACGATCTGAAACCTCAACCACGGGCATTGAAATGTTGTGTAATCAATGGTAACTCACGGGTTTTAATCTATACATATAACTCTGTCTTGTCTGGAGCCAATTTAGATATCGGAGGTATCTTGATTTCACGCATCTTAACATTAACCAGTAAAACAAAATACGTTTGGAAACATTAAATATTTGAAGTGGGTCATTTTTCAAACCAACACACAAAGTTTAGTACCACAATGATTCTTACAGAAAAACCCGAGTAGAACCCAATGTTCATGCGACTGGTTGGTGCTCCCTCTCTGATATATTCGGACCGGAATCTGAATCGGGGTCACTGCTGCCAAACACAATCCCGCGCCAGGATCTGCTGCTTTAATTCCGTAAGAAGTCTCACAACGCCAGGTTAAAGTCCAACAGGTTTATTTGGCAAATAAACCTGTTGAACTTTAACCTGCTGTTGTGAGACTTCTTACTGTGCTTACCCCAGTCCAACGCCGGCATCTCCACATCATGGCTTTAATTCCGAGCAGTGACCTCTTCTTTCCTGGTTGCTACTATGCCTGGGAGAATGATCCTCTTTGTGTACCGCTTGCAAAACATCCGGCAATTTTGCTGAGCGTCGTATAACATTATATAAAATAAATGCACGCCCGAAGTTTAAAAAAACGCGACAGCACCATAACTATTATCACAGTATGACTGTAAGAGCGTATCGAGGTTCGGCAATTGAGAATTTACTCTTTTCAATTCAAAAATGATTTTTCCCCCTGTTAAAAGTTCCTCCAACACCACTGAAAATCGTTCCGATTGAAGAGAATTCAGCGACTTCTCGAAGATTCGAGTGTAAAACGGCTGCATTTTACCCGGAGGATTTAAAAATCTCCTGGCAAAGAGATGGTGTGGAAATTCTGGCCGGAATAGAAACTGTGAGAAACGAGACAGTGGATGGTCTTTTTGAGGTCTCCAGTTCTTTGGAAGAAGCGCAGCCTCTCCAGAACGGAGTCGTTTATACATGTCTGGCATCTCATATCTCCCTTCAGGTGCCCGCCAGTGTCAGCTACACCGTCATGCAAGGTAAGATTCGAAACATTTACAGAAACGAGCAGGGGTAAAGACTCCGATTTGTATTATTTATTATTAATGTAGCTGGGCAGCTGTTCAAACTCGAATTTACAGGGTTAATGTGGACTTTATTTAATCTCAATGTCACATCAATGGGAACGAATTAAAATGATCAAGATAGTTTGTAGCTGGAGGAGGGAGAACATTTTCCTGAAAAGACCTAAAACGGGAGATCGCCAGGGCTAGAAAAGTGTAGCTATGAAGAGAGATTGGATAGGTTGAGATTATTTTCCTTGGAACAAAGAAGTCTGAGAAGTGACTTGATAGAGGTGTACACAATTATGAGGGGAAGAGATAGAATGGACAGGATGAAATCGTTTCCCTTGACGGAGAATTCTAGAACCAGGGGTCATAGATTTAATAAAAGTGGCAGAAGGTGGAGAGAAGACACGAGGAATGCCTTTTTTTACACAAACGGCTCAGAAGGAGCTGTGCTCCGAAAGCTTATGGTATTTGCTACCAAATAAACCTGTTGGACTTTAACCTGGTGTTGTGAGACTTCTTACTGAGTTGGTGGAGGCAGAGACTCTAAACTCTTTTTTTTAAAGTACCTGGATCTGCACCTTAAGTAAGCCACAGGGCGATGGGCCGGACGCAGGAAGGTGAGATTTGAAAGGGCACCATACAGCTGGCATGGACAAGATGAGCCGAGTGGCCTCCTTCAGTGCTTTAACTTTAGAATCATAGAAGCCCTACAGTGGAGAAAGAGGCCATTTGGCCCATCGAGTCTGCACCGACCACAATCCCCGGCCCTACCCCCTTATCCCTACATATTTACCCGCTAATCCCTCTAACCTACGCATCTCAGGACACTAAGGGGCAATTTTAGCATGGCCAATCAACCTAACCCGCACATCTTTGGACAGTGGGAGGAAACAGGAGCACCTGGAGGAAACCCACGCAGACACGAGGAGAATGTGCAAACTCCACATATACAATGACCCAAGCCGTTCTTATACCTACAAATGCAAGCTGTTCTTATACCTACAAAGAGCTACAGTAGGTGTTCTCTGGTTGTCAGTGCTGAAGAATGAAAAACTTTGCGTCTCTTTGTAGCCGGTGCGCGTCTGTCTGGCGTGGCACAAATGTAAGTCCCTTTACTCTGACCGAAAAGCCCTCACGTCGAGAGAGAAACTTCCTGCGCCTTTCTCGATTAGTTTCCTCCATAAATCGCGTTACTGTCGTTTGGGTCACGTTATAATCCTTCTATAGCTACTGCCTATAGAAATAAAAGTGTCGGTCCCCACACAGAGTAAATGGACACAATTACAGGAAAGACAACTTTGCACCGCGCCCTCCCTTGCTAGACCCAAGACTGTGTATAATTCTCGCTGTGTTCTATAGTTTCTTATTTCAATCATTTGTTGATCTTGTAGCTGTTTCAGGAATCGAATTTACGCTCATTTTCGGATGTGCAGGCGGCGCATTGGCTGTTGTACTGTTGATAATTATTTTGACGAGACTCAAATTAAAAGCTTCAGCTGGTAAGAAGCTTTCTTATTTCACCGCAAACTTTTATTTTGTTATGTGCAGTTAAATTGTTAAGACTTAAACGGCGGGTGAATATTGCTTCATTATAGGGAATAAAGAGCACCTTGCTGCATCTTTAAAGAATGAATTTGATGCCACAAGAGTGTTATGTGATTGAGAGTTGAATATGGCAACGCAAATCAATTTTGAAATGCAGATGTTCAATCTTCCCATTCGAACTGTTTATTCAATTTGTACACCTCCTTAACGTTCCGCATTTTTAAAAATATCAGGACCTTGTAGTGTAAACACTCTTATTTCCTGCGACAATGTAAAACGGCTGATATGGAACTGGCAGACTGTTTTACGTCTCCCTCTGGTCGTATTTCAATTGTAATTTAGCGACATAAAACAGCTTGCCGACTCTCTTTTCACATGTTTATCACTATCACACTAAAGGCAGTGCGCTCCATTGGGGGGTAGCATCACTATGGAACATTTCAATTTTCAAGGCTCCTTCCTTTAGACAGTAAAAGTGTTCAGAATGGAAAGCATGGTGTTGGTTTTGCTGACACTCAGAAAGTTACTCAAGCTCAAGTTCTTCTTTTCTCCAGGTGTTAAAAGAAATTCTGTGGAAGCCGGTCAGAGTGAGGAGGCGGTAAGAAGACAATGTTTTTATACTCCAAAAAGAGGGATTAGGGAGGAATAGAAATAAATATTGCAATCAATCCGATAAGTAGTTAATTCATATTTTTAAATCTTACAAAAGAACGAAAGGTCTGATATTAATCAAAAGGACAGAGGATGATAGCGCCGGGTGGGACATTGTAACTAAAACAAATGGCAAAAGACCTTAACTAACTGAACCATAAATGTCAGTACCGGGGCATGATCATGCATCCCCAGCCCCTGTGGCGCCCATCGACCTGAAATGTGTCAGTAGACACAGCCTGCTCCCTCTCCAAATCCAGCTTGCTGTGAACGTAGCCGCAGTGAAGGGGCAGACGACCAACTCGACTGCCGGCTGCCTGGACCTCTTAACGGCCAACTTGGCCAGGCCCAAGAGGCGGTCCTCCTCCTTCCCCCTGCCCACCCGCCTCTGCATGGGTGAAGATTAGGAGCATAGAACTGAAGTGCATCGAAAGAAATAAGGGGCAGCCCCAAGAGGAGGCTATTCTCTTTGTGCCAGTTAGTTGAGATAATTATTCAATTAGTCCAACTCCCCACTCATTACATATGATCCTTCATTTTTGTTTATTCAAGGGAATCTGCGTCTGCCCCCCGCCCCCCCCCCCCCCCCCGCCTTTTTCAGGAAGTGCATTCCAGACTACAACGCTCATCTACCTCTGATGATTTTGATGATCCGAAGTTTCTGTCTCTTGGACATTGAACCAACCATCATTGAAAACACTCCTTATTTACTCGTCAAAATCTCTCCCAATTTTGAACACACTTTCTCTTTCTCTGCTCTGAGGAGAACAATAATAGGTTCTCTAGTCTCCCCAACGTAAGTCCCTCCCTCCAGTACGGTTCTAGTAAATCTCCTCGACAACTGCTCCCAAGCCTTGCATCCTTCTGTTACAATCCCAGTTGATGTTGCGACTGGAAGGGAAGGTCCCAGAATAGATCCTCGCTCAAAAGACCGTAACTTTTACATTTTATTTTAGAAAACATGGATGAACCGAGTCACAGGACTGTCAATGAGCTGTTAACAACAGAAAATCTTAAGGATGACACAGGTTGCAAATACATCTTAGGCTAGAATATTCTCAATAAATACACCATCCTTGTAATGCAACAGGCTAACTGTGGTCAGAAAACACCCACTCTGAAATCCAGTGGCAAATGCCACCCAGTCGAACTTCTATGTTTTTTTCCCTCAAA
Source organism: Mustelus asterias (assembly GCF_964213995.1). Taxonomy (NCBI): domain Eukaryota; kingdom Metazoa; phylum Chordata; class Chondrichthyes; order Carcharhiniformes; family Triakidae; genus Mustelus; species Mustelus asterias. The sequence goes on along the minus strand of NC_135804.1, from coordinate 58,785,824 downwards.
TCTCCCAGATGCTTATTACACTGTGAGCCTAACATCACTGTACTCCAGCATTCACACGAGTGTTTTTAGACTCCACTCTCGGAAAGTAAGTAGTCTCACAACACCAGGTTAAAGTCCAACAGGTTTATTTGGTAGCATGAGCTTTCGGAACGCTGCTCCTTCGTCAGGAGAGACTCACCTGATGAAGGAGCAGTGCTCCAAAAGCTCCGAAAGCTCGTGCTACCAAGTAAACCTGTTGGACTTTAACCTGGTGTTGTGAGACGACTTATTGTGCCTACACTAGTCCAATGCCAGCAACTCCACATCATCACTCTCGAAAAGGCATGCCTTAAAATCTTCTTTCAAACAATGCTTGCCCTCAACTGTTTCCAGAAAGGATTCACTTCCAGAATTTCCAACTATCCTTTCAGTAATTCATTTGTCTTGAATAGGCACGTGCTTTCAAGTTTTCCACACAATCTCTCAGGGATCGAACCACCAATTGCTTCACAATTGTTTCACCTATTGCTTCGCAGGCTGCAACAAGATATCACCAACCCTATGATTACTTCAGACCTTTGGCTTCTCACTAAGCAACATCACTAAGTCTGTACTTCTCAGCTCTGTCCTTAACTTCAATAAATAGTACAATTGTTCAGTTTCTTTCAGTCTTGTTCTCAAAACCTCAGTTTCCTGCGACCTCTCTTTTCATTCTCTGGTTTCTAGAACTAACTGTTTTTTAGTTTCTGAGACATGCATTCTTGCCTATTACTTCACTGTCTTGCTTCTGGCAGAGCTGAGTGAGCTGCTGTCTCTCCAGCTGCTAAGTTCTATCTGCCATGGGTTCAGTTAAATTAAAAACACAAGGTCTTTTTCCCTAAAGATGGCCCCTAGTTGCTAAACAAAAGCTCAATCTTTCTCCAAGCTCTTGCTTACTTTTCATGCTGTAAACTCTCTAAGTACAATAGAAACAGTTTAAAATGAAACCAACAACTCCCCCCCCCCCCACCCCCATACATGTATGCACCTTTGTTTAACAAGAATCTAATCGGAGTTTTATCCTTTCTTACACAGAAACATTAAATGAAACTCACTTAAATCCATACCTTATTTCTAATATCCAACAATACAGACTGAGATCACTTGAACCTACCCCTGCTTTCTAACACTCCCAACAATGTTGTTCCCAGAATGGGGCATGATACACCAATGAGGACTTACAAGTGGTTTATAATGTTTTAGCATCAATTCTTTTTTTGCCCACATGCTTTTATTATTAAGGGTGGCACAGTGGTGAGCCCTGCTGCCTTATAGCACCAGGGACCTGGGATCAATTCCAACCTTGGGTGAATGTGTGGAGCTTGCACATTCTCCCCCTGTCCGGTTACCTCCCACAGTCCAAAGATGTGCTGGTTAGGTGAATTGGCCATGCTAAATTGCCTCTTGGTATCCCAAGATATGTAGGGTTAGGGGGATTAGTGAGGTAAATGTGTAGGGTTATGAGGATAGGGTGTGGGATGGGCCTGGGAAAGATGCTATGTTGAGAGTCAGTGTAGACATGATGGGCCGAATGGCCTCTTTGTGCACCTTAGGGATTCTATGATTTGTAAGAGCAAGATAAATATTAGTATTTATTGTGAAATATTCTTCCAACTGATAACATTTTCATAATTCAAATTGTTCCAAAAATAGGAGGTTCCTATATGCCCAGTTGCTTGGTTAACACATTTCATATCATAACCAGAGGTATTAGGAAGGTGCCTAGTGCTGAGAGTTGAAAAGAAAGAACAAGGCAAGACGGCAGGTTAAAGATATGAGTAATGATAGCCACAATTTGACAGGAGCAGAGCATACAAACATAAGAGTGCAGGAGCAAATACGCTCAGAGTAGGGAAATGTAGTAAAAAGAAATCATTGTATTTGCATGCAGCCAACAAGCTAAATTAATTGATGGTACTAAAAAGTGGGTGGGAAAGCAAGTTCTGAGCAGGACACAAAGTCTGCAAAGGGACATTAATGGGTTAAGTGAGTGGTTCAAAATTTGGCAGATAATGTATAATGTGGGAAAATGTGATTTTTAATTCATTTATGGGATTTGGGCATCGCTAGCTAGAGTACATGGACAAAAGAGCTGAATTCCAGAGGTGAAGTGAGAGTGACAGCTCTTGACATCAAGGCCGCATCCAAATGAGTGTGGCATCAAGGAGTCCTGGCAAAACTGGAATCAATGTGTATCAGTAGCAAACTCTCCGCTGGTTGGGGTCATACCTGATAGATAGGAAGATGGTTGTTGTTGTGGAAGGTCAGTCATCTCAGCTCCAGGACATCTCTGCAGAAGTCCTTCAGGGCAGTGTCCTAGACCCAACTACCTTCAGCTGCTTCATCAATAACCTTCCTTCCGTCATAAGGTCAGAAGTCAGAATGTTCGCCGATGATTGCACAATGTTCAGAACCATTCACGACTCCTCAGATACTGAAGCAGTCCATGTTCAAATGCAACAAGATCTGGACAATATCCAGGCTTGGGCTGACAAGTGGCAAGTAACGTTTGCACCACACAAATGCCAAGCAATGACCATCACCAATAAAAGACACGCTAACCACCGCCTCTTGATATTCAATGGTGTTACCATCACTGAATTCCCCACTCTCAACATCCTTGGGGTGATCATTGACCAGAAACTCAAGTGGACCCACCACGTAAACACAGTGGCTACAAGAGCAGGTCAAAGGCTAGGAATACTGTGGCAAGTAACTCACCTCCTGACTTCCCAAAAACTATTCACCATCTACAAGGCACAAGTCAGGAGTGTGATGGAATACTTCCCACTTGTCTGGATGGATACAGCTCCAACAACATTCAAGAAGCTTGACAACATCCACTCACTGCGCCACTGACGCTCAATAGCAGCAGTGTGTACTATCTACAAGATGCACTGCAGCAATTCACCAATGATTCTTGGACAGCACCTTCCAAACCCACGACCACTTCCATCTAGAAGGACAAAGGCAGCAGATACTTGGGAGCACCACCACCTACAAGTTCCCCTCCAAGGCACGTACCATCCTGACTTGGAAATATATTGTTGCTGTACCTTCACAGTTGGTTGGTCAAAACCCTGGAATTCCCTCCAATGGCATTGTGGGTCAACCCTCAGCACATGGACTGCAGTGATTTAAGAACGTGGCTCACCACCGCCTTCTCAAGGGCAACTAGGGATGGGCAATAAATGCTGGCCAGCCAGCGACACCCATATCCCACCAATGAATTTTTTTCAACTACCATTTGCTGACCATCCCTATTTGTCCTTGAGAAGGTGGTGATAAGCTGCCTTCTTGAACTGCTGCAGTTCCTGAGGTGCACCCACAGTGCTGTTAGCAAAGGAATCACAGGATTTCGACCCAAGGATAGTGAAGGAGTAGCATGAATTTCAAAGTCAGGATGGTAAGTGACTTGGAGGGGAACTTACAAGATTGGGTAAACTGGGCTTGTTCTCCCTGGAAAGACGGAGAATGAGGGGAGACCTAATAGAGGTGTACAAAATTATGAAGGGTATAGATAGGGTGAACAGTGGGAAGCTTTTTCCCAGGTCGGAGGTGACGATCACGAGGGGTCACGAGCTCAAGGTGAGAGGGGCGAGGTATAACTCAGATATCAGAGGGACGTTTTTTACACAGAGAGTGGTGGGGGCCTGGAATGCGCTGCCAAGTAGGGTGGTGGAGGCAGACACGCTGGCATCGTTTAAGACTTCCCTGGGTAGTCACATGAGCAGACTGGGAATGGAGGGATATAAACGAATGGTCTAGTTGGACCAATGAGTGGCACAAGCTCGGAGGGCCGAAGGGCCTGTTTCCTGTGCTGTACTGTTCTTTGTTTGTTCTTTGTACAGGTGATGGTGTTTGCAGGTATCAGCTGACCTTATCCTTCTGGACAGTAGTGGCCGTGTGTTTGGAAGGTTCTGCCTTCGGAACCTCAGTGTGCGCCTGCAATGCATCTTGTAGATAGTTTGAGAAAGGGTATCAATCAATTGGGTTGCTTTGGCCTGAATGGTGTCCAGCTTCTTCAGTGTTTTTGGAGCTGCATTTATCCAGGCAAATGGAGAGTATTCCATTACACTCCTGACTTTTGCCTTGTAGATGGTGGACAGGATTTGGGGAGTCAGGAAGTGAGTTACTCGCCACAGGATTCTTAACTTTCATCTTGCTCTAGTAGTGACAGTATTTTTATGGCTAGTCCAGTTCAGTTTCTGGTCAATGGATATTGATAGTGTGGGATTCAGTGACGGTAATGTCATCAAATGTCAAAGGGCAATGGACCATCTCTTGTTGGAGATGGTCATTGCCTGGCACTTGTGTGGCATGAATATTACTTGCCACTTGTTTGCCAAAAACCTGGATGCTGTCTGGGTCTTGCTGCACTTGTGCATGGACTGCTTCAGTATGTTAGGAGTTGCGAATGGTGCTGAACATTGTGCAGTCAAACCCATATTTGATTGAATGAATGTCATTGATGAAGCAGCTGAAGGCGATTGGGTCTCGGGCACTACCCTGAGAAAGTCCTGCAATGGTGTACTAGGGCTGAGATGATTAATCTCCATCTTCATTTGTGCCACATAGGGACTGATGTATGAGGAGACATTAACTAGGTTAGGATTGTTTTCACTGGAGTTCAGATGAATGAGGGGGGGAATCTCAGACTTATAAAATTGTAGCAGGACTAGACAAGATAGACACAGGGAGGATGTTCCCGATGGTGGGGAGAGTCCAGAACCAGGGGTCACAGTCTGAGGATTCAGGATAGACCATTTAGGAGAGATGAGGAGACATTTCTTCACCCAAAGAGTGGTGAGCCTGTGGAATTCATTACCACAGGAATCAGTTGATGCCAAAACATTGAATGTATTCAAGAGGCAGCTAGATAGAGCACTTGGGGTGAATGGGATCAAAGGTTAGGAGGAGAAAGTAGGATTAGGCTACTGAGTTGGATGATCAGCCATGATCATGATGAATCGGGTAGCAGGCTCCAAGGGCCAAATGGCCTCCTCCAACGTAGATATTCAACATAGAATATCATTTAAACTATTTAAATGGAGTGAGACAACAAATGCCACCCTACCACAGTATTCAAAGACAAAGATGAGGAATTTCTTCTTAGAGGATAAACAGGAAAGTGGAGTTGAGACCTCAACCAAATCAGCCATTAACCTATTGAATGGTGGAGCATGCCAATGGGTCATGTGGCCTAGTTTTACTCCTAATCCTTACATTGTTACGTGCTTCTATCCCTGCCTCTGGTGTCTTAGCTGATTCAGATTGGCTGCAGGTACCTGAATTGTTCAGCACACTACACCTCTGGGTTCGGCGGTGGAATTGGAGATTTCTACTGAGGGATGGAAGGTGTCGAAAAGGTCAAATTAAGTAAAAGGGGATAATTGAGAAAGGGGGAGGAAATGATTTGTTTGTATTGTTCATAGGATAGTTATTAGTGATGCTCAAGATCATCTAAATTGTAAATACGGGTAAATAATTTGTGAAATATTAGATAAAATCAGTGGATAGTGTGTAATGGTACCCTAATGTTATCAGTTACCGTCTACATATTTACATTCTCAGACTCAGTTCCAAATGTTGATAGATGACTCTCAACCAATATTCCATTTTTTTTTGCAGGTTCAACAAGGACCAAATAATGAAATTGTTGCCTATGCCGGTCTAAACTTGAAACATGACAATGGACCCTCCAAACGGAGATATGAGAAAGAGCACACCATCTATTCCCAGGTAGGACGAAGGGACTGAGGTCAATTAATACCCAAACTATTTTCATTCAAGATCAACACTGTTATCACAATCATTACTGAAACTGCACAGTGTGGTTTTGACTTTATTGGACAGAATAAAGAGTCCTAAAGCACCAGCATCTCTCCAACTGATTTAGTTGGAAAAAGCAATCAGAGGCAATATAAAAAGGACACTGGACTCTGTTCTAAACCACAAAGTAAGAAACTCAACTAACAACGCCCCTGTCGAAACCAGCACCAGGAAAAATGCAAACCCATACAGATAGAGAAGAGTATTGTATATTTCCAGGTACAGCTCAGATCATTAATTGAAACACCCTCAGTGTTAAATGGTACTACACTGAGCTGCAGCAATTGGGAAGGCCCCACATTTTAATCAACCAACTGATTCTGTTGACTGATCTCAGCCACATTCATATTTGCCTCATGGCCCAGAGATTTGGGGGGGAAAGAGGGGAGAGGAAGCCAGTGGGTAAACAGGACCTTGGAGCCTTTCCCCAGGGGTAAGTAGATCAGATAGATTAGCTGGGCTCATGCAAAATTCAGTCTTAAGCCACAATTGTAACACTAGCTTGTCAAATATTCTTTGCTGGGTTCCAATAACTGGCGACCAAGTATTACAATAATAACAGTTTATGGAATACTCTGAGCAGCATGCTGTGTGTCTACCTGCACTCCTGCCAAGTGACCCCATATGTAGCCACATCATCCCAGCATACAAGTAACCACCAGTCTGCAAGTATGAAATTCATTTGTCTGTTATTTTAATTGAAGTATGTATCTGCTGTCTTAAATTGGTTATAATAGCAGGGGAACTCGAAGATTGAAACAGAATACCAACACAATTTGGGGGAGGACTTTGAAGAGGAGAGAGACTCAAAATAAAACCAATACAAACAATTGTCAATGACACCAAACTTGGAGGAGCTAACAAAGGAGGAGTTGTAATGGGCTGCATCAGGACATAAACTTGCAGAATAGGCAGATAAGTGGCAAAATGCAATCTAAAAACACAAGGTGCTGGACTTTGGCAGAAGGGATAAGGATAAACATCATCGATGTACTGGCGCAGTTCTAAAGAGTGTGCAGAACAGAGGGAACTGGGAGTCTACGTGCATCAATCTTTGAAGGTGGTAGTGCAGGACATAGTAAGGGAATGGTGAGTAAAACATGAAAAGTAGATTGTGTAGGTTAGATATACTAAAGGCACAGGGTTAGTGGGCCTGGATAGTCAATGCACACTTGATGGATTCCATGGTTCTAATATTCAAGCTTTATAAAGTTTTGGTTAGGCCACAGATTTTGCAGCCTGCTCAGGTCAGCGCACATTAGTATGTGTGGGCCCTAAAGAGGAAATGTAACAATGGTTCTCGGCACGAAAAAGCTGGTGTTGCTCTCCTTGGAGCAGAGATTCATTGTGGTGTTCCCATTAGCTGATGGTATAAGAATGAGGTTTTTGGGCAAGGGATGTTGGGGGAGGGGGTAGGGGTTAAAAACAGGTTGCAGATCGGTTTGTGGGCTGCCAGGGATAGAGGGAAGCAGAGACCCATAATTTCAAAAGGAAATTGGATGGCCACTTTTCGTCAGCATAAAAGGGGACTAAATTGCTCCAAAGAGAGCTCTTTAAAACTTGATGGACTGTGGTGTTCTTATTAACTGTGACTTGAAATTAGAGAAAACTTCATTACAGCCTTTTTAAAAATCTGATTGCCTCAAGTAATGAGCTGACAAGTTAACAGGTATTAAATATTGCTTTCACAGACTAAACAAAGCGGAGATAACAAGCTGACTTACGCCACTCTGCAGCTCGCTGACTTCAAGAAAACATCAAAATCTAAACAGCAAGACAAACATGTAGAGTATGCAGAAGTAAACATGACAAAGAGAGAGAAGTCGAGAATCTAAAAACATTCCAAGATTGAGCTTTTTATAGCTGTAGACCCAGGGTATTCGATTCCTCTACTCTGCCTGAAGGCAGGTCTAACCTACAGCACTCGGATCTCACAGCCAGGAGGCAGGTCCCAATCCACTCCAGTTGGATTAACCCCCAGACTATTGGTACCAGTCTGATAGACACCAGCAATTTTACCCTCCAAGGAGTCAGTTGCTCTAGTAACACACCATTACATTATGTTGTACCCCAAGACTACGGATAGTGATGGTAGAGGCTTCAATAAATTTCCATCACATGGCTGACCATGTGATGGAAATTTCTCCTGCTCTTACTGTCTACCGTTGGTGTACATTAAGGATTCACAAGTTACTCAACTTATTTAGCAACATTCCTTGACCAGCAACTCCTGGAGTCAGACTTGAAGGCAGTCATGATGATGTGGAGATGCCAGCGTTGGACTGGGGTAAACACAACAAGAGTTTTAACACCAGGTTAAAGTAGAACAGGTTTATTTGGTAGCAAATGCCATTAGCTTTCGGAGCGCTGCTCCTCCGTTAGATGGAGTGGATATCTGCTCTCAAACAGGGTATACAGAGACACAAAATCAAGTTACAGAATACGGATTAAAATGCGAATCTCTACAACCAACCAGGTCTTAAAAGATACAGACAATGTGAGTGGAAGGAGCATTAAGTACAGGTTAAAGAGATGTGTATAGTCTCCAGACAGGACAGCCAGTGAGATTCTGCAAGTCCAGCAGGCAAGCTGTGGGGGTTACTGATAGTGTGACATAAACCCAACATCCCGGTTTAGGTCATCCTCATGTGTGCGGAACTTGGCTATCAGTTTCTGCTCAGCGACTCTGCGCTGTCGTGAAGGCAGCCTTGGAGAACGCTTACCCGAAGATCAGAGGCTGAATGCCAGTGACCGCTGAAGTGCTCCCCCACAGGAAGAGAACAGTCTTGCCTGGTGATTGTCGAGCAGTGTTCATTTATCCGTTGTCGTAGCATCTGCATGGTTTCCCCAATTTACATCCTTTCCTTCAGCATATCAGGTAGACAACGTTGGCAGAGTTGCAAGAGTAGGTACCGTGTACCTGGTAGATGATGTTCTCACGTGAGATGACGGCATCCGTGTCGATGATCCAGCACGTCTTGCAGAGGTTGCTGTGGCAGGGTTGTGTGGTGTCGTGGTCACTGTTCTCCTGAAGACTGGGTAGTTTGCTGCGGACAATGGTCTGTTTGAGGTTGTGCGGTTGTTTGAAGGCAAGAAGTCGGGGTGTGGCCTTGGCGAGATGTTAGTCTTCAGCAATGACATGAAGGCTCTGGAGAAGATGCCGTAGCTTCTCTGCTCCAGGGAAGTACTGGACGACAAAGGGTACTCTGTCCACTGTGTCCCGTGTTCGTCTTCTGAGGATGTCGGTGCGGTTTTTCGCTGTGGCGCATCGGAACTGTAGATCGATGAGTCGAGCGCCATATCCTGTTCTTAGTCATAGAAACCCTACAGTACAGAGAGAGGCCATTCAGCCCATCGAGTCTGCACCGACCACAATCCCACCTCAGCCCCACCCCCATATCCCTACATATTTTACCTGCTAATCCCTCTAATCTACGCATCCCAGGACACACTAAGGGGCAATTCTAGCATGGCCAATCAACCTAACCCGCACATCTTTGGACTGTGGGAGGAAACCGGAGCACCTGGAGGAAACCCACGGAGACACAAGGAGAATGTGCAAACTCCACACAGAGTGACCCAAGCCGGGAATCAAACACATGTCCCTGGAACTGTGAAGCAGCAGTTCTAACCACTGTGCTACCGTGCCACCCTTTTAGGAGGGCATCTTTCAGCGTCTGGAGGGGGCTGTTGCGATCCTCCTCATCCAAGCAGATCCTGTGTATACGGAGGGCTTGTCCGTAGTGGGTGGCTTCTTTAACATGTTTAGGGTGGAAGCTGGAGAAGTGGAGCATCGTGAGGTTATCCGTGGGCTTGCGGTACAGTGAGGTGCTGAGGTGACCATCCTTAGCGATGTGTGTGTCCAAGAATGCAACTGATTCTGGAGAGTAGTCCATGGTGAGTCTGATGGTGGGATGGAACTTGTTGATGTCATCATATGGTGAACAATCACTGAAACAACTATATGAGTCCAAAAGGAAGATGATATCATTGATGTATCTAGTGTATAGCATCGGTTGAAGGTCCTGTGCGGTGAAGAAGTCTTGTTCAAACCTGTGGATGAAGATGTTGGCATATTGAGGTGCGAATTTGGTCCCCATGGCTGTTCCATGGGTCTGGATGAAGAACTAGTTGTTGAAGGTGAAGACATTGTGGTCCAGGACGAGTTGTAAAATTACACCTGGAAACTGGCAGTTGTCGGCGTCGAGTACTGAGGCCGTTGCAGCAATGCCATCATCGTGGGGGATGCTGGTGTAGAGTGCTGAGACATCCATTGTGACGAGGAGTGCTCCTGGTTCAACTGCTCCATGTGTGCTGAGTTTCTGTAGGAAGTCCGTAGTTTCGCGACAAAAGCTGGGTGTTCTTTGTACAATGGGTTTCAGGATGCCCTCGACATAGCCGGAAGGGCTCTTGCACAGGGTCCCATTGCCCAATACGATGGGATGTCTGGGTGTGCTTGCCTTGTGCATCTTCGGGAGGCAGTAGAGATCTCCAATGCAGGGTGTACGTGGGATGAGAGCACGGAGGGTGCTCTGAAGGTCCGGATCAAAAGGTCTTGATCAGCACACATTGAGCAGCTGAACCAGGAGCACTCCTCGTCACAATGGATGTCTCGGCACTCTACACCAGCATCCCCCATGATGATGGCATTGCTGCAACGGCCTCAGTACTCAACGCCGACAACTGCCAGTTTCCAGATGTAATTTTACAACTCATCCGCTTCATCCTGGACCACAATGTCTTCACCTTCAACAACCAGTTCTTCATCCAGACACATGGAGCAGCCATGGGGACCAAATTCGCACCTCAATATGCCAACATCTTCATCCACAGGTTCGAACAAGACTTCTTCACCGCACAGGACCTTCAACCGATGCTATACGCTAGACATTTTCTTCCTTTGGAGTCATGGTGAACAATCACTGAAACAACTATATGACGACATCAACAAGTTCCATCCCACCATCAGACTCATCATGGACTACTCTCCAGAATCGGTTGCATTCTTGGACACACGCATCTCAATTAAGGATAGTCACCTCAGCACCTCACTGTACCGCAAGCCCACGGATAACCTCATGATGCTCCACTTCTCCAGCTTCCACCCTAAACACGTTAAAGAAGCCATCCCCTACGGACAAGCCTTCCATATACACAGGATCTGCTCAGATGAGGAGGATCACAACAGACACCTCCAGACGCTGAAAGATGCCCTCACAACAGGATATAGCGCTTGACTCATCGATCGACAGCTCCGACACGCCACAGCAAAAAACCGCACCGACCTCCTCAGAAGACAAACACGGGACACAGTACCCTTCGTCATCCAGTACTTCCCCAGAGCGGAGAAGCTACGGCATCTCCTCCGGAGCCTTCAATATGTCATTGATGAAGACGAACATCTCGCCAAGGCTATGCCCACATCCCCAATTCTTGCCTTCAAACAACCACACAACCTCAGACCATTGTCCGCAGCAAACTACCCAGCCTTCAGGAGAACAGTGACCATGACACCACACAACCCTGCCACAGCAACCTCTGCAAGATGTGCTGGATCATTGACACAGATGCCATTATCTCACGTGAGAACACCATCTACCAGGTACATGGTACCTACTCTTGCAACTCGGCCAATGTTGTCTACCTGATACGCTGAAGGAAGGGATGTACATTGGGGAAACCATGCAGATGCTACGACAACGGATAAATGAACACTGCTCGACAATCACCAGGCAAGACTATTCTCTTCCTGTGGGGGAGCACTTCAGCGGTCACTGGCATTCAGCCTCTGATCTTCAGGTAAGCGTTCCCCAAGGCGGCCTTCATGACACACGACAGCGCAGAGTCGCTGAGCAGAAACTGATAGCCAAGTTCCGCACACGAGGACGGCCTAAACCGGGATGTTGGGTTTATGTCACACTATCAGTAACCCCCACAGCTTGCCCCCTGGACTTAGAGAATCTCACTGGCTGTCCTGTCTGGAGACAATACACATCTCTTTAACCTGTGCTTAATGCTCCCTCCACTCACATTGTCTGTACCTTTAAGACCTGGTTGGCTGTAGAGATTTGCATTCTAATCAGTATTCTGTAACTTGATTGTATCTCTGTATGCCCTGTTTGAGAGCAGATATCCATTCCATCTGACGAAGGAGCAGCGCTCCGAAAGCTAATGGCATTTGCTACCAAATAAACCTGCTGGACGTTAACCTGGTGTTGTTAAAACTCTTACTGTGTCAGACTTGAACCCAGAGCTTCTGCCTCAGAAGCAGGTACCCACTGTGCCACAAGGCCTCCTGATATTTGTTCATTACCCGTAGAGTTTCATTTATCGCAATTAAAGTACAGAACAATGGTGAGAATCCACAAAGCCAAGGTGGTAAAACAGGAGAATTGGTCTCTTATCCAATGGAACAAGTCTAATATCAGTTCCTTTTCATACCAAGAAGGCTTTGCAAATATTTTATTACTTTGGGTAGCATGTTATAAATTTGCTCAAGTTTGAAACAATATCAACCAAGTCATACAGATTTTGTAATGTCAGTTTATGATAGTTCTTAAAATTGAACTTCCATGGTTTGAGATCAGACTTGGAGATTCCTTTTGGAGCATTAAGTGCCAATCAATTCAACTTTAATAAAACAAATATTTGTGTTTAACAAGTTTTTTTAAAAATTTGTTCTGTTTGAGGCAACAGCAAACATGTATTGTAATCACCAACCATGTGGCATAGGATAATGGGAAATTCAATGCACCACCATTCCGCAAAATTCAAACTGTTTAATAGAACCCAAAAATAAGTTATCCAGTTTCAATAGAGGGACAGATAAGCCTATTGCCCGCAACAACATAATCCTACCTTTTAAAAAAAGGAGAAAACATAACTAGGCTAGTCAGAATACTTTAGACAGCAACTACTGAAAAATTGCTTCATTTTTGTGCTGCTCCCAGGGAAGTACAGTTCAGTTAGTCAACCCCAAAGATCCAACAGGGTCAAGGAAACAATTTAGCTAACAGACACCAACTGTGCTATCATAGAATTCCTACAGTGCAGGAAGCGGCCAATCACAATCCCACCCAGGACCTATCCCATAACCCTACTAACCCCCTGACACTAAGGGGCAATTTAGCATGGCCAACCTAACCAGCACATCTTTGGTGTGGGGAAGGAAACTGGAGCATCTGGAAGAAACCCACATGGACATTGGGAGAATGCGCAAACTCCACACAGTGACCCAAGCCAGGAATCGCACCTGGGTCCCTGGCACTGAGACAGCAGTGCTAACCGCTGCAGTTTTCATTGCAGTGATACCAAATATGCCAGCTGGCTAAACACATTGTTTATCCACAAGGTTCACCATTGTAAATCAACTAATTCCTATGGGTCAGAAGATACAGGAACCATGGTCAGGTTCCATAAATAAGAATACAGGGACTGTATACACAGATTATGAAATTCCACAGGGCTACTTTGCTGAAAATGGAGATCAGTTTTAAATTTTTATTCGGCAGGTTGAGGGGGGGGGGGGGGGGTTTGGAAAGGTGATAAGAAACAGGGGCCAACATGGAAGGAGATGGAGTGAAACCACAAAAAGTATAATCAACTGTAAGACCAGTGATAGTCCTGCTGGCATTGGATAAGACTATATCAAGTCAAGTGCTGCACACTAAAGTAATATTTTTTTGAAATCACTCCCACTAGTAATGGACCCATTCTTACTTTACTATCCTTACAGTTCTCTCCTGGCACCTACCAATCTTAAGGCAAAACATTGTATAAACTGCAACATTTTCAGTGCAGTTTAATTATATCAGATTACTGCAATCCTACTGACAGCACTATTAATTGCATCCCACATCTGCCAAAGGTGATTTTCTAGCATTCCATTCTGCCAGTGTGATGTGCAACACTATGGACATACAGCTTCAAGACAGGCAAGATGCTATTTTCAAATGCAGATAATACAGGCAAGGACTCGTTTATCACCAAGGTTACAGTGGGCCTTGAACTACTAGTCAATAATGATTCTAAAATTCCCATATTCTAACTTTCAGATTTCTTGCCAAGAAGGAATTCAACATATTTCCCACACAAAATAAGTAATAAATGAACTGTTGTCCCACCAACTGGAAGCACAAAACCCCTAGGCGTGAACTTGGTTCATTACCATTCAGAATTACAATTTTTAAAAAAACAGCCCAGGCTAACCTCAATACTTTAGTCCAGTTCAAATTGTTTTATAGTTTGAACACTTACGTCTTTTTAAAAAAAAACACATTAAGATCTGCAAACAGCCGTATGACTGCCTGCAATCTGGCATTTACTGTAGTTCCCACTAATTCTGAGCATTGCAATTTTCTGAAGATTAAAATACTTCACACAATTTAAATCATACTCAGACACTGGGGCAAATTGAACAGGCCCACAAACTAGCAGCAGTCAGGTCATTTACACACCTTAATCACATGGAATGAGCAGAAAACATTAATTTGTGTAAAACAGATAAAAGTCAAAATCTCAACCCACTGGTCCCAGATCTGATCATAAACAAGACTAAATATGTACGAGATGAGAGTTGGACAGCAAGAGGAGAGCAAAACACTTTCTATCACAGAAATCAAAGCCACAGAATCCATTCAGTGAATTGCCAATCTTACTAGATTGAGTGCGACATCCAATTACAAAGTAGAGTCAAAATGATCAGGGTGAAATATCTCTATACAATTAAAACCCTCAGAAAAGTTATTTTTATCCATTTAATAAAGTAGAAAACGCAACAATTACACAAGCAGAAAGAAACATTTCTTCTTTTTTAAAAAATGCGCCAGTTCGTTCTTTGTCTTCATTTATTGTAGAGTTGAACAGAAGCACCAGCCAAGTCAGGGCAGGTGCTACAAAATGCCACTGGTTGGATTTGAAGAACTGATCAAGTCCGTGGCTGATAGAAGCCATGGTCAATGTTCAGGGAAACTGGACTTAGATGGCCACCATGATATTGTCTGAGATATTCATAAACTTCAGTTATAAATAAAATTAAACCTAGAATTCAAAAGAGATACATTGAAAAGTGTAAACATTTACTGTTAAGAAATTGATTTTCTCCAAATATGAACAATGCAATTAATTACAAGGGCATTAATTAAATCCTTTCAAGAAAGCTGCATTAGTTTTCAGGCTGTCCGATTGTATGCACTAAAGCAGCTGATGTAACCCAAATTGGAATCCCCCAGAATCAGTTATACTATGCTAATAGGAATGGTTTTAAAGAGTCAACAAATTCTTCGCAGAAAATGAGTCACAGGAACAAAGGATGGTGGGGACAGATGCCCTTTACGAAAAGGGGTCTTCTCCCTCAGCTCATGTAAACATCCCAACTTTTGATAGGGACAAAATTCAGGGGGGAGAAAAAAAAAACGATTGACACACTGCTTGTGAAAATTGGCCACCAACTTCATATTGAAGAGCTATTCCCAAAATTGTGAATTGCCACAAGTTGCGGGACAAAGTACACCACTTCATTTGTGAAAGCTCAAACTCCCATGAGATTTATATATCAACTGTTCATTAACTGACCACAAAATTAAACCGAATAATTTTTGATCACAAGTACCCCTTTAATGGATTTTTCCCCACCAATCTAATCTTTGTATCCTGTTCAGATTGGACACAACCCACCCTATTTCTCAATCCTTATTTCTCATGAGATGCACTTTACCTTGTTCGAGAGTCTCAGAAACCCCCTCGTTCTGTTAACTGTTGGCAGTTGCAGCAATTTACAATGCAAAAATTTTCATCTGAAGGTCCAATTAACCATACACACAAGACACGATGGGCTGAATTTGCTGAAGCAGGGTTTCTACAGGAAGATTCTGGATGATCTAAAAAGGGGCTTCCAAATCAGAATGTCTCTCTTCAGTTTCACACTATTTCAAGAACAGGGCCCTTCATAGAAATTTCAACAAATAGCGTGGGGCATGGGAGAGAATGCCCTGTATTCGGAGTTCAGTTGTAGGTCTGCCATGACATCACTGAATAGTGGAATAGGTTTACAGGGTTAAATTGCCTACTCATTTCCCTAATGCAAGTAGGGCAAAGAATGAAGAGTTTAATTTGCTCAAATACACAGTTAACTTGTAAATAAAGGCAAACATGTTGACAAAAAAAAATGCAACATGTTGTCACAATATTCTATGTAATCCCCAGTAGGACCCACCCCTCTGGGTCTTACTTTTAAGATGCAAGGATCCAAATACATCAGTATAGATCAGATTCAAAACTGGTGCATTTATTATCTGCAGTTAAGGCAACTGCCATAAAAAGCCAATGCAAAATAATAGAACAAATTAGTGCTGATCCCCCTCCTGAGCCATTCCCTCTAAGCAATCTGTAGGTCTGAATGAAGTACTGTGCAAGAATTATATTCCTTTGTTACCTGCTCAAAAGCTGAGGAAGACTGGAGATGATGGGTCCATAACCTGGAGCATTGTCATAAAGCTCAAATAAGGGTGCAGCAACCAGCTTGTAATTCTTTGGCACTGCAAACAGGGCTGTAATCAAACACAGATCATTAGACACCAGCAGAAACAAAGCTGTGTCACAAATACAGAAATGGCATCTATTAAAATAGCTGTCCTCGTTGTTTAGCTAGTAAAGAGAGCAGCCCACACCTGGCAGGAAAAAGGAAAGTTCAGAACACACCATTCAGTATCATGGGCAGATCATAGAACACTGACAGCACAGGAGGCCATTGCACCAACTCACTGAAAGAGCATCTTATTCAGGCCCTATTCTCATAACTGTGCCTTTAGCATGGCTAATCCACCCCAACATATTGGAGCACCTGGAGGAAACCCACAGATGCGGGGAGATTGTGCAAACTCCACAGATAGAACCCAAGGTCAGAATCGAAACCTGTCCCTGGCACTGAGGCAGCAGTGCTGACCACTGTGCCAGATCATCCGACTCAATAGCCTGATCCCACCTTTCCCCATACTCTTTGATCTCCCTTTGTCCAAGAATTAGTCTAACTTGAGAACAAAATGTTTTGGCCTCAATTGCTTTGGGATATTAAATGGCACAGGCCTCCCTCTCTGCATGAAGAAATTACTCCTCATTTCAGTCTTAAAAAAGATTTACCCCATATCTTTAGACTATGACCCGTGGTTCTGGACTCCCCCCACCATTGGGTCCTGCAGGAATTTTATAGATTTGAGATTTCCCCCTCATTCTTCTGAACTCCAGCAAATATAATCCTACCCAGCTCAACCGCTCCTCGGACGTCAGTCCCACCATCCCAGGAATCAGCCTGGTAAACCTTTGCTGCATTCCCTGTACAGCAAGAACTTCCTTCCTCACACGAGACCAAAACTGCACACAATATTCCAGGTGTGGCCTCACCAAGGCCCTGTATAATTGCAGCAAGACATTCCAACTCCTGTACTCAAATCCTCTCACTAAGGCCAGCATACTATTTGCTTTCTTTCAGTGATGGTGTACGGAGGACACCCAGATCTCGTTGCACATTCCTCCCTCTCAATTTACAGCCAGATAATAACCTGCCTTCCTGTTTTTGCTACCAATGGGGATAACCTCACATTTATTCACATTATACTGCGTCTGCCATACATTTGCCCACCTCATTCAGCTTATCCAAATCATAATGAAGCATTCTACATCCCTCAGCTCATCCTCCCATCCAGCTTAGTCTCATCTGTAAATGTGGAGATATTGTACTTGGCTCCATCCAAATTCATTAATATATATTGCGAATAGTTGGGGTCCTAGCACTGATCCCTATGGTACCACATTAGTCACTGCCTGCCATTTAGAAAGAGATCTATTTCTACTGTCTGCCAATGAGTTTTCTATCCATCTCAATACACTTAACTGCAATCCCATGTATTTAACTATCATAAGCGTTCTGAAAATGGAAATAAACCACATCCACTGGCTCCCCATCAACTCTACTAGTTACATGCTCAAAGAATTCCAGTTGATTTGTCAAGCATCCTTTCCCTCAAATCCACACCAACTGTCTAATTCTGCCACTGTTTTCCCAAGTATTGTTATTTTAACCTGGACAATCAGACGCTTGAATGTTTCCCCTCTACTGACATCAGGCTCTCCCCCATGATGCATGGTGGTAGTGCTTAGCATGGCTGCCTCACAGCAGCAGGGACCTGGGTTGGGTCACTGTCTGTGTGGAGTCTGCACAGGTTTCCTCCAGGGGCTCCAGTTTCCTCCCATAGTCCGAAAGACTTGTTAGCCATGCTAAGTTCTTCCTCAGTGTACCGTTGCAGTATAACGGTACCACACGGATCAGTGCTAGGACCCCAACTATTCACATATTAATGAATTTAGATGGAGCCAAGTGCAATATCTCCAAATTTGCAGATGAAACGAAGCTGGATGGGAGGACGAGCTGAGAGGGATGTAGAATGCTTCATCGACAAACAGGAACCAGCTTGTGGCAACTAGGGGATTGTCAAAGTTCACTGCAGTGTTAATAAAAGCCTACTTGTGACACTAATAAACAAACTTAAAAGTCTGTCATCGGGTACCATGCTTTAAGAGGACATTGACAACCACAGACCTCTACATTCATCTGGCTCGAGGGGTGTGGATCATCTTCATTCATCCAGTTTGAAAGGCTTTTTAAAAATAGTTTCTCACTTTTATCACCTACATTCCCCATTGCAAAGCTTCTCAATCGAGTTTTTATTACGTGCCCAGGATATTCCAACAGTCTCTTCCTCATTTTGGTCAGCAGAGTTCTTTCGGTCTCATTTAAACTAGCACCTCTTCATTGTCCAACATAGCCAGAGATTTTCATTATTCACTTAAAAAAACTCTGCAGTGCTTCACTGATGGTCCAACATGCACTCATGACCATTAAGTTATAGTATTCCAGGATTCTCAACTTTGTCTTCATGGCTAATTTGGAGTTCTCAAATGCATCTTCAGCCACTGCATCCTTTGTTTTATTTCTTGGTTGCACGGATTTTCTTTTTGGACACTGCGAGACATTTTCTTACAATTTATGCTCAGCCCTTCTCACTTTCACTGAACTCAATCCAAAATCTCAGTTTCTCTTCAGAATCAGCAATAAGAACAGGATCATTGGTGTATATTAAGGTTGTAACCGCCAACTAATTTCAGCAAGCTCAAGAATACTTTCACTATATAAACCAAATTTTAAAAAATTGGGGGAGAAAACACATTTTTGCCGGACCCCACTTTAATCTTTGCAAAATCACGAATTGTTCTCCACTGTTCTGGTTGCAGCTTGTTCCCATTAAAGATTTATCACCAAGATCTTTGAGACTACGGTCAAGAGACTCTAGCATGCTCATCAATTCTTCACATTTCACCTTAAAAGCATCTTCCTATAATGAATAAAAAAACATGAATACATCTTTTTTCATCTCTATGGCTCTTTCAGAAAGCTAACATTTCTCCTTCCTCTATCTTCTACAAAAAAATCACACAAGTGCTGAAATTTCTGGCTTTATCTTGCTTTTGGCCCTATGCATCCATTATGAAGTTCTTTGAAAGGCTAGTCATGGCACAAATCAATTCCAGCCTCCCCGACTACCTGGATCCACTACAGTTTGCCTACCGCCACAACAGCTCCACAGCAGACGCCATCTCCCTGGCCCTGCACTCAACCCTGGAACACCTAAACAACAAGGACACCTATGCCAGACTCCTATTTATTGGCTACAGCTCAGCCTTCAACACCATTATTCCCACGAAACTCATCTCCAAACTCTGGCCTGGGCCTCGGCATCTCCTCTGCGACTGGATCCTGAACTCCCTAACTCAGACCACAATCAGTAAGGATAGGCAACACCACCTCCACGATCATCCTCAGCACTGGTGCCCCTACCCCCATGACTGTGGGGCCAAATTCCCCTCCAATTCGATTTTCAAAGTTTGCTGACGACCACCGTAGTGGGTCGGATCTTAAACAATGGTGAGACAAAGTACAGGAATGAGTTAGAGAATCTGGTGAACTGGTTCAGCAACAATAATCTCTCCCTAAAGGTCAACTAAACAAAGGAGACTGTCATCAACTTCAGGAAGCGTAAAGAACATGCCCATCTACATCAACGGGGGCAAAGTAGAAATGGTTGAGAGCTTCAAGTTTAGGCGTCCAGGTCCCTCCACACTGATACTATAGTTACGAAAGCCCACCAAAGCCTCTACTTTCTCAGGAGACTAAGGAAATTTGGCACGTCAGCTACGACTCTCACCAACTTTTACAGGTACAACCAGAAAGAATGCTTTCTATGGTGCATTAGCTTGGTATGGCTCCTCCTCTGCCCAAGACCACAAGAGACTACTGAAGGTTGTGAATGCAGCCCAATCCATCACACAAACCAGCCTCCCATCCATTGACTGTCTACACTTCCCACTGCCTTGGCAAAGCAGCCAGCATAACCAAGGTCCCCACGCACCACAGATACTCTCTCTTCTACCTTCTTCCGTCAGGAAAAAGATACAAAAGTCTGAGGTAATGTACCAACCCATTCAAGAACAGCTTCTTCCCTGCTGCTGTCAGACTTTTGAATGGACTTACCTTGCATTAAGTTGATCTTTCTTTACACCCTAGTTATGACTGTAACACTACATTCTGCACTCTCGTTTCCTTCTCTAGGAATGGTACGCTTTGTCTGCATAGTGCACAAGCAGCAATACTTTTCACTGTATGTTAATACATGCGACAATAAATCAAATCTGTACTTGAAAAAGGATCTTAGTAATGGGACAGACTGATGGTTCAACGGAGTTAACATTCATTCAACGGCTCTGAACTTTAACACAGCAGTGGGCAGGGTTGAAAAGGGACAGCACCTCCCTGCATCATTCGTTTCAGGCCAGAATTACACTGGTCATACGCACTGTTTCCCTGAAGGCATCATATGGAAACAGGGACAGGAAGCAAGAGGCTGATATGAAAAAAGAGGGGCCTTGACTGTCTGAGTGCCCACAGAAGTAAACGGATGTGATGTTTGACATCTGGAGAGAGAACCAGGAGAAAATGTGTTTGGCTACTTGGCTTTGAACTTGAATTGGAATATGAACAGGGACTGGTATGAACCCAATCCTGATAGGACCTTAACTTGCTGAACATGGATTAAGGGACGTGTCCATTTTGATTTGAGTGCACCGAAATAGCTGAGCAGCTTTCCAGTCAAATATACAGAGAAGATAAGCAATATAAAAAGATAGTGCCCAAACATCTAGGTTTGTTTTGCTGCATTTCTTCAGTATTTCAGAGCAGCTCACTCATATGGAACCGTTTTTGCAACAATAAATATGCAGTAATTGCACCATTTACCTGAACTCACATTATAGTGCGCTTAAACTCTCCACCTACAAAGATTCCTGCACAACGCAACACCCTTATTACATCTTTTAGGGAGTGCAATGCTATTGATTTGCTCAAGTCTTCTGGGATTTACCATGTCAAACTTTATTAAAGATAAGTCAGTCCGTCTATTCCACATCTTCTAAACTTTATTTGCTGGGTGACACTTCATCTGGGCCTTCAACTTTACTGTTTTTCATGTTAATGTTCTTTCATCTTTCATGATCTTTGTACCATTTTGTTCTTCTTGTTTGTTGTCTCCAAAAGTCTTGTATTCATTCAGTCCATCTTACAAGCATACTTGTGGAAGTTATCATGGAAAAGTCTTGGGTAAGTCTTGCCTCACAAATTTGATTGAATTTTTTTGAGGTGGTGACTAAGTGTGTTGATGAAGGTAGAGCAGTTGATGTCATATACATGGATTTTAGCATGGCGTTTGATAAAGGTCCCCCATGGTCGGCTCATGAAGAAAGGAAGGAGGTGCGGAATAGAGGGAAATTTGGCCGATTGGATAAGTAACTGGCTATCTCAGAGCACCCTCCGTGCTCTCATCCCACGTACTCCACGCGTTGGAGATCTCTACTGCCTCCCAAAGATACACAAGGCAAACACACCCGGCCGTCCCATCGTTTCAGGAAACGGAACCCTGTGCGAGAACCTCTCCGGCTATGTCAAGGGCATCTTGAAACCCATAGTACAAAGAACCCCCAGCTTTTGTCGCAACACTACGAACTTCCTACAGAAACTCAACACACATGGAGCAGTTGAACCAGGAGCACTCCTCGTCACAATGGATGTCTCGGCACTCTACACCAGCATCCCCCACGATGATGGCATTGCTGCAACGGCCTCAGTACTCAACGACGACAACTGCCAGTTTCCAGATGCAATTTTACAACTCATCCGCTTCATCCTGGATCACAATATCTTCACCTTCAACAACCAGTTCTTCATCCAGACACACTGAACAGCCATGGGGACAAAATTCGCACCTCAATATGCCAACATCTTCATCCACAGGTTCGAACAAGACTTCTTCACCGCACAGGACCTTCAACCGATGCTATACACTAGATACATCGATGACATTTTCTTCCTTTGGAGTCATGGTGAGCAATCACTGAAACAACTATATGATGACATCAACAAGTTCCATCCCACCATCAGACTCACCATGGACTACTCTCCGGAATCGGTTGCATTCTTGGACACACACATCTCCATTAAGGACAGTCACCTCAGCACCTCACTGTACCGCAAGCCCACGGATAACCTCATGATGCTCCACTTCTCCAGCTTCCACCCTAAACACGTAAAAGAAGCCATCCCCTACGGACAAGCCCTCCGAATACACAGGATCTGCTCGGATGAGGAGGATCGCAACAGACACCTCCAGACGCTGAAAGATGCCCTCATAAGAACAGGATATGGCGCTCGACTCATCGATCAACAGTTCCGACGTGCCACAGCGAAAAACCGCACCGACCTCCTCAGAAGACAAACACGGGACACGGTGGACAGAGTACCCTTCGTCGTCCAGTACTTCCCCGGAGCAGAGAAGCTACGGCATCTCCTCCGGAGCCTTCAACATGTCATTGATGAAGACGAACATCTCGCCAAGGCCATCCCCACACCCCCACTTCTTGCCTTCAAACAACCACGCAACCTCAAACAGACCATTGTCCGCAGCAAACTACCCAGCCTTCAGGAGAACAGTGACCACGACACCACACAACCCTGCCACAGCAACCTCTGCAAGATGTGCCGGATCAACACGGATGCCATCATCTCACGTGAGAACACCATCTGCCAGGTACATGGTACCTACTCTTGCAACTCGGCCAACGTTGTCTACCTGATACGCTGCAAGAAAGGATGTCCCGAGGCATGGTACATTGGGGAAACCATGCAGACGCTACGACAACAGATGAATGAACTCCGCTCGACAATCACCAGGCAAGACTGTTCTCTTCCTGTGGGGGAGCACTTCAGCAGTCACGGGCATTCAGCCTTGGATCTTCAGGTAAGCGTTCTCCAAGGCGGCCTTCAGGACACACGACAGCGCAGAGTCACTGAGCAGAAACCGATAGCCAAGTTTCGCACACATGAGGACGGTCTAAACCGGGATGTTGGATTTATGTCACATTATCAGTAACCCTCACAGCTTGACTTCTGGACTTGCACAATTTCACAAGCTGTACTGTCTGGAGACAATACACATCTCTTTAACCTGTGTTGAATGCTCCCTCCACCCACATTGTCTGTGCATTTAAGACCTGGCTGGCTGTAGAGATTTGCATTCTAATCAGTATTCTGTAATTTGATTTCTGTGTCTGTGCCCTGTTTGAGAACAGAGACCACTCCATCTGACGAAGGAGCATTGCTCCGAAAGCTTATGGTATTTGCTACCAAATAAACCTGTTGGACTTTATCCTGGTGTTGTGAGACTTCTTACTATCTCATAGAAGACAGAGGGTGGTGGTGGATGGAAACTATTCAGACTGGAGACCAGTTACCAGCAGTGTACCACAAGGATCAGTGCTGGTTCCTCTGCTATTTGTGATTTTTATAAATGACTTGGAGGAAGGGGCTGAAGGGTGGATAAATTTGCAGATGACACCAAGATTGGTGGAGTAGTGGATGAGGTGGAGGGTTGTTGTAGGCTGCAAAGAGACAGATAGGATGCAAAGCTGGGCTGAAAAATGGCAAATGGAGTTTAACCCTGATAAATGTGAGAGGATTCATTTTGGTAGGACAAATTTGAATGCAGATTACAGGGTCAAAGGTAGGGTTCTGAGGAATGTGGAGGAACAGAGATCTTGGGGTTCATATCCACAGATCTCTGAAGGTTGCCACTCAAGTGGATAGAGCCGTGAAGGTGGCCTATAGTGTGTTAGCGTTTATCAATGGGGGATTGAGTTTAAGAGCTGTGGGGTTATGCTGCAACTGTACAGGACCTTGGTGAGACCACATTTGGAATATTGTGTGCAGTTCTGGTCACCTCACTATAAAGGAGGATGTGGAAGCACTGGAAAGAGTGCAAAGGAGATTTACTAGGATGCTGTCTGGTTTGGAGGGTAGGTCTTATGAGCAAAGGTTGAGGGAGCTAGGGCTTTTCTCTTTAGAGCGGAGGAGGTTGAGAGGCGACTTAGAGGTTTATAAGATGAGGGGGATAGGTAGAGTGGACGTTCAGAGACTATTTCCTTGGGTGGATGTAGCTGTTACTAGGGGGCATAACTATAAGGTTCGTGGTGGAAGATATAGGAAGGATGTCCAAGGTAGGTTCTTTACGCAGAGAGTGGTTGGGGTGTGGAATGGACTGCCTGCTGTGATAGTGGAGTCGGACACTTTAGGAACTTAAGCGGTTATTGGATAGGCACATGGAGCACACTAGAAATGATAGGGAGTGGGATAGCTTGATCTTGGTTTCGGAAAAGGTTCGGCACAACATCGTGGGCCAAAGGGCCTGTACTGTGCTGTACTGTTCTACGTAAAAGGGACCATGTTTCTCTTTGATCAATCTGCAAGATACACACCCAAATGTCCTACAAGCTCCCTAATGTCTTTAAAACACAGACTGAAAAATGCCTACATTTTCCAACTCCTTTACATTCAACATTTGTTTAATCTTTTTATGCAATTCTTGATATTTCTGTGGATTGATTTTCTTTACTTTCCTTCTTGCTCCATCAGGTCCAATATTTCACTGGTCAATTGGAATGATGCTTTGTTGATTCTAACACTGAAGCTTTGGCATATTCCCCACATCTTACCTGCTCAAAACTAATGGCAAATTAGGTTTCAGAGATGCCACCATAACTTTCAACATGCATTAGCTGCTGAGCCAACTGACATGTTTTATGGAGAGGGGGGTTTTGGAGCAAGCAGGCTTTGTTTACACCAACACCAGCTATGATTCAGTGGCAGCATTCATCCTTTAGTCACAAGATCAGAAAAATCAAAGACATTTGCACACAACCTGGGCCTGACTTTAATGCAATATTAAAGTGGCACTGCCCTTTCAAAAATGCCACTTTTCAGATGAAAGATTGGCCTAGGCCCAGTCTGCCTGTTCAAAAAGCCCCATGGCATTGCTTCATGATCACAAGATTTCCATTATTATTGTGAAAATGGATGTTTTCTTCATATTTTGACAGGGGGGGGGGGGGGGGGGGGAGGGTAAATATGGTGTGTATTCTGTATTGACTCTAGTAAAAGAAGACCATTTATCTGGTAGAATGAAGACATGAGGTGCTTGGTTTGTGAATTTGCAATGAGACATTATGGTTGGTAAAAAGGTTGGATCCAACATTTGGGTTGTATTCCCTTTGATATTCAAATTCTCAGAGGTGCCAAGAACATTCTGCAACTTACAGGAGTTGCATGGATAAACAGAAGAGGGTATATTACATTTAGATTTCCACAGCAGAGTGGAAGGAATTGAGAGGTTGTGGAGTATACCTTAAAGCGAGAGCAACTTCACCTTGGGTAATATTACTGGAGTTTTAGAGTTAAACATCTAAGATGTGTTGCCTGGAAGGGGTTTACCTTTGCGTCTGACTAAGTAGGGAGACATTGGGGGAATGTTTTGCAAAATTCTGTGTAATTATAATTTGTAACTTTAAGTTGACTTCTGGTTAATAAACCTTTGACTTTAAAGTCTTAAAAAAAGTGTTACTGGACTTTCTGCCGAGATCAGTATAGCCTGTAAGCAAAATTCCTTCTGGAATTTGGTTTGCTCAGCAATTAATATCTGCTGTGGTCAATCGTCATAACACTATGGCAAAATGTATCCCTCTCCCAATGACACTAAAAAATATTAAGAGGTGCATGGTCAGCAAGGGGACACGTGGCTGAAAACAGAGAAACCAGGTGAATGTATTTGGGAATCTGGTGCATTTGGGTAAAAGAGGTGCTTTAGATAAGTTTTACAACAAGAAGTGCGATTCAGAATAGAGTGCTGGGAGTTGGGTAATTAAGGGAGTGAGGGGAATAAGGGAAGAAATGCTCTTTTGCTTTCTAACTTTCTCAGCCTTCAGGAAGTGGCCTTACACTATTACAGAAGCAGCAGCTAGTTATTTAGCAAGTATCTTTAAGTGACTACTGGTTAGTCTATTCCAAAGGTGCGAAATAGTCTAGCAACTGATGGTATGATTAATAAAGCACAAGACAAAATAATTAATTAGAACACAAAGATGGCAGGATAGGTGATGTGTCACAGCTGTAATGTGGTAGCTCCTAGATGCCAGTCTGATCCAGGGCAAACATGTTTGCAGCAAGTGTTTGAAGTTCAAGCAGCTTTGACTCAGAATTAACTTGAAGCTAAATCAGACATTACAAAGCATCAGACAGGTAAGGGGCCTCAAGAGGGCTGGAGCACAGGAGCATTCGTCTTTAGAATTGTCCAACAGATTTGAAGTTTTTTCAGCTTGTTTGAATGAGGGGGGCTGCAGGATGGAGGGGTTAACTGATCATGGCACTGTGGGGACAAAAAAAAAGAACAGCAGTGTCGGGGATAGTATAGTCAGAGGGATTGATAACATTCTCTGCAGAAAAGCACATGAGCCCAGATGGCCATTTTGCCTGCCTGGTACCAGGGCTCGGGACATCTGCTCAGGGTTGGTGAGGAACCTGCAGTGAGATGGGGAGGACCCAGTTGTCATGGTCAACACAAATACCAACAATATAGGCAGGATAAAGGAGGACATTCTTCATGGGCATATGAGAATTTAGGCACCAAATTAAGCAGCAGAACCTCAAGGTTCGTAATCTCGGGATAATTACCTCAGCCATTTGCAAATTGCCATAGGATGAATGAATCAGATTAGTGGTTCAAAGACAGGTATGGGAGATGTGGGTTCCAGTTCTTGGGGCACTAGTACCAGCACTGGGGAAAGTGAGATTGGTATTGTTGGGATGGTCTACATCTGAAATATGCTGCGGCTGATGTTCTTGCATGCCATGTAATTAAGTAGAGGATTTTAAACTAAATAGTGGGGGCAAGAGATTAAATTTGGGAAGATGTGGTAAATCTAACAAACAAGGCAAAAGAGAACACTATTTTTATGGGAGATAAAAGAAACAGATTGTGACAGGAAGGGGCAGAGTACAAATCTGACTGATTTTAGGTTATAAAAACAACAAAAGGATAAAACTAAAAGCTCCATATTGGAATGTAGCATTCGAAACCAAACAGATGAGCCGAATGCGCACATAGAAATAAATAAATACAATTTGACACTATAACAGAGACACGGCTGGGGATCAGAATGTTGAAAGTTCAGGATATTTAGAAAACACCGGAAGCGAACCAAAAAATGGAAGGATGGCTCTGTTGATTAACGTTGTTATTAACAGAGGGAGGACCCAAGTTCAGGAAACCAGAATGTGGAAACCATTTGGGGTCGAGATGAGAAACAGTAAAGGCAAGAAGCCACTTGTGGAAGTGTACAAGGCTCAATGGTAACATGGAGCATAAAAGAAGAAATAATGGGAGTTTGTAGAAAGGCATGGCAACAATCATGGGAGACTTAAAAATATACAAATTGCAAAAGTAGCCTAGGTGAGTTCACAGAATATTTTTGGGTTAGTTTCTCAGAACAGTATGTTCTGGAGCCAGAGAATAAGCTCTATTAGACATAGTATTGTTATAGACTATTAGAGATGGGACTAATTAATGATCTCATAGTTAACATGCCCCTTGGTAGCAGCAACCATGATATTCATTTGGTTTCAGAGGAGTTGGTTGAATCCTTAAATAAGGGCAATTATGATGCCATGAAAGCCGAGTTGGCTAAAGTGAATTGGTAAATTTGGTTAAGGATCAGTCAATAGAAATGCAGTGGCAAACATTTAAGGGAATGTTTCAGAATAGATGCATTCCTACATGTAAGAAAAAGTCCAACGGACAGACCCACCATCCATGGTTAATTAGAAAGATTAAAGATAGTATCAAATTGATAAGGAAAACCAGAAGGTGGCAGATGGATTGAAGACATATTTTGCATCATTCTTCATCATTGGAGGGTATAAGGAATATCCCAGAAGGTATAAATCAGGAAATGGAAGGGGGAGAAACTCAGGAAAATTATAGCCACCAGGGAAGTAGTATTGAGTAAATTGTTGGGCGTTCTCAGCTGAAAAGAGCCGAGGTTCTGATGGATTTCTTAAGAGGCATCTAGTGAGATAATTAATGGATTGGTTTTAACTTTTCAAAACTCCTTGGATTCACAACAGGTTCCATTAGGATGAAAGGCAACAAATGTAACTTCATTGCTCAAAAAGAGGAAGGGACACAAAGCAGGAAACTGCAGGCCAGTTCACCCAACATCTGTAGTGGAGAAAATGTTTGAAGCTATTATTAAATACATTAAAGCAGGGCACTTTGATACATTTGAGGTAATCAGGCAGAGTTAAATTGATTGTGTGAAAGGGAAATCAGGTTTAACCAACTTATTGGAGCTCCAAGGAAGTAACCTGTGTTGTGGATAAAGGGGAGCCAGTGGATGTACTGTACTTGGAAGGCATTTAATAGAGTGCCATATCAAAGGTTAATGTGAAAAATAAAAGTTAATGTTTAAGGGAGTAACATATTGGCATGGAAGAAGATTAACTGATTAACAGAAAACAGAATAGGCTGGCAAAATGGAAGAAATGGTGTGTCACAGGGATCAATGCAGAGGCATTGCAGAATGTTCATAAATTTATATAAAAAAGGACTTGGGTGACAAAAGATATGATGTGGAGATGCCAGCGTTGGACTGGGGTAAACACACTAAGAAGTCTAACAACACCAGGATAAAGTCCAACAGGTGGCTTTTGCTACCAAATAAACCTGTTGGACTTTAACCTGGTGTTGTTAAACTTCTGACAAAAGATAGGCAGGAAAGCAAGTTGTGAAGAGGACACAAGGAGGCTACACAATTAGGTTGAGTGGCAAATGCAGTATCATGTGGAAAAATGTGAAATTGTCCATGTTGGCAGGAATAATCTAAAATGGCAAGAATGTAGAAGGAGCTGGGTGACCTACTGCATCAATCATAAAAGGCTAGTATGCAGGTACAGCAAGTAATTAGAAAGCTAATAAAGTATCATTTATTGCAAGGACAATTGGATACAATAGGGAGGCTATGCTTCAGTTGAACCAAGCACTAGTGGAGCACTGTGTACAGTATTAGTTACCTTAAGGAAATGTGTAAATGCATTGGAAGCAGTTCAGAGAAGGTTCACCAGACTAATAACTCTAATGGGTGGGTTGCCTTCAGGAGATTTTAGGCCAGGTTTGTATCCACTGGAGTTTATAATTAGAGGCAACTTGATGGAAATAGAAGATCCTGAGGGGTCTTGACAAGGGGAAAGGATGTTTCCTTTGAGAGAATCTAGAACTAGGGGTCACTTGTTTAAAAAAAAAGGGGGTTGCCTATTGCATTTCCTTTTAAGGGACAATCACCACACCAGTTTAAAATTAAGGTGAAGCAAAGTGTTTTCACTCAGCACAGAATCTTTGGAACCCTCTTCCTGAAAACATTGGAGGAGCAGAATCCTAGATTTGAGATCATTATCAAATGAGGCATGGTCTTATTAAATGGCAGAGCAGCCTCAAGGGGCTGAATGGCTTACTCCTGCCCCTTGTTCATAAATGTTCACAGGACCTAGTTGTGCAAAAATTAAGTGATCAGCACAACAGCCAAATTATTAATTTGCTGTGAAATGCTTGCAGGAAGTGAAGGCTACCACATTCATGTGAGCTTATTTTGAAATTGCAAATCAATATTTTTATCTTAAGAGCATCTTTAGGCAAACTACCAGATCACTTGTGAATGCAATTGCATGCCCAGACACATTGTACACAGTTTCATCACATACCTTTCTCTTGAAGTTGCACTAAGAATAGCTTCTTATGTTCTTTGGGCTTGGTGATGTGAGCTGGAATGTAGGGATACTGGAGGAAATGAAAAATGTTAACAGAGCAAACGGTTTGGGCTAGAGATCTCAGTAAAAAAATATTCACGACAGACAGTTAAATTGAGGAGTATGCTGCTACATTATCCATGTATTATGGAAAGGGATACATGAACGAATACCCTCTTTCAAATGGTGGATAAAACCTCATCAGCACAAGTGGTTTTACCAATCATGCCTCCTCAGTCTGGTTTGTACCAAAACCGTACCATTTTAAGATGTAGATAGCAGGAATAGCTGTAATAACAGAATTGCTCTCAGAAAAATGTTTCTGCTCAACATCTGACGCCATATTAACTTAACACCAAGAGTTAAAATAATAGCCACAGAACAATTTCTATGAACATGTTGCTATCATATGGGTGAATGGCATTGCAGACAAATTCCTCTTGATTCAGCTGAACGTTTAAAAAATCTTGGCTGTGCAGAAAATAGATCAAGTTACCAAATAAGAGACTAGAAAAACAGCTCAAGTAATCTATTTAGTCAAAAGTCAACGCTAACAGAACAAGGTGAAACTGGGTTTTAACGCCTGGTCTTTACCAAGTGCCACATGAAGGGTAGCAAGAGATAGGCTATACATGGCTCAGAGGGAAATAGATAATTATCTGAAAGATTTCACTCCAAATTACTACACAGCCAATTTTTTGTAAGCAAAGAGAAAGGAGGGAAGAATGAATGTGTTTTAGTGACAATGTGTCAGTCACATGGTGAAATGTGAATGAAGAGAAGCCATCACTGACAGTGTATTGTGACTGGAGTCACGACAGAATCTTAATTTGCATTAAACATACAACACCAGTGAACCCTGAAGGAACCCACGTGCAGACTCAAACATCAGCCAGGAGGGAAATGCCAAGGAGAGAAGTGCATGAAGGCAACCACCCAGGACGAGGGAAAGAATAAATGCAATATAGCCTGAAAAATCAGTACCAGGGAGTCAAAGATGTGCAGGTTAGGTGGATTGGCCATGCTAAATTGCCCCTTAGTGTCTCAAGATGCATAGGTAAGATGAATTAGCCATGGAAAATGTTGGGGTTACAGTGATGGGGAGGGGGCCTGGGTAAGAAACACTTACCCAGAAGAAGGGGCTAAGAGCTCCGAAAGCTTGTGTGGCTTTTGCTACCAAATAAACCTGTTGGACTTTAACCTGGTGTTGTTAAACTTCTTACTGTAAGAAACACTGTCAGAGAGTTGGTGCAAATGATGGGCTGATTGGCCTCTTCTGCACTGTAGGGATTCTATGAATCAATAGATGATTAAGTAGAAGTAAACTCCATTAAAAATGCAAGTAATTTAAAATATTTTAGAACGATTGTTAAAAAGGGGAATTAGTCAGATTTACTCCTTGCTTCAACCAGACCCAATTATCTGTGCTTTTGAGAAAGACTTATGCAGGTAACTGGAAGAATAGATGACACAAACAAACATCAGAAGTTCTTTTCAAAGAAAAGGAAGCTTGAGGATCTCAAAGTGCAGCATAAGAGACTAAGCACATCAATTCAGTAGCTGCAACTAAACAAGTTCAGATCCATTGCTTTATGATTGTGTACTATGCAGTTAAACTCAAATCTAGCTGCAGAGCTCTAGCAAGGCCAAGTAGGAAAACATTAACTTGAGCTATAATTGTTTCAATATCTTCAAGAAGCCAGAAGGTAACACAAGCCTACATTCCCAGAGCTTCACATTTTACAATGACAATGCATCACCATTAGTTTTATATCAGTGAGTCATCCAAAATCTGCACTCAACACACCTGAGGGGGTTCAAAGTTCGGTCGCCACCAGTTCCCAATGCAGTCATCAATGACCCAGTCTTGCTGCACACCATCTTGGCGACCTAAGATCTGTGGAAATGACAGTTGAACATGTTTTTCCTCCTCAAAACCTCAACAGGTGAGTTACATTAGAACATCACTCTTAAGCCCTTCAGAAAGATGCTACCTTTATTGGATTTTTTCACCTTCACTCTCTTCCCCAGAAAAAAAGTTAATAGTTGTACAAACCCCAACATATTCAATATTGACTTAGCCTCTAAACAAAAAAAAAAATCAAATGATCAACTGTTGAAGATTCTCTTGTACTTCCATTCTACGCCTCTTATTATTCACAAAATGGTTAATACAAGTGAAAGGACCATTTTAAACAAACAGCATACATTAGGTTGCAAATGAACTGTTCATAGAAACAGACAATTTTAGAGCAGACAGCAATTTTCCATAAGCTATCTGCAATATGGCCAGAGTTATGCAAAGCAATACACAAGTGAACGCAGCACTAATCAAGTTCAATTTAATCTTGTGATTTGAGGATAGTACCAAAGATTAAATCTAGTCAGACTTTGACCAGTGGATCCTTTAGCACATACTTCACAAAAGAACTAGCTGAGCACAGTTTCCATACCTCTGTCATTAGACGTTTCAGACCCTCTACTTCATCTTCACCAGGATTTAGCTCTCCACCAGGCCTAAACCCACAAAATAAAAGCAGAGAAGGATTGTTACAATGCAAAAGAACAAAAACTAGGAGGCAGGTTAAAAAAAAGATGGGTAAGCAGTTTACCAATCTTGAAAACTTGAAGGCAGATATTAGTCATCCTGCAACTTGGGGAGACAGAATAAACTCTTATAACCACTACATTAATTTTGATTCAATGACAGTTTCATTGGCTTTAAAGGTTTACAATCTCCTTCAATAGTTTACGAATGCCAAAGTTATCCAACTATCTCCACTTTCTGCTGAGCTATGGAATATAATTGGCCTTAGCATTCTGGTTAGGGAGAAAAAGATAAAAAGGGTTCAATTTCCTGCTCAGTGACTGATGTTACAGCTTTGCACGTTAGGTCAGACAAGGACTAGATTCAGCTGTGCTATCTGCTGTGGAAAAACTAACTGTTCCTGCTGAGAATGATCACGTCATGTACACAACTTCACTCCAACAGGAAGTTAATGCCTGCAGGAAAGGTAATAAAGATACATGTTGTATCCTTCCCAGTGTATTTACCATGCATCCAAAGTCTCCATCAAGTTGAAACATGCCAATGTCTCAGCAGGGAGCATTTTCCTCATTTTGGAAAACTGGTGGCCACAAGAAACATTCCAGTTAGGTTTATGCACCTTAATCCTAGACGACGGCGATCTTTGTGGCACAGTAGGGGCATCCCTACCTCTGGGCTAGAAGGTCCAGATTCAAGTCCCACTTCAGGGCCTGACAGCCATGGAGGTGCATTCATAACATGATCAAACCAGTCAACCAAATGATGGAAGGCACTAGAGACCAGGAATGTTTCCTGATCAGCCACAGCACAAAACGCAACAGCAAACCACTGCAGTATCTCACCAAGCATAATCATGGACCAAACTAATCGAAGTCCATTGTTGTCTGTTAGAGGGATTCAAAATACCCTGGAACTAAAACACTAATAAAGACTATTAAAACAGAGTGGATTAATTTAGGATAAGAATCACAGACAGGGGCCAAAAAGCATACATCTTGGCTAATGGCACACAGATTTCTAAGGCATCATGGGAAGTACTCAAGTAAAGTGAACCACATTCTTTATAATAATGCACTCAGAAGCATAGCTCTTATCGGCATGGGCTCTAGACTGTCCTCATGAATAAGTATTCATCAGCCAAGGACGAAGCTAGTAATCCCAGACAGCATAATGAATAGTGTAAATGGAAAAATCCTGATAGGGTAGTAAGATTTTTAAATTGTTAGACATTAAGACACTGAGAATGACTGGCATTGAATGATTTTAAAACAAGTTTATAAGCTAACAAGAAAGCAGTTTTCATGCATATGAAATACAATAAGATTTAAACAAGTGATTATGATTTAAAAACTCATGCTGATATTTTATTAATGTATTTAAGAATCATTGTTCACTTTAGCCAAAGGCAGTTTGCCACAAAGCATCATGGTAAAAGGGCATCAGGGCAAAGCCATATTCTAAGACAGTATTAAAGCTTTGAGAATGTTAGTTTTATCAGTACATTTTCTGATTGAGAGAACATTCAGAACACTTCATAAAATTTGATTAATAGGGTTTATTCACTGCCCAGTTAAGATAGATGCATGCACAGACATGGAGTCATACGTTAATCTGGTTTAGCAGTGACCTGTAGAGAACTCGTGGGAACATAACCGTTGAACTTTGGGGCTGGCACCTGGATACTAAGGGATACAGGAAGTTGTGTTAGCCAAGACAGGAGTTAGCTTCCAAATTCTATAGACGAATGAAATGCCATTATGCCAGAGGGTAAAATGCTAAGGTACAAATGCTAAGGTACAAAACAAGTATTATGATTTATGTATATTGAAGATGAGTGATTTAAATTGGAAACGTCTAGCTGCACAGAGCTGCCCTGACCCTTTCATTTCTCCTAGCAGCCGTTGGTCAAAATAAAAGGTTACGACTTTAGACTGAGACACTGGCTTCGTGAGTCTTGTATTGTCTGAGATTTCGAATGGTACCCCAGTCACCTCGAAAACCCCACCAACAAACAGACAAAGCATTAAACCGGATAAGGCGGTCTGGAGGAATCAATAGTTAGCCATGGGATAGTCAGAAATCATTTGTAACCACTGTTTGCACAGTGTCAGATATTACATGTAATTGGCTGAGTATATGGACATTTACTATTAATGATGATAGGTTCATATCTGGCCTGGCCGGGGGGGGGGGGGCGGGGGGATGACTTTTGGAAATTGTATAATGATATTGCCAATATGATGTAACTTCAACTAAGTGTTGGAATGTCCAGCACTTTTCTCACAGCATACATTGGTCAATAAAGAATGTCTTTCACCAGGATACTGTGGTCACGAGTCTTTGTATTATCCAAAGATTGATTGAATTATTTATTTATTTATTTATTTGGTCAATTGGTGTTTTTTTTTGGCCTTTACTTTTGTAGTAGTATTTTTCTTAAGTTTAAAGTGAAAACCGGAAGTGGGCTGCTAAGGAGTCTAGGAAGGGTTTTTTTAAGCACACGAAGTATAAAAGGTAGGCTGCAGTATACAGCAGGCAGCGTTGGGAGCGGGCAGCGGAGTGTGTGGGAAGCAGAGTGTGAGCTATAAGGGCTTTGGCTCACAGGGCTTAGGCAGAAAGGGCGAGCAGGGGGGAGTTTAATTCATTTTTGCTGTTTCTACCTGGTACTGGCAAGGTATCTAGAGGGGATGGGTGTGCAGGAAGTGCAATGTTTCTCTTGCACTATGTTTGAGGTGAGGGACGACGTCAGTGTCCCTGCTGATTACACCTGTGGGAAGTGCACCCATCTGCAGCTCCTCCAAAACCGTGTTAGGGAACTGGAGCTGGAGTTGGATGAATGTAGGATCATTAGGGAGGCAGAGGTGGCCATTGACAGAAGCTTCAGGGATACAGTTACTCCGAGGAATGAAAATAGATGGGTGACGGTGAGAGGGGCTGGGAGGAAGCAGTCAGTGCAAGGATCCCTGTGGTCATTCCCCTTAGCAACAAGTATTCCGCTTTGGATACGGTTGAGGGGGACGACATACCAGTGGTGAGCTGCAGTGAGGGGATCTCCAGCACTGCGTCCATCTCTGTGGCTCGGGAGGGTAAGGGGGAGAGCAATAGTTATTGGGGACTCGTTAGTTAGAGGGATAGATAGGAGGTTCTGTGGCAGCAAAAGAGACTCGAGGATGGTATGTTGCCTACCGGATGCCAGGGTCTGTGACGTCTTGGACCGTGTCTTCCGGATTCTTAAAGGGGAGGGGAAACAGTCACAAGTCGTGGTACACATTGGTACCAACGACATAGGTAAGAGAAGGGACGGGGATTTAAAACAGGAATTTCGGAAGCTGGGCTGGAAGCTGAGAGCCAAGACAAAACATGTGGTCATCTCTGGTACGTTACTGGTGCCACGTGATAGCGAGTTGAGGAACAGGGAGAGAGTGCGGTTAAACACATGGTTGCAGGGATGGTGTAGGAGGGAGGGTTTCAGATACGTGGATAATTGGAACACTTTCTGGGGAAGGTGGGACCTGTACAAACAGGACGGGGTGCACCTGAACCAGAGGGGCACCAATATCCTGGGAGGGAAATTTGATACGGCTCTTCAGGGGGGTTTAAACTAATTTGTCAGGGGAGTGGGAAAAGGAGTTGTAGTCCAGAAGTCAGTGTTGAGGGTGGTGAGGTATTGGGGAAGGTATCAAGGTCAAGGGTGGGTACCGGTAGACAGGAAGGTGGGTTGAAGTGTGTCTACTTCAATGCAAGGAGCATCCGGAACAAGGTAGATGAACTTGGGGCGTGGATTGGTACTTGGGACTACGATGTTGTGGCCATTACGGAGACGTGGGTAGAACAAGGACAGGAATGGTTGTTGGACGTTCCAGGGTATAGATGTTTCAGTAAGTGTAGGGAAGCTGGTAAAAGAGGTGGAGGAGTAGCATTGTTAATCAAGGATAGTTTAACGGCTGCGGAAAGGCACTTTGAGGGGGATCTGCACACGGAGGTAATATGGGCTGAAGTTAGAAACAGGAAAGGAGCGGTCACGTTGTTAGGCGTTTACTATAGGCCCCCAAATAGTAATAGAGATGTGGAGGAAGAAATTGCTAAGCAGATTATGGATAGGTGTGCGGGTCACAGGGTAGTTGTCATGGGGGACTTTAACTTTCCAAATATTGATTGGAACCTTTGTAGGTCAAATAGTTTGGATGGGGCAGTTTTTGTGCAGTGTGCGCAGGAGGGTTTCCTGACACAATATGTGGATAGGCCGACAAGAGGTGAGGCCACATTGGATTTGGTACTGGGAAATGAACCGGGCCAAGTGTTAGATTTGGTTGTGGGAGAGCACTTTGGAGATAGTGACCACAACTCGGTGTCTTTTGTTATTGCAATGGAGAGGGATAGGGCTGTACGGCAGGGCAAGGTTTACAATTGGGGGAGAGGTAATGATGATGCGATTAGGCAAGAATTAGGGGGCATAAGATGGGAACAGAAACTGGCAGGGAAAGGCACTAATGAAAAGTGGAACTTTTTCAAGGAACAAATACTGCGTGTCCTTGATAGGTATGTCCCTGTCAGGCAGGGAGGAAATGGCCGAGTGAGGGAACCATGGTTCACGAAAGAGGTGGAATGTCTTGTGAAAAGGAAGAGGGAAGCTTATGTAGGGATGAGGAAACAAGGTTCAGATGGCTCGATTGAGGGTTACAAGTTAGCAAGGAAGGAGCTGAAAAAGGGGCTTAGGAGAGCTAGGAGGGGGCATGAGAAGTCCTTGGTGGGTCGGATCAAGGAAAACCCCAAGGCATTTTACTCTTATGTGAGGAATAAAAGAATGACCAGGGTGAGGTTAGGGCCGGTCAAGGACAGTAGTGGGAACTTGTGTACGGAGTCAGTAGAGGTGATGAATGAATACTTTTCTTCAGTGTTCACCAAGGAGAGGGGCCATGTTTTTGAGGAAGAGAAGGTGTTACAGGCTATTAGGCTGGAGGAAATAGATGTTCGGAGGGAGGATGTACTGGCAGTTTTGAATAAACTGAAGGTTGATAAGTCCCCTGGGCCTGATGAAATGTATCCTCAGATTCTTTGGGAGGCAAGGGATGAGATTGCAGAGCCTTTGGCTTTGATCTTTGCGTCCTCACTGTCCACGGGGATGGTGCCAGAGGATGGAGAATGGCGAATGTTGTTCCTCTGTTTAAGAAAGGGAATAGAAATGACCCTGGTAATTATAGACCGGTTAGTCTCAGTTCGGTGGTTGGTAAATTGATGGAAAAGGTCCTTAGGGATGGGATTTACGACCATTTAGAAAGACGCGGATTAATCCGGGATAGTCAGCACGGATTCGTGAAGGGCAAGTTGTGCCTCACAAATTTGATTGAATTTTTTGAGGAGGTAACTAAGTGTGTTGATGAAGGTAGGGCAGTTGATGTCATATACATGGATTTTAGTAAGGCGTTTGATAAGGTCCCCCATGGTCGGCTTATGATGAAAGTAAGGAGGTGTGGGATAGAGGGAAAGTTGGCCAATTGGATAGGTAACTGGCTATCTGATCGAAGACAGAGGGTGGTGGTGGATGGAAAATTTTCGGACTGGTGGCAGGTTGCTAGCGGAGTGCCACAGGGATCAGCGCTTGGTCCTCTGCTATTTGTGATTTTTATTAATGACTTAGAGGAGGGGGCTGAAGGGTGGATCAGTAAATTTGCTGATGACACCAAGGTTGGTGGAGTAGTGGATGAGGTGGAGGGCTGTTGTAGGCTGCAAAGAGACATAGATAGGATGCAAAGCTGGGCTGAAAAATGGCAAATGGAGTTTAACCCTGATAAATGTGAGGTGATTCATTTTGGTAGGACTAATTTAAATGTGGATTACAGGGTCAAAGGTAGGGTTCTGAAGACTGTGGAGGAACAGAGATCTTGGGGTTCATATCCACAGATCTCTAAAGGTTGCCACTCAAGTGGATAGAGCTGTGAAGAAGGCCTATCGTGTGTTAGCTTTTATTAACAGGGGGTTGGAGTTTAAGAGCCGTGGGGTTATGTTGCAACTGTACAGGACCTTGGTGAGACCACATTTGGAATATTGTGTGCAGTTCTGGTCACCTCACTATAAGAAGGATGTGGAAGCGCTGGAAAGAGTGCAGAGGAGATTTACCAGGATGCTGCCTGGTTTGGAGGGTAGGTCTTATGAGGAAAGGTTGAGGGAGTTAGGGCTGTTCTCTCTGGAGCGGAGGAGGCTGAGGGGAGACTTAATAGAGGTTTATAAAATGATGAAGGGGATAGATCGAGTGAACGTTCAAAGACTGTTTCCTCGGGTGGATGGAGCTATTACAAGGGGGCATAACTATAGGGTTCGTGGTGGGAGATACAGGAAGGATATCAGAGGTAGGTTCTTTACGCAGAGAGTGGTTGGGGTGTGGAATGGACTGCCTGCAGTGATAGTGGAGTCAGACACTTTAGGAACATTTAAGCGGTTATTGGATAGGCACATGGAGCACACCAGGATGATAGGGAGTGGGATACCTTGATCTTGGTTTCAGATAACGCTCGGCACAACATCGTGGGCCGAAGGGCCTGTTCTGTGCTGTACTGTTCTAAAGTTCAGCTCAATACGTAGCCTCTGAAAAAACCCCAATATCGCCCATGTCCTCTGAGCTGAAGGAGGATGAATCTTAGTATAAATAGTGCATTCCCTCCTACACCACAAAAATCTACATTCTCATGCAAGAAATCAAGTTGAAAACAGATTACATCCAAACAAAAACTATTAGAATAGGGCAATACTAACTGGACAGGTTGAATTCAAAAAAGATTAGTAGCTTGCTCACTACACCTAGTTGCATAGTGCACAGCACCCTTGCAGGGGAAATGAAGGGACATATTATTAAGATTACAGTTAAAGTAAATTCCATCTATACCATTTGGAAAGACTTTACACAACGTAAAGTGATAATACTGCTAACATGTCAAACACAGCCAGCATGTGAAAACATATATGTTTTCTGGCATTAACCCCCATCCGATTATGGGTTAAATATCAAAATCCATCACCTCTTCATGAATGACTGACCCACTATTTTTAGTATAGTACCGGGAAATAAATTGCTGCCTTCAGCCCCCTCTCCTTTCTCTCCCACACCATTGGTAGGTTATGAAATGTTCAGTGCTGCTCACCCAGCAACCCAATGCTCATTAACCTTCATTAAAATTTGCTGGTGGATTCGGTGAGAATTTTCAAATTCTCAACTGCATGTTCAAATTAATCCATGGTTCATCCTTCCATTTTTAAATCTCCTTTCCCCAACTGTGGACTCCTATGCAAAACCCCTGACCACTCCCATCACCCAACCATTCCCTTAGCTTACTATTGTTTATGTGCCTCGACCTTCCTCTTGAAAGTTCACTCAACTCCTTTAAGAGCTTCCTTAAAGATTTAACCTCAAAGCTTTAGTCACCTGCCCTAATGTCACTTCCTGTGGCAAATTTTGTTAAAGTCTCCTGAGACTTGTCATTGGATGTTATTTCCCATCAAAAAGGAATCAGTAATCATAAATAAAAGTTGTTCTGTAAATTTCTAGTCAAAGGAAACCAAAAAAGGCTCCCCTACAGCACAATGCAACCAACAACATCCATCAAGTG
Organism: Mustelus asterias; assembly: GCF_964213995.1. Taxonomy (NCBI): domain Eukaryota; kingdom Metazoa; phylum Chordata; class Chondrichthyes; order Carcharhiniformes; family Triakidae; genus Mustelus; species Mustelus asterias. The sequence continues at coordinate 58,745,542 of NC_135804.1, read as the reverse complement.
CACATCTGTACAAGTTTAACCAAGTTGGGAGATCTTTTACAGGCTATTCATACTCACAGCTTAAAGAAGGTTGTCCCCAGCTGCAGCAGCAGTACATGAGGCAGTCTGTGCTCATGCACAATCAAAACACCCTCCACTGTGCGCCTCATGCCAATCTTCTCAAATTCCTCCCGCATCCGCTGGAATCGAGCGGCAACAGAACAGTCTTTCTCATACAAGGGTTCCTTGGTACCAAAAGTGTAGTTAGTCAGGGGATATCTGAAAAGAGATTTGCCACAGAATAGTTATACATTGCAATGAAAATATAAAGACCATATCCAGAGACAAATAAACAAGAGTAAACAGAGTAAACAAAAACATTTTTGAAGCAGGGATGGAGCCAAATTCAACATTGGCCTGGATAATCCTTGGTAGAAATGGACGGACATGTCACCTCCATGAAGGCCAAAGGATCTGGATCCATTACATTCACAATGCAAAGGAGATTCAATATGATCACAAATCAGTCATACAAAATTTTTGATTTCACAAAAAACTGAGCTCCAAATACTTAATTCTTCAGCCAGATTTCATTGCAAAAACTAAGTACTAAATGTACTGCACAAATAAAATTTAACAATTTCCATTTGCTCAAATCAATAAGGAGCCCTTACAAAGTTGGAAGGAGTGACTTCCCTGTTCTTGGTGGAATTGTTTGACAGAGGAATACAGATCAGGATCAAGAGAATTTGAAACCCCCTCACCAGATGCAGACACCACTTCATTTTTTTCTAATGCCTTAGCTGAAGGATGGAACTTCTGACAATACAATGTGCTCCCAAAGTGTTACCCTAAATTTTATGCTCAAGTGAGGCTCGATGTCTGAGCTAGTGCTGTCAAACAAACCAAGCTGATAATTAATAGGAAATCATTCAAAAGCTTGAGCCCAAAAGTAATATACAAAATAAATAATACAACACTCCAGGTGCAGTCTCACTAATGCCTTGTACAGTTCAGCAACACTGCATACTCTATTCTTTCAGCAATAAATGCTCGTAGGCTCAAAGGGCTGAATTTGCCTGCTTTTGCTCCTAAAACTCCATTTGCCCTCCTTATTAACTGCTGGATCTGCAAACTAGTTTTCTGCAATTCATGCATGAGGATACCCAGATCCTTCTGCACTGAAGCTTCTCTCCATAAATTGCCTTCCTATTTTTCCTCCGAACCAAATGGTTAACCTCACACTTATCCACATTAAATTCTATCTGCCAAATATTGGCCCATTCATCAAATTTATCCATATCCATTTACTATCCCACCTATTGTAGTGTCATCCACAAATTTGGCTTTGGTACCTTCTGTCCCTGCATCCAAGTCATTATTATAGATTATAAATAGTTGGGGCCTGAGGACCAAACCTTGTGGCACCCTAGTAGTTACATCTTGACAACCAGTAAAAGACCCATTGATCCCAACTTTTTTCTGGTGATTAGCCAGTCCTCTATCCAAGCAAATGTATTATCCCTAACCCCATATGATCTTATCTCGTGTATTAACCTTTTGTGCGGCACCTTAATGCAAGTCCAAATATACTACATCCACAGGATCTCCATGATCCACTTACTTATTACATCTTCAAAGAACTCCAGCAAATTAGTCAAATATGACTTACTCATCTGTCATAAAACAACACTGACTCTGATGGATTGCATTTTGACGTTCCAAATGTCCTATTATTACTTCCTTAATAATGGATCGCAACAATTTTCCAACAACAGTGGTTTAAGCTGACTGGTCTGTAGTTCCCTACTTTCTGCTTCCCTTCCTTTTGTAGAATCTGTACAGTGCAGGAGGAGGCCATTCTGCCCAATGAGTCTGCACCAACCACAGTCCCACCTTGGCCCTATCCCCATAACCCCATGCATTTACCCTAGCTAATCCCCCTGACACAAGGGACAATTTAACATGACCAATCCATCAAACCCACAAATCTTTGGACTGTGGGAGGAAACCGGAGCATCCAGAGGAAATCCATGCAAACATGGAGAATGTGCAAACTCCACACAGTGACCCAAGCTGAATTAAATTTTTGAAGGGTGTTATATTACAATTTTCCCAATCCATTCTCGCATGCAGGGAATTTTGGAATATTGTAGCCAATGGATCCACCATCTCCAATGCCACTAGACCCCAGAATGTAGGTCATCAAGCCCTGGGGATGTGTAGATCTTCAAATCCCAATAGTTTGCTCAGTATTTTTTCCCCCATTGATTATGATTGTTCTTTCCTTCTATTACCTCTGTATTGAGATGGTAACAGTGTCCTCCATTGAGAAAACTGAGGCAAAATACTAATTTGGTGTCTCTGCCATTTGTGTTCCCAACCATCAACTCCCCAGTCCCATCCTCCATGGGACTAACATTCACTTGAGCTACTCTGTTCCTTTTTACATACTTATAGAATCTTTTGCTATCCTTTTTATATTTTGTGCGAGTTGGCGTTCATAATTTACCTTTGCTTATTACTTCAGTAATGCTTTGTTGATTTTTAAAAGTTGCCCAATCTTCCAACCTGGCCACTGGCCTTTGCAACATGCCTTAGTTTTTGCCTTCAAGTTATCGTCAACTTTTTCTTTCCTCATGCTATCATTAACTTATCCATGAATGTTTCTTCCCCCTCTGGAATGTAAGAGGGGAAGAAAAGTTGTATTTCAGTTGGGAGGAATTGAATATCATCTTAATTATCTGCCATTGTTCATCAACTGTCCTGCCTTCTAGTCTTCCTGCCCAGTCCACTAGGGCCAAATCTATCCTCATGCCTACGTAATTGCCTTCAACTGCAGAACACTAATGTGGAACTCCAGCTTCCCACCCTCAAATTGAATTTGAAATTCTAACATGCTATGATCACTCTTCCCTAGAGGACCCTTAACTATGAGATCATTAATTAATCCCTTCTCATTATGCAATACCAAATCTAGAATAGCCTGATCTCTGGATGGTCCCACAACATATTGCTGCAAGAAATAATTCCTAATACATTCAATGAATGCTCCCACAAGGCTGCCCTTGCCTATTTGATTAATCCAGTCTATGTTAAAATCACCAATGATTGTTGCTGTACCTTCCTTATAATTCCCCCAATATTTCCTCATTTATACTGTGCTCCACAGCAGAATTGTTTGGGGCCTAAATATTACTCCCACCAGGTACTTTTTTCCCCTTGCTATTTCTTATTTCTAACCAGAAATATCCTACATCTGGAACTCGTGCTGTTATCATTTCTCACTACAGCACTGAAGCAAGACCACCTCCTTTTCCTTTGTGTCTATCCTTCCAAAATACTGAGTACCCGTTGATATTTAAATCCAAACCTGGTTTCCCTGCAACCAGTCTCAGTAACTGGCACCAAATCATGACCATCATCTCTATTTGTGCTGTTAAAGCATTAATTTTGTTCCAAACGCTTTGCCCATTCAGATACAAAATCTTTAACTTTTTCGATCATCAAATTTCCCCACCTTTGCACGATTCCTTGGTGTAATATGACATTCTGCCCTCTCCTTTTATTTTCTCCTAACATTCAGTCTCATCACTAACCTGCACGCCTACCTTCCTGAATTTTTTCATTTTCTACCCTCCTCCTCCTCCCCATTATTACCTTAAAGCCCTAGTTATGCAATTCACCAGGATTCTGGTTGAACCCATCCCAAAGCAACAGCTCCTTCCTTTCCAAGTACTGGAGCCAATGTCTCCCACACCAATCTTTGAGCCACACATTCACCTCTAACCTTACTGACCCCCCCCCCCGCCAATTAGCTCATAGCTCAGGTGGTAATCCACAGATTACCACCTCTTTTGGTTCTGCTTTTTGATTTAGTCCCTCGCTACTCATTCTCTCAGGAGCACCACCATCCTTGCTCTACCAATATCATTGGTTCCAACATGGACCACAACAACCATGGTCCATGTTGGTACCAACCTGCAGTACAGAGATATTCTGAACCCAGCACCAGGCAGGCAACATCGCCTTCAGGACTCTCTATTCTGGCTACAATTGTAATTAACAAAAAAATGGACACATCCTAAACATTAACCCCATATTTAAAAATATACAGATGCTGACTGACCCACCAAATCCAGAGCATAAGCTTTTAAAATTTACTGTTTTTCTTCAAATCAACTCTAGCACTGATTGAACAGCTACATTAGATCCTTACTATTTGAAGACCATGTGATTATCTTTTTGACATAACCCAAGCAATGAATGAATTGTTCATTGAACCACCTTCACTAGTCTCACTGTCATCAGATGTATTCATTTCTCCATACCATTCCCATTCAAAGTTGCATATCAGCAGGATACCAATTGATCAATAAAACACAAGTCAGACACTTGCAAAATTGGCAATTACTCAAAACTTATGTCCAACAGAATCTCAAGATTAGAGCTATGTCTAAAGATACTGACTGACAGCCGGGAAATCGTGAACAAGGAACAACTTGAACCAGCTCTGACGAAGGATCACCTAGACTCAAAACGTTGTCGCTATTCTCTCCCCACAGATGTTATCAGACATGCTGAGATTTTCCAGCATTTTGTTTTTGTTTCAGATTCCAGCATCCGCAGTATTTTGCTTTTTAACTCGAACTTGTGGTGACTTGAACCCAACACCACCTATCAGCGGGAAATATTGCCCGGAGAAAGGGGTGTTCAGTTCCATACTGTGGTCAGCACTAGGAACCTATCTGCTGTTTCTTGTATTTTTTTCACCATTTTCAAGGAATGATTCTACTTGCAGCTGGTTTACTCACAGGTTGATGGTCCTCTCCAGGGTCAGTGGCTTGGCCTGCAGGTACTTGTTCCCATACTGAGAAACGCTGCGGGGCCAGCCGGCCTGTGAGCGGCTCGGTGGAACCACCGACATGGCAACAAAAACCGGACTGAAAACACACACGGCTACAGGCCTCAGCACCGAGACCGGGCTCGCACACGGGCTCAGGCCTCAGCACCGGGCTCCGGCTCGCACACGGGCCTTTAACAAGGCCGCCTTCGCGCTTTAACCCGTTCACTGTACTTCCGAGTCAAGAATCGTTTCCGGGTCAGAGATTAGCGCCACGCGCGGCAGGTCCACGTGACATGCCGTCCGGCCAATCAGGGGAAGGCCTGCATGTTGTTACTGCTTGAGGTCTGGGTGCTAAGTGAATCAATCTTCAGGAATGACCATCAGGTTTTATTTTAGTTGCACACCATTCTTATAAATCTTAGGGCGGCACGGTGGCACAGTGGTTAGCACTGCTGCTTCATAGCACCAGGTTCGATTCCCGGCTTGGGTCACTGTCTGTGTGGAGTTTGCACGTTCTCCTCGTGTCTGCGTGGGTTTCCTCCGGGTGCTCCGGTTTCCTCCCACAGTCCAAAGATGTGCGGGTTAGGTTGATTGGCCATGCTAAAATTTCCCTTAGTGTCCTGAGATGCGTAGGTTAGAGGGATTAGTGGGTAAATATGTAGGGATATGGGGTAGGGCCTGGGTGGGATTGTGGTCGGTGCAGACTCGATGGGCCGAATGGCCTCTTTCTGTGCTGTAGGGTTTCTATGATTTCTATGAAACAGGCTTTATTCAGTGGGGGTTTGGCACACACAGTAGTTGCAACATTTTCGTCTAGGCTGACCTTTCCTTTTAGTGCAGTTCTGATAGAAAGGCTGCATTAGAATAAGTGACATGCATCTTTCAGATTACTTTGGAACCAGATCCTGTTCTAAATGACTAAACAATCTCACGGTTTAAACTCAATGGGCATGTTTGTATAGGCTAAACAAACGTTCCAAGTGTTCTTCAAAAATCATTATTTTTAAAAAATGGATGCTGAGCTAAAGAACTTTTTAACAGCTTGTTTGGTCATTTGTCTGATTTGCTGTTTGTGGTACCTTTACTGAATATTGACAACTATGTTTGTGTACCTCTGGGTTCACATATACTACTCGCTGAATGTCTAGACTCTTAAAAAATGTCCAGTAATGGTACCAAGGTATGCCGGGTGCAAATGTAATCCCTTAAAATCTCTGTTGTCCAATGTAGTGGGTAAGTGGGAATGTGCCCTTGTGGTACCACACTTACCTATCAAATTTTATCCTAAAGATTTACAGCTATTGCTTCTCTTCCGACTCCATACCATGACCTCCAAACTGCCTCAAAAATGTGCCTTGACCCCACTTATAGAGGTCATAGGGAGGTCTTTGGCCCACTGGGTCTATGCGTGCTGTCCGTAGAGCAATCCAGTGAGTTCCATTCCCCAAGTATTATATTTTGATAAGAAATATAAGGAAATTGTGTCATAGAGGTTTACAGCATGGAAACAGGCCCTTCGGCCCAACTTGTCCATGCCACCCTTTTTATTTAAAATCCTGAAGCTCATCCCAATTGCCCCCATTTGGCCCATATCCCGCTATACCCATTGTACCCATATAACTATCTAAATGCGTTTTAAAAGACAAAATTGTACCCGCCTCTACTACTACCTCTGGCAGCTTGTTCCAGACACTCACCACCTTGTGTGTGAAAAAATTGCCCCTCTGGACACTTTTGTATCTCTCCCCCTCACCTTAAACCTATCTCCTCTAGTTTTAGACTCCCCTACTTTTGGGAAAAGATATTGACTAGCTGATCTGTGCCCCTCATTATTTTATAGACTTCTATAAGATCACCCCTCAGCCTCCTACACTCCAGAGAAAAAAGTCCCTGTCTATCCAGCCTCTCCTTATAACTCAATCCA